>NW_019154150.1:2477678-2946665 GCF_002288905.1 Enhydra lutris kenyoni
TCTAGGAACCCGGTTATCTGCTTGATGTTCAAATGGTGTGCATTCCAGACCCAGCTCTGCCATAAGCACCCCAGGGGTATCTTGCTCCCCTTGAGGGCAATCCAGTGGAGATTTCTCTGTACCCTTAGACTGTCCGTGGAGTGACTGCAGGTTCCTCACCTGGATCCAACAGCCCCAGTGACCAGGCTCAGAGCCCTTTCTACATGGGAGGTGTTTCTGTGAGTCTCAGTAGGGGAGTCCAGTGGTCAGCGACCTATGCTCACATCCCGCCCAGCCTTGTGCTGGCCATGTGGCCTCTTTATCCCTCAGTTTCCCCATCTGTAAAGTGGGCATCTTTTTTTTTTTAAGATTTTATTTATTTATTTGACAGAGATCACAAGTAGACGGACAGGCAGGCAGAGAGAGAGAGAGAGAGGGAAGCAGGCTCCCTGCTGAGCAGAGAGCCCGATGCGGGACTCGATCCCAGGACCCTGAGATCATGACCTGAGCCGAGGGCAGTGGCTTAACCCACTGAGCCACCCAGGCGCCCCTAAAGTGGGCATCTTAACAGTGTGGGACTATGTCCCTCCACCTGCACACAGGTACTGTTAGGGACTGCCACCATCACAGGTCCTTCTTTGCTCAAGCTAGTTTGAACTGGGTTCTTAGCCCTTGTAACTAAAGGAGTCCTGGCTGATGTGAGGGAGGGAGGGAGTTATTTGGAAGACACTGGGGGGCTGTAGGAATGGAGAGGGAGGCCCCAGTTCTGCTGGGGGCAGGGTCCTTCCAAGAGGGAGACTCTGGGCAAGCTTGAGGGGTGAGGTGATGTTAGTGAAATGAAGGGAGAGCAGAGCAGGTGGACATTCTGGACAGGGGAACACATGAAAAAAGACTGGTAGATCAGTATTGATTTGAATGAGACAAGAGAGAGGCACCTGTGTGGCTTACTCCGTTAAGCATCTAATTCTTGATTTCGGCTCAGGTCATGATCTCAGGGTCCTGGGATCGAGCCCTGCATTGGGCTCTCCTCTCAGTGGGCAGTCTGCTTGTCTCCCTCTCCCTCTGCTTGCTCTCTCTGTCCCTCTATCTCTCAAATCAATAAATCTTTAAAAAAGTGAGACAAAGGATCCTCAGAGTCTTGGTTCAAATAACGACTCTAAGAACATCTTAACTTTTATTAATTTTTTTCCTTTATGTAAGTGGCAATGATCCTCTTAGATTTTGACCCAGAAATTCCAGAACATAACAAATGCCAAGTTAAATATTATCAGCAGGACAAGAAATGACCACATAAGGAACAAACCCCCACCCCCAGTCCTGGGTCTTGCAGCCTACGAGGGCTGAGGTCACATTTCCCAGGACATGTCAGCCAGGCCCAAAGGCCAGGCGTCTTACAAGGCTCTTTTGTGCCAATAAACCTGCTAAGGACAAGTTCATATGGACAGAAAATAGAACAGGGCTTTACATTTTCACATCGGTCTCCACACTAAAGAGGAGAACGTACGTGGTTTTTTTCAGTGAACGTTTTCAATCCACCACTTATCGGAACCGGCTTTATGATTCCGAAGAGTGTCTATGTTTTTGCAGCTGTAGGGGAAGCAGGAACAATTTTTGCTTCTTATCTTGCTGAGATGTCTTTTACCAGCAGTTAGAAACACTCAGAGTTTTCAAGGCTAAGTACTGAAATTTCATTATTTGGCACCAAGAGGAGGAAAAAAAAAAAAAACACGCAGCTCAACAAGCTGGAAACTTAGGCTATGAAAAGGCAAAGAGCAGAGGGGGATTAGCAAGTAAGGGAATTGGGGCGACTGCCATTTGTATCTGCGGTGAGGGACAGCTTGCTCCCAGCATGCTTGGGGAGCCATGGGTGTGGGAGGTCGCTTTGCTGTGAGTGCATATAACCTGGACCCAAGTGGCTTAAATAAAGAGGGGTTCTTTTTTCCCCGACAAAACATGAGGTTAGGAGGCAGCAGCTGAGGGCTGGTGCGGGGCTCTGTGGTATCATCAGTGCCCAGCCTCCCCCTATCTTTATGCTGTGCCATCGTAGTCTTGCCTTCCATCCACAAGATGGCCTCATCATCACAAGAGGGCTGCTGCAGCTCCAACAGTCTTCCCCATCCAGTTCTAGGTAGGAAGAGGGAGAAAGGGGCGAGTGTGAGGGGTGAAGATAGCCAGTGCTGTCAGTTGCCATCCCTCGTATTTGAGGCTCTTTCCCGTGAGAGGCGCTGAATGACCTCGCTTTCACCTTCTTGGCTCCGGCTCACTGACACGGCTGCTGCACGGCAGGGAAGCTCGACTGTGCAGGGTTCTCTCTCTCTCTCTCTCTCTCTTTTCTGAGCTGGGCACAGGCTGCCCCTGATAAGCTGGTAAGAAAGAAGGAAAACAGATATTAGGTAGGCGGCTGGCTGTCTCCGCTACACGTCCTCACAAATGCCAAAACTCGGTGGATGGACTGGCGGTGGAACACACCGTCCGCTTGTCCCAGTTTCATGCTTCTCCATGGTCACTTAGGCTCTTTAAAAACAACTTTGATGAGGGACGCCTGGGTGGCTCAGTTGGTTGAGCAGCTGCCTTCGGCTCAGGTCATGGTCCCAGCGTCCTGGGATCGAGTCCCACATCGGGCTCCTTGCTCATCGGGGAGCCTGCTTCTCCCTCTGCCTCTGCCTGCCATTCTGTCTGCCTGTGCTCGCTCTCTCTCCCTCTCTCTCTCTGACAAATAAATAAATAAAATATTTAAAAAAAAAAAAAAAAACAACTTTGATGAATTAAGCATCACGGATACAGTGAGAACCCCCCCCCCACCCCCCGTGTAAACTTTCCTTCCCAATTCTCTCCCCGGCCCGCACAGTAGGGAACCATGGCACTGAATCCTGAAATCTTGAATTTTGTGTTTATCCATGTAGCAAAGACAGGTGTACTTGGGAACGATGTGCGATAACGTCCTGCGAGCTTGAAATTCTTCAAGTGCGTTCATACTGATCCCTGATCCTTTCTTTCCTCAACGTGTGTTTTCGTTTTTTTTTTTAAACAAAGATTTTATCTATTTATTTGAGTGAGAGAGAGTGAGTGAGAGCATGGGAGGGGGGTAGGGGCAGAGGGAGAAGCAAGCTCCCTGAGGAGTGGGGAGCCTGATGTGGGACATGATCCCCAGACTCCAGGATCATGACTTGAGCGGAAAGCAGACGCTTAACCGGCTGAGCCACCCAAGTACCCTGCAAAGTGTGTTTTTCTTTTTCTTTTTTAAAGATTTTATCTATTTATTTGATAGAGACACAGCAAGAAAGGGAATACAAGCAGAGGGAGTGGGAGAGGGAGAATCAGGCTCCCCACTGAGCAGGGAGCCCGACGCGGGGCTCGATCCCAGGACCCTGGCATCATGACCTAAGCCGAAGGCAGAAGCTTATGACTGAGCCACCCAGGCACCCACCAATGTGTGTTTTTCAATCAGTTTTGTTTGGGGGACCTCTGTGTGTTGATACTGCCGGCCACTGGCCAGCGTTCTGTTATACAAACAGCACGTCATTTACTTGTCAGTTCCGTCATTCAGGTTGTTTCCAAATGGTGACGGCAGATGATGCTGTCACGCACATTCTTGTGTCAGACTTCCTGGCTCACAGGTGCGTGTGGGAGTCTCTCTGGGGTGTATCTGCAGGGACAGAACTGCCGGGGGTCACCGGTGGATGCATCTTCTGCTTCCTCCAAGTGGTTGTAGTGATCCCTGGAGCAGGAATGTGGCACACGTCAGGGGTTCTCCCCCCTTGGGGTTTCTGGGACCCTTTGAGGGGACTGGTGAGGTCAAAGCTGTTTTCATAATACTGTAAGGCATTAATGGCTTTGCTCATTCTCATTTTGTCTTAAGTGTGCCATGGAATTTTCCAGACCTGACAGGTGAGGATGTCATTGCTCTGACAGCCAACGGAATGCGTGCTTTAATTTTCATTAAAATTAAAATTTCAGTACAGTAAATGTTGATAGACAAAATTCCTGTCCACAAAAGCTCTTTGGGGCCCTTGATAATCTTTCAGAGTGTAAAGGGGTCCCGGGACCCGAAAGTTGAAGATTGCTGAGAGACAGACCCGCTGGGTGGGACCACAGGAGGGACCCTGCAGACTTGAACTGCACCAGGGCTGTGGCAGCCTGTGACCTTCACCTCCCTCCCCTTCCCTTCCCGTGGTTCTCCACCCCCTCAAGATCTACTTCTTGAGATGCTGATGATGAAGTGATTTTAGGGGCAGATGGGAAAATCCTGGTTGTGCTGAATTCCCCTACCTCCTGGACCGCCAGAGGACAGCTCATGCAGCCGTAATGCTACCCTGGAATTTCTCAGTACATCTAACAGAACTGCAACCAGCCAGGTGGCCGTGGGGGATGGCCAAATGTGTGTCATGGGTCTCCAACCTCTCCAATTCCATCCCTACTCTGGGAAACTGCACATCTGAGCAGAGAATCCTTTACCAGGCTGGGAAGGGCAGTGGAGTGCAGTGGGAGGCAAGAAGCTGGAGAACATGGTATTAAGTCAGACTCTGCCTCTAAGAGGGACCTGGGGTCAGTCATTTTACTCTCTGGCTTCAGTTTCAGACACACAGAGAAGATACAAAGACAGGACAAAGAACTCTTATACCCACAGACAGTCTGAGAGCAGTGGCCAACATGATGCCCCCCACCTACAAGACATTTTCACATATTTCCCTCAGATAGACCATTCGGAGCGCAGCCCCCCTCCAAATCTGGAAAGCCACACTGATAGGACACCCTAGTCTGATCCACAGACCCTGTTCACATTTGCCAGATGTCCCAGTAATGTCCTTTATGGCAAACACATCCAGTTCAGGACCCTACACTCAGGACCCCGAGTTTTCCTGTTCCTTGAGTCTCCGTTAATCTGGAACATTCTTCAGGCTTTCATTGACTTTCATGACTTGGAAGCCTTTGAATGTTATTCTATTTTATAGAATAACTGCTTCCTAATGATTAGATCCAGCCGGTGTGTCTTCAGGAGGGATATCACAGAACTGATGCTGCGTTCTCCCCACCGCGCCCTGTCACAGGGCTCCTGATGCCCTCTTGTCTCTTTGTTGGCATTGACTCTCCTTACTTGAATACAGAGACATCAGCCAGGCTTCCTCACTGCAGAGTTGCTCTTTTCCCCTTTGTAAGTCAGGTGGATCTCTGGGGAGGTACTCTGAGCCTCTGTTAGATACCCTTGTCTCCCTCTACCTTTTCCTTGCTAGTTTTACTCTCTTTTGATTCTTGCCAGCAACAGTGGTGCCCAGACCGGTTGCCAGATGGTGACTTTCCTTCCAATTGTACCGTTTTAATCCTTCCACAGTCACAGGTTGGCTTCTGCTATCAAGAAGAGCATCCCTTCTCACTGTTCATTCAGTCCTTATTTATATTTATTATGTTTATTTTTATTTATGGGTCAGAAGAAGATAGGGACCCCTCTGAGAGCGAAAGCAGGCATGGTTACTAACAACGCAGGGAAGATATGCATAAACAGGGACTGTCCCCCCACAACTGGCAGGTGTGCCCTCTTACACCATCCTCCCTCCCCCACATCACGTGGCTTCCTGCCAAGGAGAGTGCTGCTGTACCCCTCGAAAAGGGAGTCCAGCCCATCCAGTTCTGGAAGCCAGGGCTTGAAGATCCTCCTGTAGCCTCCCCCCACCCCATCCATTATCAAGGCCTGTTCATTTTATTTCCAGAATAGATAGCCTCAGTCTACCTGCCTCTTCCCTGCGTCAGCCTGGTCCTCACTCCCACCTTTTGCCTCTAGAACAGTGCTGTCATTTCCATCCTGCCTCTGTTATCTTTCCTTTGCAGATTGAGGCCAGAGGCATAAATGCAGCTCTGTGTCTGTGGCTCCGTGTGCCCTCCCACGGCTTCCCCAGCACGACCCCCAAAGACCTCAGCAAGGCTCCCAGAGGCTCTGCCCTTTGCACTGGTCTTACCGGCAGCCACACTCCCCTGTCTACCCTTTAGAAACCCCTACTCTGGACCCCTCTAACTTTGCTTTCCAATACTAACCTGAAAGCTACTGAGGGTAGTAGATTTTCATACTTGTAAATTTTTATAGTTATAAAATCACTTTTTTACAACCACTCGATTAAATTAGTTTGGAATGATATTGGGACATTATTTTGGCATCTCCCTGCAATTCTGATTCAGTACCAGGAGCTTGGCTTTGTAGGCCTCAAACCGGCCACCAGAGGGCGCTCTGTAGTCCTCTTGCGGCACTTTCCGTCCCAGCACCCCCTTGCTGCCACCTGCCCCTGCATTTTCTCACCCACGAAAGAGCTGGTCAATGAAACAAATTCTTGGTGACGCACCGTATATAGCCATCTCAGAGATGAAACCTAATATAGTGGTGTGAAAACAGTCATGTTTGTAGAAGCCAACTCAAGATCATTTGCATATTTGGAAATGTTTTATTCAGAAATTTAGTGCACATCCAATATTGAGTATCTTCCTTAAATGCTTTGTATCTTATTCCTTTTGTCACACTTTAGGATAGAAAGGAAGGGCCATCCACTTTCCAGCACACACCTCATGGAGGTTGCGTCATGTCCCCCGTGTTCCCCATTTCTTCTTGTTCAGATGGAACTGTGATGTGCTAGAGGTGGGATGTCCACTGTGGGACACCAGCCGGTCAGCATCTTTGCACACACAGGCTCCTTCTGCTTGGAATGTTTCTGGTTTCCCTCCATGGTTAATTCCTATCTATCCTCCAGCCTCCTGCTCAAACGCTAGCTTTCCTTGACCTTCCAAAGAAGGTAGGCGTGCCTGGTACATAGGCTCAGGGGTTTGCTATACAGGGGTGTATTAGCTCCTGCTGCGGTCCACACACAGCTCTCAGGCCTTTTTTCTCCAGTGACCCATTTAATCCTTCCGGTGGATGAATAGGGCAGGCACTGTGGGTATCCCTATTTTACAGATGTCAAAACTGAGGCTCAGGGAGGTTCAGTGACTTGGCCATGCTCATCCTGCTGGTAAGTGGTAGAACTGTGTGATTCAGACCCAAGCTGTCTGGCTCTAAGCCCATGTTCTCAGCCCTTGTATGATGCTGTCTCTCCTTCACACACCATCCTTTGTAATGCTGCATTTATTTATGATATTATTCGGTTATTGTGACATCTGTCAGGGCACCCGGCACAGGCCTGGTCTTTGGTAGGTGTTCAGTATATATTGGCTGAATGAATGAATGCATGAATGAGTGAAAACAATTTTTGTTCCTTTAGGTGATTGAAATATCCACCTTACCCTGAGCTCCTCTTTCATGGAACAAAGGGATATGAGGCTGGGGAAGGCAGAAGACCTAGATCAGACCCAGAGCCCAGGGGACTGAGGGATGGTGGATACTCAGAGGGCAAAGATAGATCACTCTGGGCCAACTTTGCCAGAGCGAACAAGGGAAGGCTTCCCTGAGGAAGTGACTTTGGGAGGGGTTTTGCAGGATGAGTAGGAGTTTGCTGAATCACAGAAGTCCAGCCTGATAGGACCTGGGGTTGGAAACATCACCTGCAGTGAAGTTTCAGCCTCAGCTTCAAACCGCAGCCCTTCATTCAGGTTGGGAGGGCCAGTGCAGGAAAACAGGAATAGCAGTGGGGACCAGTGAAACAGCCCACTGTTTTCCAATCATCCCTTCTGCCAAATCATTTAGTGCTTTTCAAAGACAAGCAAGTCAAGCCTTGTTTCCACTGACTTCTGTGATGTCGAATAGCTGTTTCTGGTCCCCAGCTGCTCTCCTCCTCGTGGCTGGAAGCCTTTTGGATTTCTGGAGTCCTTCCTTGAGACTGCAGCTATCCCAGGGTGAGGCAACTGGCGAGAGTTATCGGTTCTGACCCCTTCATTGTTGGCTGCTGGGTGATAGAGCAGGGGCAGGATTGCAGGAGTGGGGCTGGGCAGGGTGGGACAGGAGAGCTGGCTCCGACCTCTGGATCCAGAGGTGGCCTGTGACCCCACGGTTCCTTGGATGCCGTGATGGTTCAAGCGGATGTGCACTCTTAGCTGGTCCATATGAGGAAACCCCAAGCTGTGCCTGGAACTGCAGGGAAAAGAGAAGGAATCGGGGTCACAAGCCAGGAGCTGATGCCTGGAGCTGGGGGCGAGCTGTCTCCCCTCCACGCGTGACAGCTGACCCATGTGCTGCCAGCACAGAGCCAACCAGAATCAATTCTGAATGGGTATCTCTTAACACCAGCAGACCTGGGCTGGAGGTCCTGGACTGCCGATGAGTCTGATATCTCTCCTGTCATGGAAAGCCAGGCTGTGTTGGGCTTCTGACCCTGGCTACTGGGGGCACCCTAGGGGGAGCTTGGGAATCAGAATGCGGTCTACAGACCCTCTGACAGCCATGTTTGGAGGGCAAGCATGGCCCTGTACAGGCATGGGAGACAGTCCCGTACTTCCCCAGATATTAGGCAGAGGAGGCGGAAGCACGGAGTACTCCTAGAGACTAACGGTGGAGAGAAAGCACACACCCCCTCTTTATGCAAATCCATGCAACAGATTTGCTTGGGTACCTGCAAGAAACTACAGGCACAAGTCCAAAGACACACAACCGTAACAGGATACACACGCACACATACGTTTCAAGTGATTTTTAAAAATGTGCAGTTCCCCCCCAAAAGTACACACCCTCTGACGTAGAAATTCCGTTTCTGGGAAGCTGCCCTAAGGACAGAATAGAGGGTGTGTGCCAGGACTTAGCTTCAAGGAATTTCCCTGCAGCGCAGCTTGTAATAACACAAAGTTGGCAACAATCTGGATTCCAATAAGGGAGTGGTTAAATCCTGCTGTAGTAGGAGAGCGCACAATGGCGTGCTATTCAGCCCTCAAAACCAAAGCAGAGCTGTTTACTTATACGGGAAGATGAGTATCATTGATTGTCGAGTGAAGGAAAAAAAGGAGAGCTTGCAAAATAGTCTGAATGCTATGAACCCATCTGGGTGAAATTGAAGTCAGAATTGGGATGCACTAGGGTCTGAGCATAATCGAAGTTGTTTCTGAGTCCGTGGGATTAAGGCACTTTTCCTAGTCCTGTAGGATGCCAGTGTTGTTTTGTGGGTGGGAAAAGCCAACTGGATTTGGAACAGGAATATGAGTTCTAAGCCCACGTACCCCCCCATGTGCAGAAATGAGGCCTGTGTACACACTGAGAGGGCACTGTTTCTTCTAAAGCGCAGGGCTGGAAACAACCGTGATGTCCAGCAATAGGGGGAGTTATGAAAGGCATCAAGGCGGACTTTCAATATGGCAAAGATAAGGAAGCTCGAGATAGGCTCTGACAAGACAGTCTCCGAGATACAGCGAGCGGGAGGAGAAAGGCAGAATTATGTTTATGGTATGTGATCATCCGTATAAAAACGGTCTTATGCATATACAAGCACAAGATACCTCTAGAAGGACCCACATGAAATGTAACAGTATGGGTCTGGGGAAAGGAACTGGTGGTCCGGGATCAAAGTGGGGAGAAAAGGGGGTTTTGTTGCTGCAAACGCACTTACACTTTGAATTAAAACACCATTTGCTTGTGTTCCCTATTTGAAAGCATGGCTTAAACATAAAGAAAGAGAAAGCACAGCCATGCTTAGGTAAGCACACAGCAGAGAGATCCAAACATGCCCGCAGAAACACCTGCTCTTCCTAAACACAGACACTGCTCAGACCCGCATGTGCGTCTGCACGGACAGAGGCTCAGCTCTGGCGCACCCGTCCCTACCGCCTCATGTGGGGCCGGGAGTGGCGGTGCAGGGGCAGTGGGCTGGCTGGGATCTGTGGTGGTTCAGGGCTCTGCCTCTTTAATTCCCTCTGGCTGAAATGCCAATTTTCTGCTAGGCTGGCCCGGCTGCTGCAGAACTGCTTCTGTTAACAAACTGCACCGAAGAGCAGAGCAATTAGGCAATTAAACTGTTTTAAATTGAATTTAGAGCCCTGATATTTCTCTGGGAGGGTGGCCTCTTGGCCTCCACTCTGCCCTGTGCCGTGGATGAGAGAAGGGAGGGGCGAAAGGGCAGAGACTGATGACGGTGCCTGGGTGGGGCTACTCAGGGCGGGCTCCAGAGATGGGCACTTAGACCTACAGCCCCGAGGGCATGCAGCCCCTCCTGGCTTGTCCCTGCAGGCCAGTGAGACCTCTGCATTCATCCATGCATTCATGTGTCAAACACATGTCAGGCACTGTTCTAGGCGCTGGGACCCAGCAATGAGTGAAGTAGACGAGGGCCTTGTCTGCTGGGGCTGCATGTTCTATTACAAACAAAGCAACGCATAAGCAAGATGATTCCAGAGTGAAATGGAAAGGTGGGAAAGAGAATGGGTGAGAGCTGTGTTAACAAGAGTATTCAGTGAAGGCCTGTCCAAGGAGGTCATGCTCCTGCTTAGAAGCTGAGGATGGGAAGACACAGTCATGATAAGAGCTTTCCAGATAGAGCCAAGAGTAAGTGCAAAGGCCCTGAGGTCAGCCCAGTCTTGGCTAATATGCGCAAGACCAAAGGCTAGTATGGCCAAAGCACAGAATAAAGAGGAGCCAGGAGAGACTGGTTGGGGCTTCCTGCGTGTGGGCCCTGGTCCTGTGAAGTTCACTGCAACCGTGTTGAAGGGGAAGTGTTATGCATGTTGCTCCACGGAGGGAATGGGACCAGCTGTAGCTGCCCTGATGCGTGTGTGCCCATGTGGCTTGCCTTGGCAGAGGAAGCAGGTGGCTCAGAGGGCAGAGCCAGGGGCAGGGAGGCACTCCTGCTGAGTGAAGAGGAGTTTTTAACAGAGCCACTTGGCCATGGAATGCCCTGTGTGTAAAGTGGTGAGCTTCTTGTGTGGGGAGGTATTCAAACAAAGGCTGGGCAACAAGTTGAGAGGACTTTACAGAGGGAATTCCAGTGTTACGCGGTGGGTGTTTGCTGTTTCCTGGGTGGGAATGGGCTCGATGGGTCACATCCGTGATGTGGGGCATGGAGCTCCCCTCTCTGGCCTCAGTTTCCTCTGCAATTGCTAGGTGCATGAAAGGAGCAAATGCACGCAAACACTTGGAACAGAAGGTGGCTCGTGGCGAACACCATACCCGGGGATCTGCTGTATTGTTTTAATGGCCCGTAGGCTCTCATCTGCCTACTTTTTCATCTTTTTTTTCTTTTGATTTGAAAACTTCAAATCATGTATATGGCAACAAAAAAATAAATTAAGAAAATCCAACCCTCCAAAAGGAACGACAATGAAAGGTGAGTCTCCCTCCAATCCCTGGCCCCGTGCTCCTCCCAGAGGCCACCTTTGTGGGCATTTTTCGAGGGGGAGGGGGTCCTCCTTCCAGATACTTACACACAAGGAAACATACATTTTCCCATACACACTTGAGAAATCTATATTTACACTTCTGGCTTCTTTCCCTCACTCCTCATCAAAGCCATAGTCGTTGATTTAAGAATTTTAAGTTTCTGAAGAGAAAATACAGGCTTACAGGGTTTAAAAACTTCAACGATCCGTCCTGAGAATTCTCTTTCTCCTCCCTGCCCCTGACCACTCATTTCCCCAGACAGGTAAGCACTCGTACTGGTTTCTTAGGGACCCTTTCAGTGTTTCTTCACACAAATACAAACACATACAAATAGGCTCTAATTCCCATACCCTGTTCTACACAAAAGCCTTACTCTAAATACACAGTTCTGCACTTGGCTTTTTTCCCCCTTGATGTCTGCCCGCATGCAGATTTTTCCGTATCAGCTTCAGAACCTCCTCCCTGCCGTTAACAGCTGTGTGATATCCCTCTGTGCACCCAAAGCAGGGTTTCTAGAACTGGCTCCTGGGGCGGTTGTTTCCAAACCCAGCAGCAATGGCTCACTGCATTGTGGGGGACCCTGGGATGCCTGCTGGATCATGCCCTCCAGCGGGGTTGCTGGTCAGAGGGTAACCACGATGCACCTGTATGCAGAGCCTCCCCTGGGGAGGGTGTCCGCTGTGAGCTCCCACCAGCAGCTGGAATGGACCTGTGTCCCATGGTATCACCGACAGACTGTCTTGGCACCTGATGGAAGTGCCATTTGGATCAGGGAGAAATGAAATTTTTATTTCTTTTCTATGTGTGAAGTTGGGCATTTGTTTTATGTGTAGGGGACTCACGAGTTTTCTTTAAACTGTCTATTCATGTTCTTTGTGCGTTTCTTATTGGGTTGTCTTTTCTTGATTTCTAGGAGCTTTTTATATATTGGCTAAATGAGAACAAACTAGGGCCCATGCATGGGCTGCATCAGGCCTTACTTTTTGTAAATGCAATTCTACTGGAGCCCAACTACGCTCATTGAGTAGTTTTGATCTTACAGCCTGGAAGATGAAAATGTTTACCATGTGGCCCTTTACGCAAAATGTTTGCTGACTCTTATATTAGACTTTTGTTATAGGAGTTGCAAAGATTTTTCTTGGTCTGTCATTTATCTTTTGATTTCCAAGGTAGGTCTTTGCACATCTTTAACCGACCTACAAACTTGACTTTTGGAGGTTCTTGTTTCTTGAAAACCATCATCTTTGGTTAGAAGAGCCTCTAGTTCAACAGTTACTTCTGCTTCATTCCAGAGCTGAAAGGAAATGCATGAATAAGGCAGATTTTTAAAAAAAGACTTTTTTTAAAAAAAATTTATTTGAGAGAGAGCATGAGCAGAGGGGAGAGGGAGAAACAGGCTCCCCTCTGAGCAGAGAACCCGATGCAGGGCTCTATCCCCAGGTCCTGGGATCATGACCTGAGCCAAAGGCAGACCCTTAACGGACTAAGCTACCCAGGCGCCTCAGTAAGGCAGATTTAAACGAAAATGATCTAGAAATTGTTGGAGAATTTAGCTTGGATTCTAACTGCTGAAATTTAATGGTTTGAAGGGCGAGCTTTTAAGCCAGGTGGGTGGGGAATGATGACCCTTGTTTTACAGATGAGGACAGTGAGGCTCAGAAAATCGTGTAGCATGCTGGCTTGCGGGGACAGCTGGACAGCCCCCCTGGCAGGCCGGGCAATCTAAATGCATGACCTTGGCCATGTCCCACTGTGACGTGAGATCCAGGGTTGGGGGGCTATCAAGGTCACAGGAGGGCAGCCAGGGCTGGGGTTGAAGGTGAGCCTCCTTCCCCTGCTCGGTTCTCCGTACTGCCGCCCGTGCGTTCTGTACCCCCACCTCGGTAGCCCCTGGCTGCGGGGACTCCAGCTCCGGTCCTACCCGCGCAGCCCGCGCGCAGCCCGGGCGCGGCGCAGCCTTGGTGCGATACTCGGCGCGGGCAGCAGGGGGCGGTGCTGCACCGGGCACCGGGCGCTCAGCCTGAGGGGGGCGGGGAGTGGGGGCGCCAGGGCTGCGGCAGGCCCCTTTCGGTGGCGCGCTCGGTGGCTGGGGCTGCGTGGGCTCTGCTGCCTGGCTCGGGACGTGGGGGAGCGCTGGCTCAGATCTGCGCCTGCACCCCCTGGCTTATAACCCCCACCCCTTCTCTGGACCTCAGCTCCGGGGCCCTCCGGCACCTCCCAGACACGCCCCAGCCCCAGACCTCACCTCGTGCCCCCCACCGTGGATCCCCAGCCCGTGCCCCTCCCCCAGCCCCTGCTCCCTCCGCCCCGGGGCCCAGGGGGCCTCCCTCAGGCTTCATTTTCTGGCCGGGAGCTGTGGGCTTGGAGCCAGACTCCTAGGGTAGGAGTTGAGCCTGCCACTGGCCTCCCTGTGGGATGGAAAGCCTACCACTGAGCTCGACTTCAATCCTCAGGGGCTCCTGTCTCCTTAAAATAGAATCCTGGCGCTTCGCTTTACCGCAGCTTCCAGGCCTGCGTGAACGCCCTGTCGCCTGGCTGACAGCCTCCCAGCACTGTCCTCTCCTGACAGCGCGCACATCCATCTTCTTTCCCTTCCAGCCGAACCTCGGAGGTGTGACTGCCTCCAGGCCCACGTGCTTGCAGGACCCTCCACCTGGGATGCCTGTCCTGCAGCCCCCTCCCTTGTTCCTACCTTGTGTTCCCTAATAAGCTCTCCCCTGACCACTGGCTCTGAAGGAGCCCCAATTCCTACCCCGGCGTTTCTGCTCCACTCCTCCCTTTTATTTTCCTCCCCCCCAGCCCACAGGATGTCAGCCCCCTCCAAAGCCCAAGAGGGTCTTGTTCTCCGCTGGACCCCTCTCTGACATTGACAAGGGTGCCTGGCACAGGGGAGGAACTCTGTAACAGTAAAGTGAAGGGTGACTTCAGTCTGGGACTCCACTGCTCAGCTGTTCAGATACCTGCTGAGGTAACCTGAAGCCAGGCCTTCTCTGGAAAATGGCCTCCATGCCAGTCTGGGACACTGGTGTGTTGGCCATGACCTTGACCTAAACCTTTGCAGGGAGGGACACAGGGCAGCTCACATTTACTGAGCACTTACTGTGTGTCAAAGTGTTTTTTTTTTTTTTTTTTTTAAATCATCTGTTGGGATCTCACCATAAATCTGTAAATTACATCTTCATTTTATGGATGAAGAAACCGAGCCTCAAAGAGGTTAAACCACCGGCCCAAGGTCACACAGGCAGAAGAGGAAGTGGCTGAGTTTGATTCCAGAGAGGCAAGCTGCTTCTCTCCTCAGATAATGGGTGCTTGAGATAGGAGAGGCCTCGGAGAACATCCCAATGAACCCCTCAGCAAACAGATGGGGAAACTGAGGCTTGTTGCCCAATTCTCATGGTTGAACAGAGGCAGGGCTGGGCCTCTGAGCCAAGGAATCTAGGTAGAATGCCCTTCTTTCAGCGTATCTCCAGAGGGATTCCTGGGAAGACTGAGTGACCCTGAGCCCTGCTGGACCTCAGTTTCCCCTGGAGGGATGGTTTCATCCATGGTCTCTGGCTCTGATGGCTTCTGAATCCATTTCTTGAATGCTGGGATTGGGTGTCTCTGCTCCTGGGGCAGGAAAGTGACGTGATCTAGTTGTGGAATATCAGGGAGTGTGGGGCAGGGCTGGTGGTAATTCCCTTAGAAGATTTCTGGTATATTTACCCCCCATCAGCTGAGCAAGGGAAGGGCTTAGAGCAGCCAGTGAGCCCAACCAGAGGCTCCTACAGTGTCAACCTCAGATGCTGCAGACCAGGGAGGACACCTCGAGGGACAAGACCAACTGTGATACAGTTGGGAAAGGGGTTCTGTGCCAAACCAGAATGTTTTCCCTCCCCTTGCCTGAAGAGACGGCCACAGTTGACCCCAGGTAAGGCTAGGGCTTAATGCTGCCATAGACTGACTATTCAAGGGACACCGGAAAAGCCAAGAAATAGTTTATGTGAGGTTTTCTAATTTTTCAATGTTAGCAACCGATCCACATTTTAAGAACGGCAGGGAAAGCGAAGTATCTCTCTGGGCTGGCTTCAGCGGGAATGGCAGGACTCGGAGTCCCTGCTAACCTCAGCTTCTGATCCTTATCGCTTTGGTTCAGTAACTTCCGCTTCCTGAGCCTCAGTTTCCTGATCTGTTAAATGGGCACGACCATACCTCCCTGGAGGGGGAATTGTGGGCTGGTGGAAGGGCTTGGGGGTAAGGGCTGTGCATGGATGATACTGCAGCAGAAGGAGCGGCTCACAGCTGCTGGGGAGGTTCTGCCCTCACCGACCCTTCACCGCTCCCAGGGCGTTCTGCCGGAAGTCCAGATTCTTCCTACCTGCTGCGTACCTGCTGACATCTCCCACCTCCTCTCCTTCCGCTCCCACCCATGCCCACTCTGTTCAGCCACACAGCTTCCTTGCTGGTCTTGGGAAGGCCCCTCACTTGGAGCGTGTCCTTTGGTTTTTACACCTGGCATCCCCTCTGCCTAGAGCCCTGTCCCCCAACACCGACACTGACACCGGGGCTCCATCTGGCCATTCAGGTCTCAGCTTAGAGAGGCAACGCCCTCCCCCATCCAACACTCTACTGCACCGCTTAACTCTCTTCTTGCCATATATTGTACTGGGGCTCTTCCTATTTTCCACTGTGGGCCTCCCCCAGCGGGGTGTGAACCCCATCTGTGCGGTGCCTTATCTCGCTCCCCCCAGTGTCCCCAGAGCCGAGCTCAGTGCCTCATCCACACTGTAGGTTCTCAATGAATGAATGAATGGATGGATGGATGGATGGATGGATGGGTTGGCTGTTCTGTTCTGGATGGATGGGATGGTGGCTGTTCTTCCCCAGGGAGCCAATTAGCGGAAAGTCCCCTGAGTGGCCCCGTGGCAACCGGCTGGGTTAGCGTGGCAGCCTGTCCAGCCCTCCCCAGCCACTGGGGTCCATCTGGAGGCTTTGTCTAAAGATACTGAAATCGGCCGCTCAGCTGCACCGTCATCACAGACAGGGCTCTCCCGAGGGCCGCAGGCCGGCCCTGGCCCAGTGTCGCTGGGCTCTGTAAGAAGTGTGGATTTAGGAGTGGCTGGCCCAAGATCAGGAGTCCTTGGGCCGACAGACCCTGGCATCCGGCCCTTTCCTGGAGGCTCTGAGAGGGCAGGGGACTTGCCCATGGTCACACAGTGAGGCTGGGCGTGGGGCTGAGGGAAGGGAGGGCAAGGACAGGTTCATCAGGAAAGGGCAGGATAGGGGTCTGGTGGGGGTCTAAGTGGCAGGGCATGGGGAGCTCTGTCCTCTTGGGGGAGTGTATGGCAGAGGAGACTTTCTCCTGCCTTAGCTCAGGCCAGGGCCCCTCTTCCCCAACCACAGCCGGGTCCCTCTAGGCTCCTTGCATGCGGCCACCAGGGGGCGGTGTCTCCATCCTTCAGAGGTTGCCGGAGGCCTCAGGACCAAGTCCACATCAGCCAGATCCAAACTCTCAGGCCTGTAGCCTCATGCCCAAGCCCCTGTTCCTCTCCTCTCGCAAGCCTGCCGCAGCCTAGTTGCACCTCCCTATCCTTGCTGCATCCTTCCCTTGGTTCCCTCGTCCTCCAGGACTGGGCTTGCTGTCACTGCCTCAGTGGGCGCCCTCCAGTCTGGTCAGGGGCTGCTCCAGCTCCACCCCTGTCACCGTGGGCTGGGCTGGGCTGTTCTGTCTCAGGGCTGCCTCAGGGCCACAGGGCTCAGCAGGGTTTCTGGCTGGAGAAAGAGGGACAGATGGATTGGAAACTGCAAAGACCTGAACTTAGGGCCACTCCCTTCTCTGTTGTATAGCTGAGCCACAGCTTCCTTCTTACCCCATCCTTAAGGCCAGTGTCTTATATCCAATGTTACTCTTCTGATTAATGCTGCAATGAACATCTTTGTTTCTCCCTGGCTCCCGCCCTGCCAAAAATAAAAGAAAAACATATGTACAAATAGGTGAATGAATGGGGATGTGTAGCCTGTGACCCGTGGGGTTCCCTCATCCCCACAAATGGTCTCTAAAGAAATCCTACCACCTCTAGCTTGCAAACATGCAGATTCTGACCTCCTTCCCCACTCCCAGAATTACCACCCTGAACTGCCCCACTCCCTCCCTCCTGGATTGTCAGAACAGCCTCCCTGCTTCTGCCCTGGCTCCCTACAGCATCCAGGGAGATGTGTTAAGACTGAACCCAGATCCATGCCCTCCATGACCCTACCTTCCTCAGAGGAAAAGTCCACACACCCTGCCCCAGGACCTCTCAGGCCTCACTCATCTCTTACAGGTCAGTCCCAGAAAGTGCACAGCACAGCCTTTCCCCAGGGCCTTTGCACACGCTATTCCCAGATGGTTGGATGCTATTCCCCGGGATTCTCACTTGGCTTCATCACTTCCTTTGAGTCCCTGCCTCTGAGTCTTACAGGCGCCTTTCCTGACTGCTCTCTGTCACACTCATCCCCCTCCTTACCTTGTGGTTTTTCTTTTTAGCTCATTATTGCCCCCAGGCATTTTGGTTTTTTGTTTGTTGTCACCATCCCCAATTAGGATGTAAATTCCATAAAGGAAGAGGGCTTTTGATTGCTTTGTTTCCTACTGTATCCTAGGCCCCAGGACTCTGCCTGGCACATAATAGGTGCTCAATAAATATTTGTTGGGTGGATACATAGATGCTCGTGGGGTGGGGTAGGGAGACACACATATGCTGCCTCCTTCCTGCCTATGCTTGTGAAACCTGAGCACCCGAGTGTGGCCGTGGCCCTGAGGGCACGGTTTTTCGGGATGGGTGGGTGGAGGGGGTTGGTGGGTCTTACTTGGCCCAGCCTAGTGTTTGTTTAGGCAGAGCGCTTTGCCTCTGTGTTAGAAGGAGATGTTCTGCTATGGGATACAGTGCCCCCCTTACAGGACGCCTCTGGTGACAGCCAAGTGTTGCCGCTGTCCCCGAGTGCGTGGAGCGGGCCTGTCACAATATTTGTTTAACAGGCGGTGGCACGCTAAGCCAGGCTGCAAACACAGCTCTGCCAAGAGGCAGCCTCCTGCTGCCACTGGGCTCCCTCGCGGTGCTAGGGACACGCTGCCCTAGTCCAGTGTCTGGCCTGATAGCCTGGCTGGGGTGCGAGTGACCCTCACTGTCCCGGCCTCTCCATCTTCCTTCTAGCCAGGCTCGCTTCTGCCCCAGTTGTGACTCCTGCTTGCTTGGGTCCCTTTGAAACACTCTTGAATTCTGGCTCCTGCTTCCCCAAGACCTACAGCCAGGGCTGGGGTGCTTTTCCAGAGCTCCCAGCTTCTGAAGGCTTCAGCGAGGACATCCTGCCACGCAGGGTCCCTTGAGACTCAGGCAGGCCCCGTGCCACCTGGCAGCCTCAGACTTCCTGCCTCTCAAAACAGGTTGAGGGCGGGCAGGACCTGCTCCGGACGGGCTCCTGCAGGGCTGGGAGCTGGGAGACTCAGATCCAGCTGTTTGTCTCTTCAGATGTATCTTGCTTGTCTGTCCGCCCTTGTCTGTCTCACTGTCCATATGCCTGATTCCCCGTCTGCCTGACTGCGCACCCCTCTGTCTGTGGGGGAGCCTGACTGTCTGCCTGGATATCCCCAGTGTCCCAGACCCAGGCTGGCATCTGTACATAGACTCACTTGTTTGGTGGGTGGGCAGCCTATTTTACAGATGAGACCACTGAGGTCTATTTGGATATGTCTTGCTTGTTTCTCCGCCTGTGTATCACACTGTGTTCACCCAGCATAGTCCCGTGATCCTGTTCCCCCAGCTCCGCACTGCTCCTGTGGGGTTGGGGGGCTGCCACCACGTCCCCCAGCTCCTGTATGACCCCCCGCCCCGGTTGCACAAGCTGCCTCCCCAGCCACTCCAGCCTGGCACGACTCCCTCCACCTAGCGCTCCCGCAGTTCAGCAAGTCTGAAACACACAATTTAGCACTTAATTATACACTCTGCTCACTAATTATTTTGTGCCTTATCTCCTCAACTTGTGCTCTTGGGGCCCGGCACAGCCTTTCGTGCAGGCAAGGCTCCCTGCTGCCTGAGCTGGGGCAGGTGGCCATGCCTGGAGCTCAGGGCCCCCCCGTGTGGGCACTTGTGGGCAGGCAGGGGATGGAGGCGACTCATCCACTCACCTCACAAATATCTATCCAGCCCTTTGGGCACAGCAATACACGGGGTTGGAAAGTGCCCCGTCCCCTGCCTCCTGCGGCCTGTTGCGAGACACGGGCTGAAACCAGTCTTCATGGATACATGCGGGGTCCGGAACGGGGCGCTGGCCACATCTTCATTCCCTCCCGAGTCCTCTCAGCCCCTCCAAACACACAGCCAAGCCACTGGGGGACCGTTGATTCTGCCTCCAGACTCACCTGCCACCACCATCTCCCTGGTGACCCTTGTCACCAACAGTCTGTCCTCTACCAGGTGGCCAGAGGAAGCATCCCTTCCCTTCCAACCCCAGCTCCACACAGAGCCAAGTGTTCGTCTGTGCCCTGCTGACCGCTCGGACTTTCCTCACCACTCAGGCCCTTCTTGCTGTCTTGCCACCTGTGTGTATATGAGTGTGTGTGTGTGTGTGTGTGTGTGTGTGTGTGTGTGTGTGCAGATATATATATAGAGAGACACACACACACACACACACACACACAGACTTAGTTCGGGCAATTGGCTTGCGTGATTGTGGGAGCTGGCAAAGTCTGGAATCTTTTGGGCAGACTCCAGGAGGAGTTGATGTTGCCTAGGGCTGAAGGCTGACAGAATTCAGGCCTTCGACTGATTGGACGAGGCCCACCCCAATTTGGGAGGAGAATCTACTCTATCCAGTCTATTGGCCTCAGTATTTTTTTTAAAGATTTTATTTATTTGTTTGACAGACAGAGATCACAAGTAGGCAGAGAAGCAGGCAGAGAGAGAGGAGGAAGCAGGCTCCCTGCTGAGCAGAGAGCCCGATTTGGGGCTCAATGTGGGGCTTGATCCCAGAACCCTGGGATCATGACCTGAGCCGAAGGCAGAGGCTTTAACCCACTGAGCCACCCAGGCGCCCCTATTGGCCTCAGTATTAACCCCCTCTAAAAAATACCTTCACAGCAACATCTGCACTGGTATTCGACTAAAAGCCGGCTAGCATGCCTGAGTCAAGTTGACGCATGAAATTAACCATCATGGAAGCCTTCTGAGCGAACACAGCATCCAGGAGCCAAGCTCTGGCAGGCTGCTCAGACTGCAGCTTTGGGGATGGGGGCCTTTTGCTCTCAGGTGAAGAGACCTGCCTCCTGGGGGTTGCCCCCCTCCCTGTGACTGATTGATGTGGGTCTCCTCCCAACGCGGGCAGCTCTATAGGAACATCTGGGTGCAGAGGCCTCTATGGGTTTGGCTGGGCTTCTGAGCAACTGTATCACAGAGTGCCTCCCCCCCGCCCAGTTCTGCCTCCTCCTCCTCTTTCCTTCTGTGTGGACTGAATGTGTGGGTCTCCTCCCAAATTCATGTTTGATCCTAAACCCCAGTGTGATGGTATTTGGAGTTGGGGCCTTAGGGAGGTGATTAGGTTGGGGAGGGGGGGAGCCTCAGGAATGGGATTCGTGCCCTTATAAAAAAGACCCCAGAGAGCCCCCTCGCCTCTCCCCTCACCCAAGGACACAGCCAGAGGAGGGCGGTCTATGAACCAGATACTGAGTCTGCTGACACCTTGACATAGGGCTTCCAGCCTCCCAAACTGTGAGAAGTAAATGTTACAGGTGAACCACTAAGACCTGGCCCACCAGAGTCCTCCCTAATTAACCCCCTGCATGTTCTTCTCTATCTCGGGGTCCTCTTCCCACTCCCGACCTGTGGTGGCGCCCCTCTTCACTGCCGCTGGGGTCTTTCTTTGCTGGCGTTCATCTGCTGGTTTGGTTGTCGTATGTGGTCGGTCTTCTGCCCTTTGATGTGGGCTCCATGGGCCAGGGCTGTGCCGCCAGCACCCCTGACACTGGCCGTGGGAGTATTTGCCTCACAACGGGTGGATGAGCAGTTAGGGGTGTCCGCTCCAGGCTCTGGTCAGGATGGATGCCTCTGGGTGGCCCTGGGGAAGCTGGACTGTGAGGCACACCACTGAGGCCAGACCCAGTCAACGGCAGGCTTGGGTTCCAGAGTGCGGTGGACTGTAAGCTTCCTGCAGGGCTGGGTCTGCCGGGCAGCCTCCCAGTTCCAGCTGCAGGAGGGGGAGGCTCAAGGAGGTGCACAGAGGGAGGGAACTGTATGAACCAGACTAGGGTGGGTGTGCAAAGTGCAAGGAGGCACTCACTACTCCCCTGGGCCTGGGACCAGAGGATTTAAGACCCAGAGAGAAGAACCCTTTTATTCAAGGCAGTGAGGCAGGTCAGGGGCAGGACTGAAACCTGAATGTAGAACTGTCTGACTCCAAGTTCACCCACTCAGGGTGGGGGAATTTGTGTGGTTCTAGTTGAACTCAGAGCCCCAGCCTGGGGCAAGCTCTGATCTTCAAGTCGCTTTGGGGAAGGGGGTATCCAGTGGGGAAGCTGAGGGTGGAATGGGTTGGGCCAACACTGCAGTGGCAGTGGGCATGGGGAAGAGACCCTGGGAGCAGGAGCTCGGGCTCACGCAGACATGGGGGCTGAAGGACATGGGGCTGGTCTGCTTTCCAAAAGTTGTCCCATAACAATCGCCCCATCCCACAGGCTCTTCTGCAGTGTGACCTTGGCCCACCACTGCCCTCATGCCCCTGACCTTGAATCCGGGCTGGCCTTAGTGACTCCCTTACCATCTGTAGAATGTTGCGGGAGAGCAGGTCCAAAGATGCCACCTGGATTCCTGGAATACTGCTTCTTGGGATGCTCCTCTGGGAACGCCACCACCATGGTGTGGGGAAGCCCCAGCCCCACGGCGGGGCCACAGGTGTCTGCCCCCATCCGTAGCCCAGCCTTCAAGTCGCCCCAGCCTGGGTGCCAGGCTCTCCAGATGATTTGAGCCCCCCAGTGGTCTGCATCACCACTAGCCTTCAATCTTCCCAGCTGAGGTCTCAGACTTGTGCAGCAGAGGCAATCCCCCCAACTACCCCCCCCTCCGCTGCCGGCCTCTGGCAGACTTCCTGACCCATAGACTCTGAGAGCAGAACCAAATGATTACTGTTTTATGCTACAAAGTTTGGAGTGGTTTGTTAACAAAAGATAACTCAGAACCCGCTTCTCAAACACACTCCACCCCTGGGCCAGCAGACCTTTCCTTGCTGGTTTGGAAGGGGTGGGGAGACCAGAAGGCCTGGAGGTCTGGAGGCCCTGGGGTGGACTGAGGAACACACCCTGTCTGCCTCATGTGGCTGGGGCAGAGGAAAATGCCTGCAGGATCTGGGCTTTGAACTCCACAAGGACCCCTGACTGTCTGTGTCACTTGGGCCTGTGTCCTTACCTCCCTGAGCCCCCACAGGTGGATCACCAGGCCCAGAACATGGGAGAGCCCACCAGGCACCTGTGGCAGCTGGTAAAACATGGTTTTCTTGTACCCTGGTGGCCAGAGGTGCCTCCCCCTCTGCACAGAGATGGAGATGGTGGGGAGGGTAGATGAGGTGTCTGGGAGAGCAACTTTTAAGACTTTCTGCTCCTTCCAGCAAGAGAAGCACCACTCCCAGAGGCTTCTCTGTCTTACCTCTCTGCTGCTCTTGAATTTCCCTCCTCTTCTCTCCAGCTCCACCCCTGTCACATGGACATCACTGCTCTGGGCTCCCCGCTGCTCCCTGCATCTTCCCTTGCCCCTTTCTGCACACAGGCGCCATCCCGATGTTAGCAGCTCACGCGGGACCCTGCTGTGTCTCTGCCTAGCAGGGCTCAGACTCCCCTTCCCTCTGAGGGAAGGTCCAAGTGCACAGTCAAGGTCACCTGTGACCTGACCCACCCCGCCTCCATTCCTGCTCCGGATCCCTCCACCCCTGAGAAACTTCACGGCTGCTGGAAAACCAGCTGCAGCTGGACAGTGGAGGATCCTGGCAGAGACTACCTCAACCTTCGCTCAAGGTCAGCAGACCCTGCAACCGTCAGCCATAATGGGTAGCAGGCACCCCCTGATGTGATGTGATGGGAGGGGTGTCCCCTTCTGTGGTCTTCTCCCTCCAAACCCACAGCTCCGGTGTCATCACGAGGAAGCCACGGACATCCTGCAGAGGGTCTGGCCATGCTCTTCAAAAGGGTCAAGGTCGTGAAAGATGGGGCATGCCAGAAGAGCTGTCCCAGGCTGGGGGACATGGGAAGACAGATGACCAAGGGCGATATGGAGCCTGGACCGGACAATAGTGAGTAAGCTGGGAAAGTCTGAGCTTCAGTGAATACTGTTGACCGACGTACATGTCTTAGCCCTGATGCACACACCATGGTTATGTAGCACGCTCACGTGGGAGAGGCTGGGGGGGTGTTCGGGAACTCTATGAATCATCATCTTTATGATTCTTGGGTAAATCTGAAATTATTTGAAAACGAAGCATTAAAAAAATCAGGTGCTTAACAATTCTTTATTGTGTTTCTTATTAAAATTGTCATACGTGCCTGTTGTAATGATTCCAATCAGTGGAGAGGCACGATGCTGACAGCAGCTACCCTTCCCTGCAGAGGGGAGCCTGGGCTGCTGTCCCTCCCTCTGAGTTCTGTGCATATGTTAACATATATTATTCTCATTATTTTGTCTTTTATCACAAATGGGACTTAAAGTACACTCTGTCCTGCCACCTGTGTTTTCACCTGTTATTCCCCCAGGATGTCTCCCAGGTCAGGCCGGTGTTCACGGCTGCAGAGGGGGTTGAACCCATGTTGCGCATAGACTTCTCTAGGAGCCTGTGATTTTTGTGTTCAGCTTCTTGTTAGAGCCCTTTAGGTGGACACTGAGCTGGCCGAGTAACGTGCTCACTGAATTCCTTCCAGGAGTGAAGGAAAGTGCCCACGTTACATTTTTTTTTTTTTTTTTTTTTGTCCCGAGCTCACGCTTGCATTAAATTCAGTCCGCATTTCCTTTGTAGGAAACTTCTTAAGCTACTTGGTCATTTTGTTAGGGTTAGTTTAATTAAAACCAGATCCTGTAATCCACAAATCCACTTACCCCCGCAGTGCGCGGAAGGAGGATGAAGCTCTGTGCACATGCCCTCTACCTTTCCGGCCACGCCTCCCGCCTCTCCCCTGCCCTGCAACACCTGGGCCTCGCAGGGCCACAGGAAGGTGAGAGGGTGACGTGTTACCTTTAGCGGATGTACTGATAAGCAGGTTATATTATTATTATTATTATTATTATTTTTAGAAATACACATTCAAAATAGAAGGTCTAACATTTTCTTGTCATACCCTGTTGGTTCGCACAGAAGAATTTGCTATGGCTTGGCCTGCTCCAAGGGTTGGGGTTCCATCTTGGGGATGCCAGACCCCAACCTTTACCTGGCTACAGTGTCCTCTAGACTCTAGGTAAGCGCCTGCTCCCCAGGAAGCCTTGCCTGGTTTCCCAAACTGTATCAGGCCCCTGTCCCTCCCAACCTGGTCCTGCAGCCGCCAGCCTCCCTTGGACAAGGCACTGACCAGAATACAGGTCAGCAGGTGCAAGGGCCGTAAGGGCAGGGCCCTGGTCCCTATGCTTATGTTGCCAGGCATGGGGCTTGTGCTGAAGGAACAGAGGAAGAGTTTGGATTTGCTGGGAACACAGAGGTGGTGGTCCCGGTGGGGAGAGTTGTGACACAGGTCAGGCAGGGAGGAGTCCGGGATTGGCCTGGCCCCAGATCCCAGCCCCTGCAATATTTCCATGTCAGTGAGCCCCCTCCTCCTGCCAACCATTTATCCCGTTGCCTGAACTGGAAATCTGGAGCCCCTAGGAGTGCTGCTCTTCCCCCGACCCCCCACATCTGCCCAGGTGCGTGATCCGCTGCCAGCCATATAGCCATGGGGCTCAAATCTGCCCCTTTCCCCACCCCCTCCCCACAGTGTCCCCTCTAGACTTTCACCCAGAGCTCACAGGATTTGCCTGCCTAGATTCCTCCTCGGCTCCCACTGCATTTAGGATAAAGTGAAATCCTGACCAGGTGCCAGGCTCATGTGCTGAGTGCAGTCTCACCTCGGCCCCGTGAGTCTCCCCTCACTTGCTCCATGTGCCCTGGTCTCTGCTGTATCCCTTGCACCCCCACATCCTCTATGTCTTCAGGACCTTTGCACATACTTGGAACCTCCCCACTTCTGCCACATCTGCCCCAGCTCAAATGTCATCTCCTCAGGGCACTGCCTCCCAAACTAGGTCAAGGCTTCCTGTTGTAAGGACAATGTGTTCATTTTCCACTAAATAGTGAAGGCCACAAGGGCAGGGCAAAGCTGCTTTCCTCACAGCTGTGTCCCCGAGCACCCAGTGAATATTCAATTTAAGGCACACGTAAAGGAACAGATGGGATGTGGTGAGGAGCTGGCTGGTGACACCGAGTTGAGGCTCTGGATTTGGGCTGAAGGGGGACCCTGCAGGTGGCCAGGCATCGGAGACCCAGGTTGGGCTGGGGCGGGTTGGGAAGTGTACCTGGAGGGCATGACAGTGTGGGCAGTGCTGGAAGCAAGTTTTCTTGGGTGTCCCAGTTTTCCCTCCCCCAGGAGTGGTCTCTTTTGTGGGTCCAGCCCCTGGCCAGGGCAGCACGGTGAGGCCCCTTCCCTCCCTGCAGCTCACATGTGTCCAGGAGTGGGCAGCTGTTGCCTGTGTGTTCGTGTGAATCAGCCCTGTCTATCGCGGTGAGCTCCGCGTCTGTCTGGAGCTGTGCGGGGGTGTGTGTATTTGTGTACAAGCATGTGATTGTTTTGGTTTGGTTTGATGGGTGTGGGTGTGATTCTGCAGGGGGGCTGCCGGGTGTATCTGTGGGGGTGTGTCTGCGATCATCTGACTCCGTCTGCCGTGCGGTGGGTGTGTCCCCAATTGTCTGCGGGGCTGCGTGGAGGTGGTCTGTGCGTTCCACCAGGGTCTGGATTCGGGACCCCCTACTATGGGGCCCGCCAGTCCCTGCCCTGTTCCCCATCTTCCCCTCCCCACAGTTCCCATCACCTAGCAACCGAGAGATTCCCGTCAGCTGGTGGTCTCCAAGACAAAGACGGTGTCTCTGTGAAGGAAGAGCGGTGCTTGGATGGGGAGGGTCTCTAGACTCGGCTCAGAGAGTAGCCTTGTTCCTGGCACACCTCAGGCTCCCCGAAGGGCCGCCTCATCACTGTAGAGCTCTCTCTAGGTCGACCCCTCCACCTCCACTTTCCTCCTGGGGCTGGCACTCGCTGTGACCCCCACCATCCTCCCCACCCCCCAGGGAGCCTCGTGTCGGCCTCTGCCACATGGGGTGTGAGGACAAGATTGGCGTGAACGCTGAGTGCTCCATCCGGTGGACCTGGGCTTCACACCCCGAGGCCTGGCACTGAGCACATCTGGTGAGGAGAAACCCATCCTGCAGGGACTGGTGGACACTCCCATCTGCTCCTCCAGGGATGCAGTTTCCTTCTCCAGAAACCAGAGGTGATGGGCGCTCATCTACAGCTTTGGAGCAAAGGGCTGCGATCCTTGGGGGAGCAGGAGAAGGAACAGCTTTCAATGCCTCCCCATGGTTCTCAATGCCCCGTTAGACCTGGCTTCTTCTGGGAATTCCAATCTCCTCTCCAGCGCACTCCTTCCCCATGTTCCAGCCACACTGGCCAATGGGGCAGAACAATTCTTCCTCAGGGCCTTTGCACAGCGCTTCCCTTTGCCTGGCACATACTTCCTCCAGGGCTCCGTGAAGCTTACTTCACCATTCAGGGTATCACCCAGCTGCAATGGCTTTGGCTAGGCTTGCTCATCTGAGGCGACTCGCCTCCCACCACCTGCATCCTATTCCTGTTTTGTCCCACCTGCAGAGCCTTTCTCCCTCTCAAAGATGACCCTATTGAATACATTATTGATAAAATAAAAACATAAGTATTAATAAATAATAATCATAAAAACCCAAGGCAGTTTTATTTAGCACATACTATGTGCGGAGCACTTTTCAAGCCCTTGATGCATTTTGACTATTTACCCTTGGAGCATCCTTGTGATGTAGGAGCTGTTATAATCTCCTTTTTACACCTGAGAACACTGAAGCAGAGGGAGCAGCTCAGCATCATGCCATGGCCACTGAGGGACTGTCCATTTTGTTTGCTGTGTGTCCCTGAAACCTGGCACATGGAAGGGGCCCGGGGATTATTCTAGAAAGAAAGGATGTTGGCAAGGGAACACAGGATCTCTGAGCACCCAGGAAAGGGGCCCGGTGGCTCTCTGCCTATAGCTCTTGTTGTAGCATCACTGATGAGGGGGTCTCGGGCTGTTTCATGGGTCTGATCAGGCTTTTGAGTCTGCCAAGCCTCTGGCTTTGGAAATGAGACCTGCACACAGAAGCCTCTTTATCTTGCTCCTCTGAAAACAGTCGGATCCTTGAGCTAGCACTCACTCATGCATTTAAGAGAAAATGTCTCTGACCCCTACTTCTTTGGCCAGCTTCAGTGCTGGTTTCCGGTGGGGCAGAGAAATCGGACTATGCCCCCATCTTCAGAGGGCTCACAGTCTCAGGGGAAGACAGAAAGATTGTGGTGGCATCTCCCAGGAACCTTGTCTTTTATTCCCAGTTAGCAACGTCCCGAGTGGGACATAGATAGAACCAGCTTCTAGGATGTGTTCAGGTCTGTCACAGGCAGCCCATCTCTGCCTAGTAATCAAAACTGTAACATGCAGCAGAGATACATGGAAATGTTTGTCTCAAGTTGGTGATGCCTAAAGGTACAATGTTCATGGATAGCTTTGGAATAAAAGTTAACATGGCACTTCTTTGGACTTTTCCCTTCAAGGGAGGGTGTTCCCAGGATTCTAAATAAACCACCAGGCTGCCCATCTCCATCCATGTCTGGGAGAGCCTGGCCTGGGGTCTGCTGTCCAATGCAGCCTTATGAAGCCTTATGAACGCCTATGCTGTGGGGAATTTTGCATCCTGCCTGGGGAAAGCTTGCAGAGGAGGTGATATTTTCTCTGAATGAGTAGGGTTCATATCTTGGACATAGCTCAGATCCCCGTGGATCCCTGGCTCACCTTTGAGTACACCTTCCCTGGATCCCTTCTGCTTTTGCTTCCAGAAGTCGCACATATGACCTTCTTATGAAGGGTTCTTTAGAGCTCCTGGAGTTGCTCTGCCACTATGTGCAGAGAGTGGCGAGGGCCTCGGGAGGCCCTTGGCTAATAGTGATGGGTGCAGTAGAAGGAAAACCCAGCTCCCTTGCCTCTGGCCTAGCAGATACTCCAGCATCTCCAGTCCTGGCCCTGTAATTTGCTTGCTTCCTCACCTGCTCTGTTTCACCTGCTCTGTTGTTCCTTGTGCCCTTACTGTGCTCCCCTGGGAACACCTAATACATCTCATGCACTTAAATGCTTCTTCAGAATCTGACCAGAGACAGATCAGTTCACCGTGGAAAGGGCACAGGGGACAACATTCTGAGCAGAAGGAGAAGTAGAAGCAAGGCAGGAAGAGGAAAGAATCTAGAACTCCGCTAAAGGGGCACAGGGAGTGCAGGAGATGAAACTGGACAGGGAAGAATGTCCCCGAGTTCCCAGGAGAAGGATCAAGGGCAAGCAGGAGCCTTCATGGTCCCATGCAAAGGGAGTGGACCATCAGATTTGTGCTTTCCAGTGGTTCCCACCCTAGTGCAGGCTGTGAGCACATTCTTCATGTCAGGATTATTTGGGCAAGGTACCCCTTTCCTGCCTAAGCAGAAAAGGATTTAATATGGGGAGTGAGGGGCTTATAAAATCAGTGGAAGGGCTGGAGGATCAACAGTTAGGGATCACTTGTGTATTGACAGCTTTCTTAGAATTAGGGGGTTGCTGTTGTATCTTAGGTTGGAAATTGCTGAAAATTACTGAAGATATCAGATACTTTTTTCTTTTTTGGTACTCAGCATTTATGGAATGAATAACTGAATACACACATGCTTTCATTTACTTGTGTACCAAATGGAACCAATTTTTTCCAATTTAATAGTGTTTCATTATGAGATTGACAAAATAATAAACCATGAAAACAGCATCTTCACTGTTAACTTTATTTTAAACTGAAATACAAATCTTGGGGGTCTCCGATTATCTTTATGAATACATATGGATGCAGTCAAAGTAAAGAAAGTAATTTTGCCTTCCAATCTTTTTCTTAACTTTTTATTTCAAAAGAAACATAAAGTCAAAAGAATTTGCAACTATAGTATAAAGACATCCCTTGTACCCTTGTACCCCAGCTTCACCAAGGCAACATCTTATATGACTATAACATAATACTAAACCCAGAAATTTACATTGCTATGACATGTATGTCTAGTTCCATGTCCTTTATCATATATAGACTCATGTAACTGTCACTGTGATTGAGATACATAACCATCTCTGGCCACAAACTTCCCCCTTTTGCTTCCCCTTACTGTCATAACCACCCCTCTATCATTTCTAACCTGGGCAACTGCTAATTTAATCACCATCTCTACAGTTTTGTCATCTCACAAATTTTATATAAAAGGGATTACATCATATGTGGACTTTTGAAAAAAAATTTATTTATTTATTTGACAGAGATCACAAGTAGGCAGAGAGGCAGGCAGGGAGAGAGGAAGGGAAGCAGGCTCCCTGCTGAGTAGAGAGCCCTATGTGGGGCTCGATCCCAGGACCCTGGGATCATGACCTGAGCCGAAGACAGAGGCTTTAACCCACTGAGCCAGGCAGGTGCCCCATATGTGGACTTTTGAGATTGGCTTTTCCCACACAGCATAATGCCTTTGCAATCTAGTTTGTTCCTTTTCATTGATGGTATAAGTATGGCACAGTTTGCTTAAACATTCACCTGCTGTAGGATGTGTGGCTTCTTTCTAGTTTTTGGCCACTATAAATAAAGCTCCTATGAACTATTATGTACAACTTTTTGTGTGTACATAAGAGGTCTTTCTCTGGGATAAATACCCAGGAGTATGATTGCTGGGTCATACAGTAAATGTACATTTAGTTTTATAAAAAACTGCTAAAATGTTTTCCAGAGTGGCTGTACTGTTTCACATTCCAGCAAGCAACTGGTGAGAGTTCTTATTGTTCCACATCTTCTCCAGCATTTGGCATTGTCACTATCTTTTGCTACCTTTTTACTTTCAACCTACCTATATCATTGAAACAGAAGTGAATTTCTTGTAGACAGCATGCAGTTTTTACTGTTGTTGTTGCTGTTGTTTTGTCCACTGCGCCAATCTCTGTCTTTTAATTGGTGTGTTAGAACATTTATATTTAATATTATTATTTATAAGTTAGAGTTTAAGTCTGTCATTTTATTTTTTGTCTTTTGTTTATTCCTGTTTTTAATTTCCCTGTTTTCCTTTTTCTGTCTTCCCATGGGTTACCTGAACCTTTAAAAAAATCCACTTTTACTTATATATAGTGCTTTTCAGTGTATCTGTATATATGGACTTTTTAGCATATTCCAGGTATTACACGAAGTGTATATAATTTATCAGTTCACTGATGTGGCCATTTTATCAGCCAGAGTTCAGTATAGTGACTTGAATCTCATTACATCCCTTTAGTCTTCCAATTTCTAATATAATTTTCTTACATTTTTTCTTGGCATAGATTGAGAATTACATCAGATAGTGTTATGATTTTTGTTGCAATTGCCAAACACACTTTAGAAAACTGAAGAGGAGACAAAGTCCATTGTATTTATTTATATTTTTGCTTACTATGCTCTTTCTTCCTAAATGACATTCCAAGAGTCCTTCTTTTTCGTTTTCCCCTTTTTGTTTAGAGAACTTCCTTTAATCATTCCTTTAGGATAAGTCTGACGGGGACAAATTCTCTTAGTTTTCTTTCTTCTGAGAATGTCTTGATTTTTTTCTTCATCCCTGAAGGATATTTTCACTGGATATAAGATTCCAGGTTGACATTTCTTTCAGCACTTGAAAAATGTTGTGCCATTTTCTGCTCATCTCCATGGTTTCTGAAGAGAAATCTGCTGACATTCAAACTGTTTTCCCCTTATACAAAGATGTCATTTCTCTTTCACCGCTTTCAAGACTTTTCTCTTTGTTTTTAGTTCTCAGAAGTTTTAATATGCTATGTCTTGGCATAGATTAGATTTCTTTTGGTTTATCCTGTTTGGGGTTTTCTCAGCTTCTTGAATCTATAAGTTTATGTTTTTTCTAAATTTGGGAATTTTTAAACCATTGTTTCTTTGATAGCTTTTTCAGTCTTGTCTTGATTTTTTTTTTTTTTTCCTCCTGGGATTCACGCAAATGCTAGATCTTCTGTTACAGTCCCTTTCTTAGGTCCTTGAGTTTCTGTTCATTTTTTAAGTCTATTTTTTGCTCTGTTGTTCAGATTGAGTAATTTCTATTATTTTATCTTCAAGTTTACTGATTCTTTCCTCTGTTCCCTCTGTCCGGTTGAGCCCATCCATTGAATCTTAAATATGGTTATTGTATTTTTCAGTTCCAAAATTTCCATTTGGTTCTTCTTTACAGCTTTTTAAAAATGATTAGTTTCAGAGGTAGAGTTTAGTGATTCATCAGTTGCATATAACAGCCAGTGCTCATTTCATCAAGTGCCCTCCTTAATTAAGGCCCATCACCCAGTTATGAAATAAGTCTTCTTTATAGCTTTTATTCCTTTGCTGAGGCTTTCTGTTTTCTCATTTGTTCCAATTGTGTTCATTGTTAAAGAATTTTCATATTGCTGTTTTAAAATCTTCGTCAGATCATTTTAACATCTTTATCTTCTGATTGGTTTCTTTTGGTTGTTTTTTCTCAACCGGGTTGAGATTTTCCTGGTTCTTGGTATGAAGAGTGACTTGTGATTGAAACCTGAACGTTTAGGTGGATATCTGGCTTCTGCTGGCCCAAGTGGAGGTGAGACCTCATTTTTCTTTTCTGTGTTGTTTGGTGGTACAGTCCAGCTATTGTCTATAAGTTTTCTGGGTTTCTTCTTTGCTGATTGTTGGACTGGAGGGAGCAGGCTTCTCTTGGGGATTTTTTTTTATGACCCTATTGGTATTTCTAGTTAACCAGCTACCTCAGCATCCAGGCTGGGATATGTAAGGCGTAAATAAGACTCAGAGAACTCACCACCATTTCATTCCTTGGACCCTGAGGTCCCCAACGGGTCTTTCTTCTCTCCACTTTTCAGAGTTCATATATAATGTCTGTGGCTTTGAGCAGTCCTTACTGGGAGGAGCAGGGAAAGTACTTCTACCCTCTTTCCATATGTGGAAGTCCCAAAGGTCAGAACTTTTTGCAACTGCCCTGGATATCCTTTACCTTGGTTTCCCTCAAGATTCTGATATATGCATGACTGGTATTCATACTGGGTTTCTGCTCTATTTGTTTAATTCTTATGCCAAAATACTCTTGTGAAAAATTTGAACATGGCCTACTTTTTATACTATCCCTGGTGTGCATAGAGCAGATCTGAGCTCTTGTGAAAGGTCCCTTGACTCCCAAAGTCTGGGTGGAGGCAGGGGGGCAGCTGGGAGGTGGTTGGCCTGGACAGGCTGGTGTCCAGGCCACAGGCAAGCCAGTCTTTAGATTCACTGGTACCCACATCTAGTTCAGGCTAACTCCACGCATTCACTGATTGTTCTCTTAAACCTATGGATTTGTCCTCTTTCCAAATTTCCCAAAGACCCTTTCCTCCATCCAGGCCGGTGTCCATCTTGTCCCACTCTGCCATTCTCCTGCTCATTTCTATACCACTGACCAGGTATAGAAATATACCAGGTCTGCAGGAGAGCCCTTCTTCTTCTTCAATGACCAGAGGCTACACAACTTCTGCATCACCTGCACTGGACCAGACCTCCTTCCTACTGAGCCTGAAGTTCTGAGGGCATTCCAAACCATCACAGAGTAATAAGCATGGTGACTGCCTTGGGGTCTCTGACCTGCTTTGCTGGAGTCCTGCCAGGCTAACACTTAATTTACATGAATTCAATGTTCCCTTTGAGAGGGAGAGATCTGTTTCTTTGCCTGTTGGGCTTTGGTCCTACTCCGTTCTATTAGGTCTCTAACACTCCAAGGAAAGGAAGACCATACCCCCAAAGCAAATAGACACACAATGAGTTAATTAAGAAATAATTTATTTAGAATTTCTAACAGTCCCAGACCCTACAGTTTAAGGGTTTTTTTTTCTCCCTGGGTAAAATTGGGTAAAACTCATCACATATGGTTTCACTTAGAATTTCATTCTCATTTTACATAAGCAAATAGTGAGGCTCTTTGAGGTAAAATACTTGCTGCAGTAAGCCATGAGGCACATAGCCAATGAGCATTCAGCTCAGGGTACATTTGATAGCTTTATTGTTGCTTTGTTATTCTGTCGTCCAACATGGCTGCTCTAGTTCCAGCCATCACATCCGCTTTCCAGCCAGTAGGAAGAGGAAAGCATGCCCCTTCATTTTAAGAACACATGCAGAGTTGCACACATCATTTCTGCTTATGCTTCAGTAGCTAACATTTAGGTATATGACCACAGCTAGCTGCAGGAAATGCTGGGAAATGTAATATTTATTCTGGGAAACCCAGTACCCACCTAGAAGTCTAGAGTTCTATTTCCATGGGACAGAGGTGAGAGTGGATATTGGGGGACAATGAACAGTTTCTCCTACACCTTCTGGTAAGCATGATGAATGCCACATTGGTCATGTGTTGAGTATTGACTCAATCCAGAGCACACTGAGCACATTTTGCATATGAGACTTTGGCTTGAGCCCCATGGGAAATAGAAATACATGTAAGGGTCAGGAAAATGGGGGCAGAATAATTTTTATTGAAAACTTACCATGTTCTTACCATACAAAGAAGCTTTGCATACCTTGTCTCTTCATCTTTTTTTTTTAAGATTTTATTTATTTGTCAGAGAGAGAGACAGAGAGAGAGAGAGAGAGAGAGCGAGCACACAGGCAGGCAGAGTGGCAGAGGGAGAAGCAGGCTCCCTGCGGAGCAAGGAGCCCGATGCGGGACTCGATCCCAGGATGCTGGGATCATGACTGAGCTGAAGGCAGCCGCTTAACCAACTGAGCCACCCAGGCATCCCGTCTCTTCATCTTTATGACTCTGTATGGCCGCTGTACATCTGAGGAACTGTATCTCAGAGATGGAGTGTGTCTAAGGTCAGGTTTCCTGGGAAATTAACTATGAGATATGGGAGATTTATCAGGGAGTGGATCTGGGATCGAGGCAAGAAGGGCTGACGTGGCTTCCATGCAGTCTCAGCCAGACCCAGCTGGAGATGACCCTCTAGAGTGGTCCTTCTCTCCTAATTAGGGCCAGGACTTTGGACCCCTCATGAGCTAGTTCCTGGATGTGGGATGCCCACCCCCATTGCCCCTCCTTTCTGGGAGGGACATGATCTTGGGCAAAGCCGCTGTCACCATCCAAGGACTATTCCCAGGGACCAGGCATCCACCTTCAACACCTCCAGCCTGTGGGGTAATGAGTACCTTGGCCCAGACGTGGGGATCTAGACTGCACAGGACAGTGTCCCCTACAGACTGACATACTCCAGGTCACATAACTTGGTGGTTCAAAGCTGAGATTCCAATCTAGTTCTGTCTCCAAAATTCATGTCCTTCCCCATGTCTCTTGCTTCTTCCCACGGGGCAACCCAGAGGTGGACAGCACTGGCTGGGGAAGGGCCTGGGGGCTGGATTCTTCCCAGCATGTTCTCTTGAGGGTGGGGTTAGATGGAGGTCCTCACTGCTCCTGAGACCTGAGATGGATCCACCCTCCTCTCCCATTTTCCCCTAGGCTGTCAGTATGCCCCAGCCACACTGCCCTCCTTACTGTGCCTTGGACCTCCCAAGCCCACTCCAGCTTTGGGGATGTCACTTCTGTCCCTTCCACCTGGACTGTGCCTCCTCCAACCTTTCACATGGTTAGCTGCTCCAGATCATTAGGGTCCCAGCTCAAATGGCACCTTCTCCGACCACCTTATTTCAAGTCACCCCCTGCCACAGCCCCTCTCTATCCCATCACTTGTGTTATGCTAACATTACAACTCCCTAAAATGATCTTCTTTTACTAGGTTACATGGGGATATTCTGTTTCCCCTAGAATGTGAACTATGTGAAGGTAGAGATTTGTCTTTCTCATTCACTCCCTAGACCAGTGCCAGGACATAGTATGTGCTCAATAAATACGAGTCAGTTAATGGAATGAATGAGTACATGAATGAAAAAGGTACAAGTAACCTTCATCTAGGCCTGTAAGGGATTTCCCAGAGCTGGGGGTGTTTGAAGAGAGGGGAGACTTTCCTTCAAGCTGCTCTAAAGAGATGGAGCAGTGCCGAACTTACAGGAGATGTCAACCTCTGTCTCACTTTCCCCAACTGTAAGCAAGGGAATGGTGCAGCCCCCTCACCTCCTAGGCAAAGTGTCAAAGTCTTTTTCAGAACCTGTATGCAGTGGGGAGAACACATTTGCCAAAGGAGAGCTGACCTAGGTTCGAATCCTGACTCCAGTCCCTCTCTCCACACACCCCCTTAATTCCTGGAACCCCTGTGTCTGCATCTGTAAATGGGTTTGATCATAACGCCAGCTCCCTGTGGTACTAATGAAGTGAAATGGATGGTATGGGGTGTATTAGTTTCCTTTGGCTGCCAAAACAAAAAGCTACAGGCTGGGAGGCTTAAATAATAGCAGTGTATTGGCTCATGGTTCCGGAGGCCGGAAGTTCAAGATCAAAGTGTCAGCAGGATTGGTTCGTTTGAGGCCTTTCCTTTTGGCTTGTAGATGGCCATCTTCCTGTATCTCCACGTGGTCTTTCATCTGAGCATGTCTATGTTCAAATTTCCTCTTATAAGGACCCCAGTTAGCTCCAAGTACAGTTAAATTCTGAGGTACTAGGGGTTAGGATTTCAACATATGAATTTCATGGGGGAACATAAAATTCAGCTCATAAAATGGGAGAACGGGCACTCTCCAGGGTTGAGAGAGGCACTTCCAGTTTTTTTGTTTTGTTTTGTTTTGTTTTATTTTTGTCTTTATTTTCTTAAGGATCTTAGCATATCAAAACATGATGGCATGCCTCAATGGTTTAAAAGATTAGTCTATATTTTAAACGGTTGTTTGAACAAATCAGTACTTTAAGCACACTTTGCACACAGAATGTGCCACCATTGTGATCCTAACAAGATATTTCCAATAGTTTAAATAAAATATTCATTTAGTGTATTACAGATGGTCTAGTCTGGCCATGGGACATGATTTGTAAGTTTTGCAATGAGCAGCTTATTCTATGAATCTTTTTTTAAATAAAAGATTATATTTATTTATTTGACAGAGAGAGAGATCACAAGTAGGCAGAGAGGCAGAGAGAGAAGGGGAAGCAGGCTCTCTGCTGAGCACAGACCCGGATGCGGGGCTTGATCCTAGTACCCTGAGGCTTAACCAACACATTGAGCCACCCAGGCACCCCTTGTTCTCTGAGTCTTATCACTCATCTCTATTTTTGGGGATGAAATAGTCTAAACTTCTGACTCCTGGAGTCCGTATGGCCAGCTCTCTGCGACCAGGCCTGCCAGGCACATGGCTGGGCATTACCATACAGACAGGAAACTTGTCCCTGCCTCTCTTTGGGCTTGAGTCTTCTTATGCCTCCTTCCCTGCAGCCTGAAAAGCCTTTGCTTGGGCTGGTGGCCCCTCGGCCAGGAAAGCAGCTCAGCGAGTGGGAGGGGAGCCAGGCACCGCTTGGGTAGCATCGCCATGGCAACGCTCTCCCCACTCCGCTCCTCACTGAGACCTGGGCATCTGTGGCCATGGAGACTGGTCGCGCCACCAGCACATCTGCATAGCAACCAGAGAGGGTGCCGAGCGCAGCTGGGCCCCGCTTCAGGAAAGCAGGTACACTTAGAGCTTTTATAAATCATTAAGGAGAAGATGGGCGCCTCGATGGGAAAACGGACAAAGGACGCGGACAAAAGATGAAACCACAAGTGGCTAATAAATATATGACAAGTGCTCAACATTACCAGCGATCATAGAAATGCAAATGCAAACACAATAAAATACTTTTTTTCTTGTTTTTTAAACCAGAGCAATTGGCAAGAGATGAGGAAAACAGAAAGAGAAGACCTGGTATTGGGGGGGTGTGTAGGGAAATCAGGACTTGCATTTCCTGCTGGTTTGAATACACATTTGCAGAACATTTCTGGGAGGGCATTTTGGACATATGTATCAAAAACCATTAAAATGCGCATACCTTTTGAACCAAGAATTCCAGTTCTAGTAATTTATTCCAAAGTAATAATTAAGTGAGTAAAGATGTAGCTACAAGTGTGCTCCCTGTAGGGACAATTATAATAGAAAAAGTTAGAAGCATCCACAGTCTGGAAAAAAGAAAAAAAAGAGACTGCAATTTATGGGGAAACAATGCTTAGGGAATGTGGTGGGCAAGTCCTTGCACCCTTTGTGCCCAGGGAAGAGACATTAAAGCTCAGGAAAAAGCCACCTGCAGTTCCTAGACAGAGCTTCCAGAAGTTTCTGAGCTTATGAGAGAGCCTATTTGAATGTACATCATGGGAGGGGTTGTGGGCACTCTGGAACCTAGCTTGGATCTAGCCACTGCCACCATTTGTCTCTGGGACAGGCTTCCTCTATTGAGAGCTTGTCACCAGGTTGAGGAAGAAGTCCCAGTTGGGTCAAAGGGATAAATCATGAAGGGTCAAAAAAAGTTTTTTTCAAGGTAACCATCCAGATTTGGGAACCTTGCTTGCATGAGAAAAATTAGCTTCCCCCTGGGCATTTAAAAAATTTAAAAAATATATTTGTGGTAAAATACATGTAACATAAACTTTATCATTTTAACCATTTTTAAGGGTATAGCTCAGAAGTGTTAAGTACATTCGCACTGTTGTGGAACCATCACCACCATCCACCTCTGGAACTTTCTCATCTTCCTAACTGAAACTCTTTCCTGATTAAATACGAACTCCCTATCCCCTCCCCCAGCCCCCTGGCAACCACCATTCTTTCTGTCCCCATGAAATCGACCCTTCTAGATACCTTATATAAGTGGAATCATACAGGATTTGTCCTTTGTCCTTCAGGTTCATCCATGGTGCAGCATGTGTCAGAATTTCCTTCCTTTTGAAGGCTGAGTAACATTGCATCGTCTGTAAGAGACCACATGTGGCTTATCCATTCATCCTTTGGTGGGTCTTGTGTTGTTTTGCTTTTTTGGCTATTGTGAATAATGCTGCTGTGAACATGAGTGTACAGATACCTCTTTGAGACCCAACACAAGACATTTATGATGAAAAGCCATCCCATGGACTAAAGCTACAAAGAGTGATCAGGATGAGCCTTATTTCCCATGTGGAGAGGTCCAGCATTGTAGGCATCAGTTGAAGAAACACAAAACATACCAGGAAACACATGTGTGAAGGAAATAGCAATCATCCAGAAGAAAGCTCCAACTCATGAGAGAGCCTGGGAAGACCATGAGAATGAAAAGAGTTTTGTTCTTCCTACTCACATACCTAGTGTATTCAAAGATTGCATAACAATTTACCAGAGTAGTGAAAATTGTGAGAAGCCATGTAGAAATAATGAGGGTGAAAAACCTTTCACAGTTTTTTCAACATAAAAGAACTCGAATAGAAGACAAATTCTGTGGAACTAAGTCATTTTGGTAGCCATAGTACATGTATACAGAAGCAGTTCTCAGGAAAGAAAATATTAAATATAAAGTCTATGGGCAAGTTTGGAACCATGGTTTTAGTGGACATTTGAGAATTTGTGTGGAAGAGGGTCCAGATTAAATGATAGATGGACTCCATCTAAAGTCTTTTGTCCTGATTCTGATCTTTTCTGGCTTCGGCCAGCTCATTCATGATTTTCTTGTTTCTCTAGCTGTATCTTTGTTGAGCTCTTATATCTACTTTGTTGTCTTGTTTTATTTTGGTAGTGACTTCATGAAATCTTTGTACTTTGTGATGTAAAATTCAGTATTTGTATCCTGCTCAGAAGTGATATGTTTTCTGGTGAGTGATGTTCATCTGTTATTAATTTTTCTGTGACATTCCTCACTTTTCATTTATCTTATATCTCTATAAACATCTGTTGTTCAATTATTTCTGATTACTCCTCTCTGCATAAGAAAATCTTTCATGGATGAGTTGTTTATTGCAGGTTCAATGGAGGAGAGCCAGGGTTGTGCCCAAGGCTGGCTGTAGTTAATGTGTGTGCATCTTTCAGTGTCCACTTATTCCCACCTGATGGTGCAGTACCTGTAGGTCTGATCATAGAGTGAAGTCTCTCTTTTTAACCTGGCCACATGGACTGGTGTCTTGTTGCAACTATCTTCTCCCTCTGTCTGGGATTGCTTATGGAGCTCAGCCCACTGTTTTTTGGACCCAAACTGATTACAGAGAAGGTAATACATTTTTTTTCTTCATCAGAAAAGATTTTGGTTTTATGTTAAAGGATTTGGGTTCTTACTTGGGTACATGTACCTTATCAACTCTTTCTGGTATCTGCAGCCATGGGCACTTTCTCTAACACTGTTTTCCCCTACATCCCTGCTCAAATTTTATTGCTTTTTATTTTTTTTACTTCACCTAATTTCTGAAGATTTTATGTACATATGTATGTATGTATTTATTTAAGAGATAGAGAGAAGAGAGGAGAGAGAGAGTGAGCAGGGGGAGGAGGAGAGGAAGAGGGACAAGCAGACTCTGCACTGAGTGTGGAGCCTGCTGCTGCTTGATCCCGTGACCCTGAGACCATGACCTTAGCCAAAATCAAGAATAGGATGTTCACCTGACTGACCCACTCAGGCACCATGTTTTGATTTGTTGTTTTAGCTAAATCCTAGTTCTAATCAAGGTGCAGTTTGATTTTCTTGCTGTTTCTGAGAGACTTCAATGAGAAGGGGAGAATGCCAACTTAATGGGGCTATTTTCAAAAGTCTTGTTTGTATTTTTAAATTTTGTGACAATTTTGCCACCAATCAATGTCATCTGATTTATATATCATATTTTGTATAGGTGATAAGACAAATTCATACCTAGGTCTTTAGAAAGTACAGATTTCATGAAGAAATTCTTGGTTGTTCATTGAGGTTAAATGAAACATCTTAGAAGACAGTGTCGTTCTCATTACTGCATAGCATGTTACTATTTTCATAGTCTAGCAATCTGGCTTCTTGGTTGGAAAGCTCAGGAAACAACTCCAACTAATTTACTCAGAAAGAGAGCTTGTTACAGGATACCGGTTATCTCACAGAAGTATAGAAGCATCACAGGATTGTTTACATGGCTAAGTCTCTGGAAACCACTTCCAGAGTCCTGCTGCAGAAATTGGGACTGTTCCTCCAGCCCCTATCTGTACATCTTGATCTGGCAGATGCTGGGTCATGTGCACTTGCTGACTATGAGTGAGGTTGGAAAGCAGGATCCTGGGTTCTTAACTGTTTCTAAGTAGTGGGTGGGCTCTGTCCTTGCTAAAACTCATAAGGCAGTGATTTGTCACTCTCAAGAGGGTCAGTCCAGTTTGCTATAACAAACACACCATACACTGAGTGGTTTAAACAACAGATATTTATTTTCTCACAGTACTAGAGGCTGGGAAGTTTGAGATCAAGATGCTGGCAGACTCAGTTCCTGGTGAGGACTCTCTTCCTGGTTTGCAGATGTCCACCTTCTTGCTGTGTGTACACATGGTGGAGAGAGAGATCATCTCTCTTGTGTCTTTTCTTGTAAGAAAGCTAATTCCATGCATGGGCCTCTACCTTCATGAACTAATCATCTCAAAGACCCCACTTCCAAACACCATCACACTGGGGAATTAGGGCTTTGATATATGAATTTGTGGGAGACAAAAACATTCAGTCCATTGCTAAGGATGATTCACTTGCTAAGCAGCAAGACAAGCCAACAAACAGGTTTCCTTCACTACCCCATTCTTTGACTATCCAATATCAGGCTGTACCTAACTTTCCATATTTCCCTGTATTTAAATATATGTGTGTATTTGCTGCTGACACAATACAACAATCTTATTACCAAAAGCATTTATCCTTTAAAAAGAGGGTCTCCCAAAGTTTCAAAGCCCAGGGTCTTGAGGAGATGCCCATTCTCTTTCTGGTGAAATTTCTCCTAACACTAAACAAACAAACAAACAAAAGATTCAGATGCTGGGTATCCAAAAAGAATAAAAGAGCCATCAAACTGGGTCTAATTACCAACCTAAAAGTAGGACTTCAGTTAGGTCCCTCTGACTATTTCCAGTACATTTTTTGAGATGCTTTCTTTAAAAAGGGTTGGTGAACTATAAACAAATCAGTGAAGAAGTAAATTGTTTGCTCGATAAGATGATTTTAATCCTTGCATGCAATTCATTTAGCATCTGACCAAGTGAGTGACTGTGTCTTTGGAATTGTGTTCCATAATAACCAACTTTTCCTAGGTTGTTCTTGGTACTCTAAGAAAAGATAAAAATAGCTTGTATTATGGCAAAGGAAATATTAATATGTAATTCACTGGGGGATATGATCACCTAATCCCAAGGTTATCGGGTCACTTATTCTTGGTTCTTAACATGCCCTATTTCTCCTGAAAAGGGTTATGAAGATCTCTTTGATGGCTGTGTCTCTCCCCCAGTTTTAACTGCTGGATTCCAGATGTTAGATCAAATTCTTGAAACCTGATTTTCTCTTAGCTCCTCCTTCTTGTCCGGATAGTTCAAACTTACTCTCTGATGGTGCTGGTTTGGTTCTGGATCATTGATATTGATCACTGATCCATAGACCTCACTGTCCTGGGGAGCCATCTGTCATCAGCCCCCTTCTCTCCCTCATGCCCTGTATTTACTTTCCCCTACCAGTGCCTTGCCTTTGGAGAGGACAAGGACAGCACTACTCTGACAGCAGTGTTCTGGCCAGACATCATCTCTGTCTGGTAGGTGCAACTTACCAAATTTTCTATTCTTTGAAAAGTACTGAGGTCCTGCCAGTAACCTGGGTTGGTAGTGTAGGCTTTCATACAGGAGAATATATCCATAGGATTATAAGCAGAATGTGCTGAAATTCTTGTAATGAAATGTGGATCAACAAAGAACCATGTTATCCAAAGGCTGGAGGAGAATTTTGGTGAAATCTCAAAGGTGATTCAGAGAGAGCTGTCAACTTACAAGAAAAGTTGTCTTGTAATTCTATGTAGTTCCTTGGATCTCTCCAGTAATGGGGACTTGAGTCTCTGCACAGACCTGGTGCGGTGCTCAGCTGACAGTGATGATGGAGGTCATCTGGGGGTGGGCACACAATGAGGTCACTCCTGGGTCACAGTGTCCCAGGAAAGGGATACCCAGTCACTCTGGCATATGCATGTGATGTGTTCCTAATCTGTGTCTGACATCTGTAGTGCTCCCACCCAAACCAGGAGAGAGATGGCTTATGTATTTGAGATACTTCTCTCCGTTTTCCTGGAATGATTTCAACTAGGTGTTTAAAATAAAATAAAAATTAATTAAAAAGAAGCTTAAAATGATTGCATTTTGGTTAGAAAAATATATACATGCACAGAAAAGAACTATCAGAGAGACAGCAAAATGTTCATAATGGTTCTCTCTGGTGGGTGGGATACAGGTGGTCTTCCTTTCTTCTTTTTGTTTTCCCCTATTCTAGATGCTCTACAGTTTTGCAGAACATGTGCTACTGTTGGAATAAGGAAAAATAAATAATAGAAAGTTAAAATGTATCAACATCTGAAAATATGGACTTGTATAACTAGTAAATTAAGAGACTATAAAAACAATTTTTTTTCAAGATTTATTTATTTGAGAGAGAGAGAATATGAGAGGGGGAAGGGGCAGAGTAAGAGGGAGAGGGGGAGAGAATCTCATGAAGATTGCCTGATGAGCACTGAGCCTGACACAGGGCTCCATCTTCCATCTCACGACCCTGAGGTCATGACCTGAGCCAAAACCGAGATCTGGACGCTCAAATGACCGAGCCACCCAGGTGCCCCTGAAAAAAATATTTTTATGAGAAAATTTAAATAATAAAGTAAACATAACCTTAAAAGAAAACACTGACATACTGGAAGGCATTAAATACATATGGAATACATTTTACATGTGTAAAGAATACATTAATGTGGCATACATTTTGGAATATATGAAATTAAAATGAAATTCTAGGAGCACCTGGGTGGCTCAGTCAGTTAAGTGGCTGCCTCTGTCTCAGGTCATGTGGGATTGAGCCCCACGTTAGGCTCCCTGCTCAACGGGGAGTCTGCTTCTCTCTGTGGGCCCCTTCACCCCTGCTCATGCTCACTCACATGCTCTCTCTCTCTCAAATAAATAAATAAAATCTCTAAAAAAATGAAGAAATTCTATACATCAAAAGACACCATTAAGAAAATTAAAAGGCAAGCCTTTTAGGTTTCAATGGGGTTCACAGTTCTGTGAATAAGATAGGAACTTGATAAATATTTGCTGAATCAATTAATAAATGAATACACTCTGGGGTTTCCTGAAGTGGCAAGCTCTCCAGTGCATTTTAAATGAAATGAAATCAATTTACGAAAACGTGATTTGCCCCTCCCTTCTCCCCCCAACAAATTAATTGTGTAAAGCAAAGAAAAAAAAAAAAGATCAGATGGCACTAGATGTTCTGTTGCTGTTCCGCCACTGGGCATGGTCATGGCCCTCCCCCGCTGCCCTGCCCCAGACTCAATTTCCTTATCTGGAAAAGGAATAACAGCCACCCACTAGCATTGCACTTTAAAGAGCGCCAGAATTAAGAGTCCATGTCATGTATGAATATATTGGGGCCAAAGAAACAGGAGTAGTTAAAAGAATTTTTTCAGGGCGCCTGGGTGGCTCAGTGGGTTAAGCCGCTGCCTTCGGCTCAGGTCATGATCTCAGGGTCCTGGGATCGAGTCCCGCATCTGGCTCTCTGCTCAGCAGGGAGCCTGCTTCCCTCTCTCTCTCTTTCTGCCTGCCTCTCTGTCTACTTGTGACCTCTCTCTGTCAAATAAATAAATAAAATCTTAAAAAAAAAAAGAATTTTTTCATCATGAATTGGGAACATATACAAAAAATTTTGCCAAACAGAAATGTGCATGTGGAGTGAGATACCACAAAGCAAATACCCAGAAAGCCACCAGTCAGGGCAGAAAACTGAACACTCCAAAGATCCAGAAATCCGGGGCGCCTGGGTGGCTCAGTGGGTTAAGCCTCTGCTTTCGGCTCAGGTCATGATCTCAGGGTCCTGGGATCGAGCCCCACATCGGGCTCTCTGCTCAGCAGGGAGCCTGCTTCCTCCTCTCTCTCTGCCTGCCTCTCTGCCTGCTTGTGATCTCTGTCTGTCAAATAAATAACGTCTAAAAAAAAAAAAAAGATCCAGAAATCCCTTCATGCCCTTCTTAATCCTTACATTCTCTGTCCTCCTGCCAAATGGCCACTATCCTGACTACATGGTAATTACTTCTTCTCTCTCTCTCTTTCTAAAATAGTTTTATCACTGTATGAAGCATACATCCCTAGAACATGCTTGCATCATTTTGCTGGTTTTTAAAAACTACAGATGGAATCATGCAGGTTGTCTGGCGTCTTCCATTTAGCATCCTTTGTGACATTCATCCATCCTGCTGTGTAGCTGTTTGTTCATTTTCCTTGCTGTGTGGTATTTCTTTGTAAATGCCCTATAGCTCCCATTGCCATTTTCTTGGTCATGGACATGTGGCTCATTTCTAGTTTGGAGCTATTATGAATAACAGGGCTATGAACATTTTCCCACCTGTCTTGACACTTTGCACAGGCTTCCATGAGCTCTTTTGTATGTGTGCATACATTTCTATTTGGGCACAAATATGGAGTGGAATTGCTGGCTTACACGGTATGCTTGTCTTTGACTTCAGTAGATTGTGCTAAACCGGATTCCAAAACAGTTGTGCCCATTTACATGTTTGCCAGCAGAATGTGAGAATTACTGTTATTTCACATCATGCCAACAACTAGTATTGCAAGAACTTTACATTCTAACCTATTCTCATGGATGTGTAAAGGTATCTATTTTATTGTGGTTTGAATTTGCATTTCCATAATTACCAAAGCACTGAGCTTCTCTTCATGTGTTTGTTGATCTTTTGGATATTCTCTTTTGTGAAGCACCTGTTCAAGTCTCTTGCCCATTTTCCTTTTGAGTTTTCTGTCTTTTTTTTAATTGAAATATGGGAGTTCTTCGCATATTCTGGATGTGAGCCTTTGTCTGTTAGATGTCACTAATATCTTCTCCCATTCTGTAGCTTGCCTTTGAACTTTTTTTTTCTTTAAGATTTTATTTATTTATTTGACAGAGAGAGAGATCACAAGTAGGCAGAGCAGCAAACAGAAAGAGACGGGGAAGCAGACTACCCGCTGAGCAGAGAGCCCAATGTGGGGCTTAATCCCAGGACCCTGAAATCATGACCTGAGCCGAAGGTAGAGGCTTAACCCACTGAGCCACCCAGGTGCCCCTTGCCTTTGAACGTTTTAAAGGGTGTCTTTGATGTCTAGAATTTCTTAATTTTATTTTAATATAGCCCAATATGTATTCCACCTGTGTATTTTTATACAAAATATAAATAACACTCATATAACATGTATAATATATAAAAATATATATTCACATATATAACATGTATTCCATGCATTCTGATATGTCAGTGTTTCCCTTTAAGTTTAGGCTTTCTTGTATCTTATTGGAAAAAGATTTTTTTGACCCTGAGATTGCATATTCTCTTTATATGATCTTCCAGAAGCTTTATTGTTTTACCTTTCCCATTTAGATCTACAATTCCACTTGGACCTGATTTTCTTATATATGGTGGGAGGCAGGGATCATTTTAATATTTTCCTCTTAGAAAACCATGGATAACCAATGATTTTATTCATATTTATCAAAAATAATCCCCCATACCCCATTCTGAGCTGTTACTGTGTTAAAACAATAAATTGAGCATTTGATTATATGTTGCTGGAGTCTCTTCTCCTTCGTTGGTCTATTTGATTACATAACCTTGCACAGAACTGTGTTGTCTTAAGCAATGTAGCTTTATAATGTCCTAATAACTGATAGAACAAGTTCTTCTATTTTGTTCTTCTTTTTCAAGATTGTGTTGGTTATTCCTGGCCTTTTGCTCTTCAGTGTAAATATTTGAATCAGCTTGCTTATTTCCACAAAAGACCTGCTGGGATTTTGGTTAGGACTGCACTGAAGCTATATAGGAATTAGAAAGAATTTATATTTTACAATCCATGAATGTGATATATACCTTCATTTATTTAGGTTTTCTTTAATTTTATTTGTAATCATTTGATATTGATGCTAGCATAGTGACGTCTTCAAAAATTATTTTGTTTGTTACCATCTATAGAAATTCAATAGATTTTTATATATTAACCTTGTATTAATTCAATATCAGTTTTAGTTCTTTTCTATTCCTTATCTTTTCTTTTCCTTGCCTTGCTGCACTGGTTAGACTGCTAAAATGCCAAAATAGAAGTGGTGATAGTGAGTCCCTTTAACTGACTCCTGATCTCAAAGGGGAAAGAGTTCAATATTTCATCATTAAATATGGTGCTTGCTGTAGTTTCTATATATTTTCTTTTTCAGATTATGGAAGTTTCATTCTGTTCTTACCTTGATAAGATTTAAAAATTAATGAATGTATATTAAATGTGATCAATTTTTCTTCATCTTTGGAAATAATTATATGCTTTTTCTACTCTATTCTGTTAATATGGTGACTTCTGTATGTTAAACCAACCTACAAATTTTGGAATAAATTTGAGTTTCTGTGATTGTTATGTCACTGGATTTGATTGGCTAGTGTTTGATTCAGGATTTTTCCATTTCTTTTTTTTTTTTTAAGTTTTATTTATTTATTTTTGAGAGAGAGAGAGAGAGAGCACAGGAGTGGGGTGGGGTGGGGCAGCGGGGCAGAGGGAGAAGCAGGCTTCCTGCTGAGCACAGAGCACTCAGCAGTCCTGAGCAAGACTCGATCCCTTGACTCTATTCCAGGAGGGACCTGAGTGGGACTCAATCCCAGGAGTCTGGGATCATGACCTGAGCCGGAGGGAGATGCTTAACCGACTGAGCCACCCAGGTGTCCTTCCGTTTATTTTCTTAAGTGATACTTTCTTTCTTATAATGTCTTTTTGGGTTTTGGTACTGATTATATTCTGGGCTCATAAAACAGGTGGTGAAGTGTTCCTTTTTCCCCCTCACCTCTGGATCTTAATTTCTGGAAAAAATTGTTGGCAAAGCCATCTGGTCTCAAATGTACTTTGTGAAAGATTTTTAATTATACTTTCAACTTCTCTAATAGTTTAATAGAGCATTTAATATTTTGTATTTTTCTTCTTTTCCCCCTGAACTTTATTGAGATATACTTGACAAATGAAAGTCGTGTATATTTAGGTAGTACAATGTGATTTTTTAGAAGTGTACAATGTGATGATTTAATATACTTCTATTGTAAAATAATTATCACAATCAAGTTACCTCACAATTACCATTTGTATGTGTATGTGTGACGAGAACACTTAAAATCTGCTTTCTTAGCAGATTTCCAGTATTCAATATAATATTATTAACAATAATCACCATAAACTTATTCATCTTATAACTGAAAGTTTGTACCCTTTGACCATCATCTCCCCATTTCCCCTATCCTCTACTCCTTGGCAGTCACTGTTCTACTCTCTGGTTCTATTGGTTCTAGTTTTTTAGATTCCATATATAAATGAGATCATACAGGACTATTTTTTCTGTATCTGGCTTATTTCATTTAACATAATGTTCACCAGGTTCATCCATGTCATAGCAAATGGCAGGATTTCCTTCATTCTTTATGGCTGAGTAATATTCCTGTGTGTGTGTGTGTGTGTGTAATTTGTGTCTACATCACAGTTTCTTTATCCCTTCACCAGGTACTCAGGTAGTTTTCATATTTCTGTATCTTGCTATTGGGAATAGTGTTGCAATGAACATGAAACTCTGTCATCATTATTTCATTTCCTTTGGATATATACCCAGGATTGCTGGATTTTATGGCAGTTTTATTTTTAGATTTTTGAGGAACTTCCATAATGTTTTCCATAATGACTGCACCAATTTACATTCCCACCAACGGTGTAAAAGAGTTCCCTATTCTCCACCCCTTCCCCAACACTTGTTATCCCTTGTCTTTTTGAAAATTGCCATCATAACAGGTGATATCTCATTGTAGTTTTGATTTGCATTTCCCTGATGATTGATGATGTTGAGCACCTTTTTATGTACCTGTTGGCTATTTATATGCCTTCTTTTAAAAAATGTCCTTTCAGATCTTTTGCCCATTTATTAACCTGATTAGTTAGCATTTTTAATATTGAGTTGTATGCATTTCTTAAACACTTTGAGTATTAACCTCTTACCAAATACATGGTTTGTAAACATTTTCTTCCCTATGATAGGTTGTCTTTTCATCATGCTGATGGTTTCCTCTGCTGTGCAGAAGCTTCTTAGCTTGATATAGTCCTACTTGTTTATTTTGCTTTTGTTGCCTGTGCATTTGGTATCATATTTGAAAAAAAAATGTCTAGACCAATGTCAAGTAGCTTTTCCCCTGTGTTATTCCAGGAACTTTACAGTTTCAGGCCTTACAGTCAAGAATGCAATACATTGCAAATTAATTTTTGTGTACAGTGTGAGGTAAGGGTCCAGTTTCATTCTTTTGCATGTGGATATCCAGTTTTCCCAACACCATTTATCGAAGAGACTACCTTTTCCTTATTGTTTCCTTGGTGCTCTTGTCAAAGATTAATTGACTCTGTATACATACTAGGGTTTATTTTTGGTCTTTCCTTTCTGTTCCATTGAACTATGTGTCTATTTTTATCCCAGTACTATACTATTTTGATTATTATAGCTTTGTAAAATATTTGAAATCAGAAAATGTGATGCCTCCAGTTTTGTTATTCTTTTCCAAGATTGATTTGGCAATTTGGAGTCTTTTTGGTTCTGTACAAATTTTAAGAATGTTTTTTCTAATTCTGTGAAAAATGCTATTGGAATTTTGATAGGGATTGCATTGTATTTGTAGATAATTTTGAATAATATGGATATTTAAATAATGGTAATTCTTCCAATCCCTGAACACAGGATATTGTTCCACTTCTTTTCATCTTAAATTAATTTCTTTCATTAAATCATATAGTCTCAATGAAAATATCTTTCTCCTTCTTAGTTAAATTTATCTTACATTTTTTTTTGATGCTATTGTAAATGGGATTGTTAACTTCTTCTTTTTTTTTTGGATAGTTTATTTTAGTGTATAGACATGCAACTTATTTTTTGTATATTGACTTTGTATCCTGCAACTTTACTGAATTCATTTGTTAGTTCTGGCACCTTTTGGTGGAGTCTTTAGAGTTTTCTATATATATAAGTTCATCTTATCTGCAAACAGAGACAATTTAATGTCTTCCTTCTGATTTGGATGGTTTTTATTTCTTTTTCTTTCCTAATTTCTCTGGCTAGGACTTCCAGTTCCATGTTGAATGGAAGTGGTGAATGTGGGCACTCTTTTCTTGTGCCTAATCTTAAAGGAAAAGCTTTCACAAGTTTACACAATTGAGTATGAGGTTAACTGTGGGTTTGTCATATATGACTTTTATTATATTGAAGTATATTCCTTCTATACTTAATCTGTTGAATTTTTATCATGAAACAATGTTGAGTTTTGTCAAATGCTTTTATTTTTGTTCATCTATTTAGGTTATCATATGGTTTTATCCTTCATTCTACTAATGTGATTAATCATGTTTATTGATTTGTGTATGTTGAAATATACCTGTATCCTAGGGATAAATCCCACTTGATCCTGGTATATGATCTTTAATGTGTTGTTGAGTTCAGTTTGGTAGTTTAAAAAAAAGATTTTATTTATTTGACAGAGAGACACAGTGAGAGAGGGAACACTAGCTGTGGGAGTGGGAGAGGGAGAGGGATAAGCAGGCTTCCTGCTGAGCAGGGAGCCTGATACAGAACTTGATCCCAGGACCATGGGATCATGACCTGAAGTGAGGGCAGATGCTTAATGACTAAGCCACCCAGGTACTCCAATTTGGTAGTCTTTTGTTGAGTATTTTTGCCTCTGTGTTTTTCAGGGATATTGGTTTGTAATTTTCTTTCCTTGTAGTGTCCTTGTGTAGCTTTAATATCGAATGGTGGCCTTATAAAATGAGTCTTCAATTTTTTGTAAGAATGTGCAAAGGATTAGCATTAATTCTTATTTAAGTGTTTTGTAGAGTTCACTCATGAAGCCACCTGGGCCTGGCTTTTCTTTCTTGGTAAGTTTCTGATTACTACTCCATTCTCCCGACTCATTATTGGTCTGTTCACATTTTCTATTTCTTCATTATTCAGTCTTTGTGGGTTGTGTGTTTTTAGGGATTTATCCATTTCTTCTAGGTTATCCAATTTGTTGGTGTATAATTGTTGATAGTCTGTTATAATCTTTTGTATTCTTGTGGTATCAGTTGTAATGTATCCTCTTTTATTAATAGTTTTATATATTTAGGCCCTCTTCCTTTTTTTCTCGATTAGTTTAAAGGTTTGTCAATTTTGTTTATCTTTTTAAGAAAACAGCCCTTAGTTTCATTGCTCTTTCTTATTGTCTTCCTAGTCTCTATTTTATTTGCTTCTGCTCTAATTTTTACTGTTTCCTTCCTCTGCTAAATTTGAGCTTAGGTTGTTCTTCTTTTTTTAGTTCCTGGAGCTATAAATATTGTTTATCTGAGATCTTTCTTTTTTTTTAAATGTAGGCATTTATCACTATAAAAATCCCCACTAGAACTGCTTTTGCAGCATTCTGTAAGTTTCGATAAGTTGTGTTTCCATTTTCATTAGTCTTTTTTAAAAGGTTATTTATTTATTTATTTATTTGTTAGAGAGAGAGAGAGCACAAGCAGAGGGAGTGGCAGTCAGAAGGAGAAGCAGGCTACCTGCCTGCTGAGCAGGGAGCCTGATGCAGGACTCCATCCCAGGACCCTGGGAATATGACCTGAGCCTATGGCAGATGCTTAACCGACTAAGCCACCCAAGCTTCCCCCATTTTCATTAGCCTTAAAATGCTTTCTGATTTCCTTTTTGACTTCTTATTTGACTCATTGGTTTTTCAAGAGTGTGTTGTATAATTTCCGTATAGTTGTATTTCCGTATAGTCCAATTTTCCTCCTGTTATTGATTTCTAGTTTCATAGCATTGTGGTCAGAAAAAAATCTTTGATATTATTTCAATCTTTTAAAATTTATTAAGGTTCTTTGGTGGCCCAGCATATGATCTGTCTTGGAGAATGCTCCATGTATGTTTGAAAAGAATGTGTATTCTGTTGTTGTTGAATGGAATATTCTGTATATGTCTGTTAAATCCATTTCGTCTATAGTGTTATTCAAGCCTCCTGTTTTCTTACTCATATTCTGTCTGGATGATCTATCCACTGATGAAATGGGGTAGATATAAATGGGGTATTGAAATTCCTTTCTGTATCATTTTATTGTTGTCTATTTCCCTTTTTGGCTCTATTAATATTTGTTTTATATATCTTGATGCTTCAATGTTGAGTGCATGTATGATTACATTTGTTATATCTTCTTGATGAAGTAACCCATTTATCATTATTCAGTGACATTCTTCGTCTATTGAGATCAGTTTTGGTTGAATGTCTACTTTGTCTGATGTAAGTACAGCCACCCCTGATTCCTTTTGTCCATTGGCATGAGATATCTTTCTGCATTCATTCACTTTCAGCCTCTGTGTGTCCTAAAAGTTAGAGTGAATCTCTTATTGGCAGCATATTGTTGGATCCTGTTTTTAATTCATTCTGCCATTCTGTGTTTAATCCATCTACATTTAAAGTAATTTGAAGTTAGGGTTAGGGTCAGGCTTAGTGTTAGGGTTGTTGTTATTGACACATATATCACACATGATATTATTATATTTCTCTATGCCATAGACCCAATATTATGTTATATAAATACTATTTTATACAATTGCTTTTAAAATCAGTTATGAGAAAATGTATACTATTTTTTGTAGTTATGTAATTACCTTTACTAATGCTATGTGTCTGTGTATTTGAATTATCATCTGGGGTTATTTGCTTTCACCATGTATTTCTCGTCAATCAGGTCTAGTAACAAATTCTCATGGTTTTTGGTCATCTTGAAAACTCTTTATTTCACTGCGTTTTAGAAAGATAGCTTGGCTGGACAGGTTTCTTGGTGACCACTTTTTTCTTCAAGCTCTTGACTCTCCCTCCATTGTTTCTGTTCAGAAGTCAGCTTTTAATTTTATTGAAGTTTCTTTGTAAGTGACAAAGTTGTCTTTCTCTTGATGCTTTCAAGATTTCTTGTCTTTGACTTTCAGCATTTTTACTATGACATATGTTTGCAAATCTTTTTGCAGTTATCCTATTTGTAGTTCATTGAGCTTCCTGGATGCGTAGGTTAGTGGTTTTCAATGAATTCAGGAAGTTTCTGCCATTATTTTTCCAACTTTTTTTCCTGCCCTTTTCTCTCTCTCCTAGTATTCTGGCAATGCCATTATATTTATATTGATTCAGTTGATGGTGTGCCACATTTCTTTGAGACTGTTCATTTTTCTTCATTCTTTGTCTCTGTTCTTGCATAATCTCTACTGATGTATCTTCAAGTTTGTTAATTCTTTATTCTACCAGTTCCCATTTACTGTTGAGCCCTTTTAGTGAGATTTAAATTTCACTTATTCTAATTTTCATCTCCATCACTTCCATTTGGTCTTTTAAAATAATTTCTATTTCTTTATTGATATTATCTATTTGATGTAGCATTGTCAGCATACTTTCCTTTACTTCTTTAATTATGCTTCCCCTTAGTTCTGTGAACATAGTTATAATGGCTACTTTGAAGTCTTTTTCTGTTGAATCTAACGTCAAGTCACTCTCACGGGCAATTTGTATTGTTTGCTTTTTTTTACTGGCATATGGGCCATACCTTCTTATTTCTTTGAGAATATATATATATATATATATATATATATATATACTTTTTCTATATCTATATCTATATTTATTTATAGTTTCTCCATCTGTAAAATGAAGATGCAAATAGTTGCCTCCTCTTGGTGGTGGCTTGAGGGTGTCTTGGGCAACTCCCACAGGCTTCTGAGGCTAGAAGTCCCAGATTGGGGCACTACCATGGTGGGTTTCTGGTGAGGCTCTCTTCCTGTCTTGCAGAGGGCTCTCATCTTGCTGTGCGTTCACCTGGCCTTCCCTGGTGTGTGAGTGTGTGTGTGTGTGCGTGTGTGTGTGTATAGGGAGAGAGAGTGTGAGCTCCCTGGTGTTTCTTCTTGTAAGAACACCAGCCCTATGGGATCAGGACCCTACCCTATGACCCCATTTAAGCCTCCATTGCCTCCTTATAGACCCCGTGTCCAAATATAGTCACATCAGGGGTTAGGGCTCCAACATAGGAATTTGGGGGGATGCAATTCCATCCATAATGGAAGGTTAATGGGTTAGTCCCTGTGGAACACAAGAGCCCAAGGATTTTGCTATTACAGGAGTCATCTGTAGGTTCTTGCACATTCCCTTTCTTATGTTCTCTAGAGCACACAACCTCACCTCCTCCAGGAAGCCCTCCCTGACCACCGGCCTCTGCTGCCCTGGCGCTGGGGAGATGCTTCCTCCCCTGGGCTCCCACTGGCTTCCAGGCCTCTTATTGAGCCCCTACTTATTACAGCAATGCTTCTCTGACTTACGAGAATCTGTTTGCTCATCTGATGCCCCCACTTGCCTGAGAGTGCCCGTGGGACCTGGGCCTCTTCATTTCCTTGGTTTCAGTTTGCAGCACAGGCTCTGGGATGCCCCAGGGCTCCAGGAGTTATAGGCTGGGGGAAATGGTGGTTGCCAGCCTCAGTTTCCCTTGATGTCATTACTCTCTGGTTGTAGTCAGGTGTCGGCTCAAAGGCCACTATGTCAGAAAGGTCTTTCCTGGCCAGCTTTTCTAATGGGGTTCACCTCTCCAATCATTCCCGAGTCCTTGCCCTGGTTTGTTTTCTTCCTAGCACGTACCGGGGCCTGAGTTATCCTGGCTGTTTATTCTGTTTCCTTACCTGTCTCCTTGAGTGAAAGCCCCCCAAGGGCAGGGACCTTGCCTGGAATCCCTGGAATCTGGCCCAGTGCCTCTGACATGTGTTTGCTGACTGAATGGCTAGGTGGTCAGTCGGGGACTCTGAGGCTGGAGCTGGAAGGTAATATGTTTCCATGTCCCGTTGGCTGCTTGAGGCAAAAGGGAGATCTGGACACATTGACAACACCTCCAGGCCCTCATTGGGAGAGGGTATGTCCCATGTACAGAGCACATTTCTTATCCTTTTTGATCCTGGTAATGTTCCATTTCACAGATGGGAAAACTGAGGCTCCGATGGTATGGCACCTTGCCCAAGGCTGGGTGGCAAACCACTGGGCTGAGCCCAGCTGCTAGATTCCTTCTATTTTCCTTGCCATCTCTCCTCTTGGGAAGGTCACAGCATTTCCTTCTCCCTTCCCCTGCTCCAATGCAAGTACCCCAGGCCATTGGCTCCTCTCCGCGGCCTGGAACCTCAGTACCTGGGCTCCCGCCCCCCAACTCCTCCAGCCTGGGTCCTTGGGAAGCAGATGTGGAGACAAGTTTCCATGTGTAGTTTACAAGGAAGGGGGAGAAATTGAGCAGAAGTCAAACTGCCGTGCAGACCCCGCAAAGCCTCGGTCACCCTGCCGGGTGTTTGGGACTGGATACCACCCACTGGAGCTGTCCTGTGTCCAGCCAAGGTGCCTGGGCCTCTCTAGGGCAGGGTTGTCAGATGTGGGCTGCCCTGGGAAGAGGGTTGTCTCACACCATGTGGCTCTGTGGCTGAGGCAGACTCTGAAGGAGCAACAGCTGGAGGGTGTCTGCTGGCCACGCTCACCCCCAGCTGGGTAGCACTTCCTTCCCAGAGTCAGAGCTGGGCAGCACGCTTCCCAGCTGCCACAGTCGGCCTCTGCCCGCGTCCCTGGTCCCCAGGGTGTCATCTGCTCTGATCCCGAGTACTCTGTGCTCTCCCCTCACTCTTCACTGTCCTCCAGATGACGAACTGAGACTCATGTTGTTTCATCTTGAGCACCCACTTCAACCAACAGGAGGCCTGGAGTGCTGTGTTGAGAAGGATTCTGAGGCTGGCCCAGCCGGAAATGATGTTCTAATTGATTAGCCATGTCTGCCGAGGGCTTGGGAGGGACACAGTGGAATGCGTGCCAGGATTTTTCTGAAGGCCTTCTTTCTGCCATTTCCCCACCTGAAACCGCTTCACCTCTGGGATCCACAGGTCTGAAAGCCTCCCTCTGAGCTCAGCCTACTGTCCTTCCTTTCCTACTTGCGCCTGGTCCCACTGGCCACCGGGTGAAGAGAAAGGCCCAGGGACTTGGCTTTGGAAGACAGGTAAGAAGCCGAGGGAACGTTGGCTAAGCACATGACCTCCCTCCTAGGACTTGCTGGTATGAGGCTCCAGGCAGATGGGTGGTGAAGGGAGAGAGGTATCCATCTCTGATCCTGGGTCTTAGGCAGCTTTCAGAATGCTGACAGTAAGGGCAGGTGGGCAAGCTGGCTGGGGGTCGCTCTGCTGTGCTGTAGGGAGGGGATGTCGTGGATGCAGGAATGACGTCTCCAAGCATTTCCACGAAGTGGTATTGATCCAATGTTGTTCCTTCACATACTCTCCCTGTGGTTCAGATGCCCCATTGCCTTGGAGACCAGCCACAGGCTTCCTGGGAATGGTTGTGGAAATGATGTTTTCAGGAGGAAGATAGGGCCACAGGTGTACACACTACCTGCCCCCTGCCCTCCATTGGATAGATAGGGAAACTGAGGCCCCAAAATGGCGGTGACCCACTCAAAGCCAGGACCAGAAAGTTGGCTACCTGCCTTCTGGCTGCTCAGAAAAGAAAACCCTCAAGCTTCTCCCTTCACAGGCATAGGTTGCCAAAGCAGGTGTCCTCAAGGAGAAGAGGGGTTGCTGCTGAGGCCCATCAGGGGTACTGACCACGATGATGGATCATTGGGTCCAATCTGCTGTGGCCTCTTTTAATGTTGGTTTTTCCCCTTCTAGAATAAGAAATGCTACCTTTATTGGGGCCTCTGGGTGGCTCAGTCGATAAAGCATCTTGGTTTTGGCTCAGGTCATCATCTCAGGGTCCTGAAATGGAGCCCTGCATTGGGCTCAGTGGGGAGTCTGCTTGAGGATTCTCTCCCTCTGCCCCTCCTCACCACTCTCTCACATGCTCTCTCTGTCTCTCAAATAAATAAATAAATCTTCTCAAAAACACTACATTTACATTGCACTTACTATGTTTAGGCACTGTTCTAAGGGATTTACTTGTCTTAGCTCATTAATATTTGAAGCGATTCTGTGAGATAGGCACTTTTACGATCCCTATTGTACAGATGAGGAAAGTGAAGCACAGAGAGTTTAAGAAACTTGCCCAAATTCACGCAGCTAGTAAGTGGTGGAGCCGGGATGTGAACTCAGCAGGAGAGTAGGAGAGTAGGAGAGTCCCTACTCAGTAGCAGAGTCCCCCTTTGCCCTTCCAAATATCCTCCTCTGTCTTTGGTCACTTTTTGGACTGCATGCTGGGCTTTCTCCAGTTGGGTGTGGCCAGTCAGAGGTAGCAGCTGGACCTGGGAGTGAAAGGGGACAGAGGTCAGGGCATTTGTCCCTGACTTCTTCCTGCTGTTTGCCAGTGGCTGCAACCTGGTGCCTCTCAGCTGTGGCTCCAAGCTCTGGTTGGGTATACTTTTGGGTACATGCTTTATCCCCCAATTTACTCCTATTCCTCCCTTTCTCAAAATCTCTACGAGGTGGAAGCAAGTTCTATGTGCTCTCTGGTGGTCAGGGAAGGGAGACAGTGGACATAGGAGTGGGGATCTACATTTGAGAAGAGATCTGAGTGCCAAAAAAAGAGCCCCACCCATGCGCAGAGGACAGATGTCGGTGGGAGAGCAATCAGGTAGATCGTGCAAAGGTCCTGAGGCAGCCGTATTCTTGGCATATTTGAGAAAAAACAGAGAAGCCAGTGTGGTGAAATGGGGTGAAGGGGAAAGTGGTGGAGGATGAGGTTATGGTGGGGGTTCAGAGCATAGTGCCCTGTCAGCCACTGAAAGTCCTCTGGGGTTTAGGGATGAGGCCAGGGGACACTGGGGAGGGTTGAGCAGAGAGGTTATCTGATGCACATGTTAAAGGCTCACTCTGGCTGTGGTTGGCAGGGTGGGCAGAGAGGGGGCTGCTCTAACCATCTAGGCAAGAACCGGTGGGGACTCAGGCTAGGGTGGCAGAAGTAGAGGATGAAAATTCTGGCTGGGTTCTGGAAAGATTTTTAGAGCTCTGCCAACAAGATCCCCCCAGGGTCAAGATGTGAGTGTGAGTGAGAGGAAAGGAGATGTCTCTGACTTTTGGGCTCAGCAGCTGAGAGGTTGGAACTGCTGTTCACTGAAATGGGGAGACAGCTGACGGAGTTGACTGGGGTCAGGGGTCAGGGTTGAGTGTTCCCCACGTTGTCTGAGATTTCTCCTGGATATATGAGGGCAGGTGCTGGGGAGGCAGGTAGGTAAGGCTGGAGCTCTGAGGAGAGTCCAGGCTGGGAGTGAGACCCAGCAGTGCCAGAGAGGGTATGCAAATAATGACTCATGTCAGTGGTGACGTGTAGGTAGGGAGGAGGCAGTAGGCTTCCCTCCCTGCAGGCAACCCAGCAAGGATGGCTGGCTGTGGTCACCCATGGCAGCAGGGACTCTCAGATAAGTTGGGGGACGGGGACATGAGAGTTACCCTCCAAGTGGGTTCTGCCAGCCTGTAGCCTGTGCCTCTGTCCTGAATCTGGGGGATTAACCATTGGCACCAGCCAGTCCTTCACCATGGCCGGCCTCTGTCCCCTGCTCTGCCATCCCTGCCCCCATCAGGCTCCGGGCTGCAACGACTGGACGATTGTTACTCAACTGTGCACTGAGGACACCCACGACCCAGAGTGGCTTGGGTGACCACAGGGATCACTTGGAGTGAACTTCAGGATGTCTGCTGAAATCACAGGGCAGCAGAAGTGCTCCTTTCCCGCTGAGGAATGTAACTTGGAGCTGCTGGAAGTCACCTTCGCCACATTCCCCAGGAGAAAATCTTTCCAAGTAGGAGCAACTTGGAGGAAAACAGAAAAGAGGGGCAGAGAGATACTGACAGAGCCCTGAGGAAGTCCAGAAGTCTGGTCTTCTGGTGCACTCCTTGGTGGCTGAGATGGCCAGTTGTCCTGGAGGCTCAGACCAGGTCCAGCAGGCATCTGTTGTTTGCAATGGAAAGAGTTCAGACTAACATCCAAAGATAGTTGAGTGCCGTGCTGGGGGTGCAAGGTGAGGGTCCTCTGGGTCACCAGTGTCTGCCTGTGGCTCCTGCCACTGCTGCTCTGGGTCTGATTGTGCATGTGGGCTTTGAGCTCTTCCCCTGCCCCCCGCCCCTGGTCTATCCCGGTCTTTCCTGCGCCTTCTTTCCCCCAAAGCTGCTGCTCTTCCTGGATCACGGCAGCTAAGTTGTCTGTCTCTCCTGTGTGCGACCACTTTCTGGTTTCTGACCCGTGTTTCACATTCTTCTTGTCCCTGCCAGATACCTCAATGGCTCACCAGTAGCCACTCCACCTTCCCGGCTCCCCTGCAGGTAAGCTGGCCACGTGACCCATGCCTGGTCAATGGGAGGAAAGAGGATACCTCTTGGAGGCTTCTGGGAAAAGGTCTGCTTCCCAGAGAAAAAACTAGAGCCTCTCAAGGATAGAGCATTATTTTGCCCCTGCCTTTAGCTTCCTCTGTTGGAACATGGCAGGGGTATGTGATGCCTGGAGCTGCAAGGACACCTGGAGCTGCGGGGACCAAGCAGTGGCAAGGGCGAGAAGGAAGAGCCATCACACTGGGAACCATGGAGCGGAAGGGTAGGAAGCGCTTGACATGGCCGGGCCAAGGGAGGAGCTCCAAAACTGCTACTTCCAGATGCTAAATAAACAACCAACGTCCGTATGGTTTCAGCAACTGTTCGTCCAGCGTCCTGCCACCGAGAGACCAAAGCCTTCCTGATGGATGCAGCAGCCCAAGCACCCCATGGACTCATTCAGACACTCATCAAGCATTTAATCAAATGCTTACCAAGTATTCCCTGCACGCTGGCTCGTTCTCACATTTAACATAACCCATTCAACGACTTTCGAATGAATAGCTTACCCCCATTTGAAAGATGAGAAATATAGGTATATCACAGGGATCCTAGTTTGCCGTAGCAGAGAAAAACAGATCTCAGGGGTGAACACAAGTGTATCTCTCACTCCAATCGAGGTCAAGGGTAGCTGTGATGGGGTGACATGTGCCTGCTCCTTACAATCCCTCAGGGACCTAGGCTGATGGAGGCGCGACCATCTTCAATTGACCCTTGGGGGTTAACATCGGAGGGGCAGATGTGGGCAGAAAATGTGAGGAGGGTGGCACAGGGGGCCTCAGGTCCTGAGTTGGGGGGTTGTCGCCTCTCCTCACATGTGTTCACTAGCTGCAGCCATGAGCAAAGGACGCTGGAACATGGCACCCAGCTACTCCTGCCGGCCCAGGAGGAGAGGGACGTGGGTTTAGCCAATTGGTTACATTGGGTTAGCCAATCCCTCTTACTGGGGCTCAGGGGGGCTGTGTGACTCACCCAGTGAGATTCTCAGATGACTTGGGGGAGACCATGCCTGCTTTGTCTTCTCAGGGATCCAGACGTCCGAGGGCTTGCCGGCCCAGCCAGGCGCTGCCCCAGGAGCAGTCCTCGGCAAATGCAGCTGTCCGCTCTGGCCTTCCATCTGTTATTGGGGCCTCACTCCTCCTCCTGCCTTCACCCCATCGCGGGGCAGAAGATTACACAGTCTGTAGTGAGCACTTCCTCTGCACGCTCAGCTTTCAGAAGCAAGGCTGTCTGGAGTAGAGTGGAGAAGATCGGAGGGTGAGACTGGATCCCCATCCCTGAGGCCAGGGGCAAGGCCTCAGTTTCCCCATCTGCAGAGGGCACTGATAACTGCCTCCATCACAGTTGCTGGGGGGTGGGTGGTGAGGCAGTAGGGAGCACGTAGAGCCGTGCCTGGCTGCAAGCCAGCGTTTGCTGAACGTCAGTGAGGCCATACTCCCATGAAATCCTCCAGCCTCTGTTATGCCCATCTTACAGGTGAAAAAATGGAGGCTTCCCAGGTAGGCTGGGGCCCTTGTTCCTCCTAGCACTCGCTCTTCTCACAGGGGTGCTCCAGGGCGCTGAGGACCACACATCACAGGCTGTGGGGAAGGCTCTGCTCACCCACCACGTCCTTCATAGTTGCCTGTTCCAGAAGGCCCTTCCCTGTCTCTCGTTCCCGAGACCTCCCACTTAACGCCGAGTCCGGGGCAGGCCTGGGCCCGCGGTCTCTGCCAGCACAGTCACACCACGAGCCTGAGCGCAGTGTGCGACCTGTCACTCAGCCACCCATCCCATGGGCAAAACCCACAGAGCTTCCTACTTTTGGCTCTTGAGCAACCAAGCCCCCAGGCAGCGGACCTGGCAGGGGAGGCCTCAGGATGTTTGTGGTGGGGAGATAAGGCCACTGGGGACTGTCAATTGTTAGACTGGAAGGACGGGGATGCCTCAGGCATGATCTTTTCCATGATCTTTCCGTCTCCCGAGTGTTTATTTTCTTCAGGGCAGACTAACAGCTCTCCAGTATTCCTGGGTCCTGATCCTTCACTTTGGATCTCCTTCCCTCCCTTGTATTTATTCAATAAGTTTTTATTGAGTACCTACAAAGTTACAGTTTAAATGAAGGCATTCAAAGAGGGCCTCCCACCTCCCTGAGAAGGTGGTAAAGCAGCCAGGTGCCCATTTAGGGGAAAGGTGTTCTGGGCAGAGGCAGCAGCCAGTGCAAAGGCCCTGGGGCAGAGTGTGCCTCTCTTGTTTAAGGACCAGTGAAGAGGCTGGGGTGGCAGAAGCAGAGTGAGTTAGGGGAAGAGGAGGTCTGAGAAGTCACAGAAGAGGGTAGGACAGACCAGGGAGGGCCATGTGCCCTGAGTGTGCTGGGAAAGGATTGCGGGTCCAAGGAGAAGAGAAACAGAATCAAGGTCTTGGGTTAGTAGCAAACAAAACAAATATCTTTGCCCTCACCTCTGCCCTGTCGTTCTAGAGGGGGAAGAGTGGAAAGAAATGAAATAAATAAGAAAGTAAATCCTGTTAGAAGTTGAGAAGTCCTGGGAGGCTAAAAGAAGTAGAGAATGGTATCAGGAAGTGCTGCTGGGGTGGGGGTTTCCATTTACCATGGACTGAGAACTGACGTTTGAGCAAAGACCCCGAGGAGGACAGGGAGTGCTCTTGCGGGTCCCTAGGAAAGAGCAGCGACACAGGGAACTGCCAGTGCAAAGGCCCAGGGGTTGGGCCATGCTATTGGCTCTCTTGTGTTATCACTACCCAGGAAATGGGGATTTCATAATAAAATGAATGCAAAGGTCTTTCAAAAACTAGCCAACATCACAACCAATCTTTTTAATGATTCGTTCTTGTTACAGATTGCCCCAGTCAGCTATGGCCACAAAGATGCTGTTTAGCAAACCACTCCAAACTCAGTGGCCTCTGACTGCAAACCCTGATTTTTCACCCAGAATTCTGGGGTCAGTAGGGGTTTAGCTGACGGAAGCTGGAGAGGCTGGGGCTGCATCTGCTTTCTGCCACTCTCCCTCCTCTGAGCAGCGGCTTCCCCAGGCTTGATCTCCCTGTGCACAAGAGAGCTAAGCCAGCCCGACATGCGTGGTTAGGGCTTCTACTCATGTTCACCTCTGCTCACGTGCATTTGGCCAAGCCCAGCCCTGAGTGGGCAGACAAAGACACTCTGCCTCATAGGGCGTAGCATAGGTGACATAAGGAGGAGAGAGGCAGGGCTGCTCTGCCACCCGGCAGGTAGGAAATAATTTGGGCTTGGTGGGCCATGTGGCCCCTCTTGCTGCTGCTGGGCCCTGCTGGGCAGTGAGCGAGCAGCTGCAGGCGATAGAACTTTATTTATGGACACTGAAATTTGGACTTCATAAAATTTGCTCATGCTACAAAATACTATCCTTAAAACATTTTGTTAAAAATATTTTATTTTATTTATTTATTTAACAGAGAGAAAAATAGTGAGCGAGGGAACACAAGGAGGGGGAGTGGGAGAGGGAGAAGCAGGCTTCCTAGCAAGCAGGAAGCCCGATGTGGGGCTTGATCCCAGGACCCTGGGATCATGACCTGGGCCGACGGCAGACCTTAACCGATGGAGCCACGCAGATGCCCCCTTAAAACATTTCTATGGAGATTTTATTTGAGAGAAAGCATGAGAACATGTCATGGGAGGAGCAGAAGGGGAGAGGGACAAGCAGACTAAGCAGGGAGCCTGACCTGGGACTCCATCCCACGACCCTGGGATGGCCCGAGCTGAAACCAAAAGCTGGACGCTCAGTCGACTGAGCCCCCCTGGTGTCCCGCCCCCCCCTTAAAATTTTTATTTTATTTTATTTTATTTTATTTTATTTTTTATTTGACAGAGAGAGAGAGATCACAAGCAGGCAGACATGCAAACAGAGAGAGAGGGGGAAGCAGGCTCCCCGACTAGCAGAGAGCCTGATGTGGGGCTCAATCCCAGGACCCTGAGATCATGACCTGAGCCGAAGGCAGAGGCTTAACCCACTAAGCCACCCAGGCGCCCCTTAAAATTTTTTTTTGCTGAACTACTTATAAATGTAAAAACCATTCTTAACTTGAGAGTTGCACAAAAATAGGTGGCAGGTGGCATTTGGTCTGTAGGCCCTCATCTCCCCACCCCTGCAGCAGGACTCCAGCGGCCCTTGGGCCACTTGCCCCTCTCTGGAGCCTCAAGCCTTGTAGGCGGGGGCACATGCTTTGCCCACGGCTGCTCAGCGGGGATAGACACGCAGAGCGGCCTGATTAAAACCACTGCAGGATTTGTGATGGCATGTGTCCCGGGGCTAGGACAGGGGAGGGTGTTTCCGAAACGATTAAATGCCCCCTGATGGGAAGGCATGGTGCGGGGGTGGGGGGATCAGGAGTCATCTGTGACTTCTAGTGGCCACGGGGAGCCAATGCTGAGACCCACTTCTCAGCATTGGCTGGGGGTGGGGGCGGGGGGGACCTCTAGGGTGATGTGAGGCTCAGGTGAGGCAGAGACATGAGGGAGCTTCACAGATGGTAAATTTAATACTTGATGGATGTGAGTGGTTAGCATGTTCCCAAAAGTTCTGTTTAGTCTTGTGTATATTTCCTCTGTGTGTGTGTGTGTGTGTGTGTGTGTGTGTGCACGCACGTGTGCTCGCATGCATGCGTGGACTTTCCCATGACAGGGAGACTTAGCTTGCGCTCGTTGGCACTACCTGGGGCTTCCAAAGCCGTGGCTGCATCTGAAATGGTGTTAGTCTGGGTCATGTTCTCTGTGAGGTCGGAACCTGGAATTGGGAGCCCGGGACACAGGGGGCTCCATGGGACACTGCACTGAGCTCTCTCCCTCAAGGTCTTCTGGATACATCTCTTCCCAGGAACCCCGAATTGCTCAACAGACACACCATGTGTTCTTCCAGCAATGAGGTCGTGGGAGCCGTCTCTGAGGGAGTGTGGAACTGTGTGGTGGGAGAGGGGCTGGGAGCTGGGATGGGAAGCCGTCCATCCTCTGCTCCCAACCGTGATGTGGTTAGTTGAGTTGCGGTCTATAATTCATTGCCTAACTTGTGGACCCTTGGAGAATTGCTTAATCATCACAACCCTGTTGGGAGCTACTATCCCCATTTCACTGATGAGCCAGCTGAGGCAGTAAGGAAGTGGAATCGGTGTCCAAGGTCCCCCAGCAAAGACTCGGCCCAGCTGGGAGCGGCGCCCGGCGTTATCGGCCTCCACAGTCTGCTGCTGCTTCCTTCGCATTGTTCTTCTTTCTCAAAAAAGCGCTGATAGAAATCTGAGTGTTTATGGATCAGCTCGAAGCCCATCACTCTGTTTGTTGTTCGTGTTGCTCCTGCCTCCCCCATCTGTCTCTCCCTGGACAATAGAAGTCTCCTCCACACCCGCCGTCTGCTGCAAGGAGAAAGGGCCTGTCTTATTGTGAAGAGCCCTTTCCTTCCGGCTTCCTGGGTTGGATGTAAACACCCAGGGGAGAATGGCCCCTCTTGTCCGGCAGGCTGTGGAGGGTGGGAGAGGCAGGGCCTGGAGCCGGGCAACTCTGGCACCGCTTGTCCCTTGTCCGCAGACTAGCATGCCGGCGAACAGCTAAGGACCCCGGGGGAAGCCCAGGGCCATGGGCACGCGGGGCCTTCTCTGTCTGCTGAGACCCTTGTGTGGGACTGAGCAGGAGGCTCCCTTGCGGGCCGCTTGGTCATCATGCCTTTGGGTTCACACATGGAAACTCCACGTTCATGGGCAAAATCTGCATTATTCCCTTGTTATTTGAAAACAGTTGAGCCGGCAACTCCCCTGCCAACTTTCTTCCTTGTTTTATTTTATTTTTTTTATCTTTTTGGGGAATGGGAAGGGCAGAGGGAGAGGGAGAGAGAGAGAATCCCAAGCAGACTCCCCGCAGAGCATGGGGCCCAGTGTGGGGCTCGATCTCATGACCTTGAGATCATGACCTGAGCAGAAACCAAGAGTAGTACGCTTAAACAATGAGGCCACCCAGGCGCCCCTTCTCTGCCTGCTTCCTTGTGAAAACACAATGGAAATATTGAAAGAGCGATTGGAAAAAGTCTGAATAGCCTGTGGTTGTCTTTGGGCTGGTTGTTCCACCTGTCCTCCTCCCCCGATCTGTCCTCTCTTTGCTGAACTCTCTGATTATAAGAGATAGACGTCATGACACCCTAAACCCTTCAGCCTACATCTTTGGGAGTGGGTTTGGAGAAACTAGACACCTGCACAAGTCTCCAGATTTGTAGACAACCCGTTGTCAGATGGCACTGGCTCCCTGTTTTCCTGTGGAGAACAAAGTGTCACCTGGCCTCTGCAGGAAGTCTGGAGCTGGGGTGGGGGGAGGCAGTGGTTGGCTGCACTCTGAGAACATAGACCTCCGGAGAGCTCGAGGAGTCTGTGACAGCCTCCTTGATCTGCAGCCTCGGGGTCCTGCCAGGCTCTGAGCCAAGGGAGTCAGTCGGGTTTTGTTTTTGGTTTTATTTCGTTTATTTCGTTTTGTTTGAACCAGGTTGAGTTACATTCTCCCGTTATACCAGCATCTCATTAAGCCCCGCCCACCCTGCTCCGGCCAAAACGGCCTCCATTAAGTACAAATGTTACATTAATGGGACTGTTGGTTGAAAATGGTGTGTGGGATCATTTTTACGTGACTTTGGCCATTAAAATAAACTACACTTTGTTACTTTAAGTGATCACTGTGGAGGTATAAACTGTGAACCCATCTAATATCTTTGTATCGAAGCGATGATAAAACAAGCAATTGGGTTTCCTTGTGAGGAGGGCTGAGGATGTGTGTGTGTTGGGGGAGGGTAGCTACAGATCAGGGAGGGGCCTCAGAGGCTCCAGGAGACCAGGGACTTTGAACTAGTTTGTTGGTGATTCTAGTTGCTGGTGGTCCGCTTGGGTCTATGGAGACCTCTGCCTCCTTGCTTAGACATACGAAAAGAACCCAGGAAAGAAATTCATCAGGAAAGAAAATTAAGAACAGAGAAATAGAGGATGGGGTGGGAGACCCTTTTAGGGGGCTCGGAGACGGCCAATGCTAGAAGGTGCCTTTGGATGTCGCTTAGCCTGTCTGAGCTTGGGATTCACATCTGTGAAATGGGCGTGGAGGCCACTGGACCTCATTCATTCCACACACTCAGGACCTCTGGAGGGATAGTCCCCTGCAGAACCCTCACATATGTACCCTGAGATGGGGATGCTCTTTTTTTTTTTTTTTAATTTTATTTATTCGACAGACAGAGATCACAAGTAGGCAGAGAGGCAGGCAGAGAGAGAGGAAGGGAAGCGAGCTCCCTGCTGAGCAGAGAGCCCGATGCGGGGCTCGATCCTAGGATCCCAAGATCATGACCTGAGCTGAAGGCAGAGGCTTTAACCCACTGAGCCACCCAGGTGCCCCGGGGATGCTCTTTGACTATGGTTGGGAACATTTGTGTCCCCAATCCCACAGGTTCTACCATAGAGGAACATCTGTTGTGTGTCTCTGCGGCTTCCCCTCCCTGAGACCTTAGTGGAGATTGTTCCTTTCTTTTTTTTTTTTTTTCTCATTGTAATAGCTTGCCTGTCTTTAAAAAATTAAAGAGTGCTGAATTTGAAGTGGGAAGACCTTCACATTTACAGAGTTTTCTTTGATTCGATTTATAAGAGGTTTTTCTATTTTATTAGTTTCTTTTCAAAAGAACCAGGTCTGTTATTTATTTATTATTTTCATGCTTTTATGTTCCCTAATTTATTTATTTGCTTTTATCTTTATTATTTCCTTTCTCCTGTTTTCCTTTGGGTTTGTTCTTTTCTGAAAAATCTGGGGTTGAAAGCCTCATGTATTCATGTTCTCTTTGTGTGCGCAAGTGGGTTTTTGACAATAAAAGCATTTAAAGTCACGGAGAAGCCTCTGAGGCCGGTGAGGACTGTCCCAGAGGTTTTGATACGTGGGGCTCTGTTTTCACTGTTTTCCAGGTAGTCTGATGTGTGCTTGATTTCCTCCTTGACCTACATGTTATTTAGGAGAGGAGTTTTAAATCTCCAATTTTCTTTCTATATTTAGAAAGAATTTATTGCCAGCTTTATTTTATTATGCTCAGGACTGTCAGCTCTAAAAGATCTGTTCAGACATCTTTTTTGACATTTGCACTGTGATTGACCAAAGGATCATGTTTCAGAGCTGTTTTACGGAACTTGCTTGCAAGGCATGTTCCCTGTTGGGCATAACAATAGATGTTTATGTATTAATTCTGCCCTCTTAATTACAGAGCTCGGATCCTTGTTGCTCATTTTTTGTTTCCTTAATATTTCATAAATGAGTATCAGTTAAAATGTCCCACCACAACTGAATTTCTCTATCTCCTCTGATATCGCACACATAAGAGATGTGTTTTGTAACTATTTGGTGTATGAAAGTGTGAGGAAAAGGGAACGTCCTGATTAATTGCAGCTTTTCGTGATTCTCTGGGAGTGTGGACTCTGGAGCTGGACTGTGGTGGCTCAAACTCGGGGGCCACCCCATGCTGCTTCTGAGACTCCCTGGTGTGCCTCCATTTTTCTCATCTCGGGAGTGGGATGGAGTTCACTGCATGGAGCTGGGAGGAGGAAGCAAATTAGCCCATGGAAAGCGGTTGGGACAGCACCCAACCCAAGGTCAGGCCTCCAGGAGTGAGTTCAGACCTCATTAATGCCCTTAGACGTGAGCCTCTGAAGAATATTTTGTATGTTCTTTCCGTGGATATTACTAGGGCCATTTTTGCTTTCTTTTGTTTAAATTTAAATTAAACACACGCATGCACACCCATTCCCCACCCCCCCCCAAGCATGCATGAATGCAGGAGTTGACCTGAGCGAGCGGGTCTTCCCTGACCTTACCTTCCCCCTTCCCTTTCTCCACTTGGTGTGGAAGCCTGAATTATAGCGTACCCTTTTGCCACCCCTCTCTCCGATTTTGCTGTGTGCCCCCGTAAACAAAGGAGAGGTTCAGCCGGCCGACCTGAGTCCTTCTGCCTAGCCTCCTGGAGTGGGTCCCGGTGCCCCCACCTCTCTGGCCAGGGTTGTTTTAAAAGCACCTTTGATTCTCTCTGCTTTCTGTTCCCAGTCTGAGAGGTGCCACCTGGACCATTTCTCTTCATCTTCCTGACTTTGCTCCTTCCTGGGGAGGTTGTGCCGGTCCAGAGGTGTCCACCTCCTGCCAACCCTCCAGGAATTCTTCCATCTTAGCAAGAGACAGATCAAAGTGCCTATGTTGTCCTAGACTTCTGATCTTTGCTTGAGGAGTTGTCCCCAAGGCTGAGGGCATTCTTGCTGGCTCCGTGGAGCCTGCTGGCTTGACGGTTCAGAAGCAAAAGCAAACCAATTTAAGAGAAAGCCCCTCCTTCCCTTCCCTCCCTCTCTCCCGCCTTCCCTCTCTCCTGTTCTTTCTCCTTCCCTCCTTGCTTCCCTCTCTCCTTTCTTTGGCAAATACTTATTAAATGTCTACCCATGGTGTCAGGCATGGAGACAAAGGCTGAGTAAAAACTGATGCGCTCCATCCAAACAGCTATGGTGAAGAAGACAGACCCCAGGGGACAACGTGGCCGAGGACGTGGATCCCTCTTGCCTGGGGTGGGCGGGAGTGTGGCTCGGTGCATGCACACCGGAAACCATATGGCAGTTGCTGTTTACTAGAGTGGAGCACACCTTTATCTCACCACCTGGCGATTGGATGCCTGAGTCTGCACACATTTGTTGAAAGACTTGAACAAGAGCATGCAGAGTGGTGTTATCCATAGTCACCCCAGACCAGAAGCAGCTCGCAGGATATCCTTACTGTGGACCCTTGCCTGGTGCTGGGAATTGGCCACCTGGATCCTATGTCACACAGAGCACATGCTATGTGTCTAAACATGGAGAAAGTTTAAAAGTGGAGAGCATGAATCTAATTGGAGGAAGTCAGGATGGTGGTCACCTTTGGTGGGGCAGGGGTGACAAGAGAATTTGCTAGAATGTGGTCATGTTTCCACAGGTGTGTACACTGTGGAATTTCAGTGAGCTGCACTCTTATGGCTTGTGCTTCTAAGTGTGTTAGGATAGGATAGGACAGGATAGAATCAAAGACAATTGAATAGAGTAGAATAGAATTGAGTGGAATAGAATAGAACTGAGTAGAATAGAATAGAATCAAGTAGAATAGAATTGAATAGAATTGAGTAGAGTAGAATAGAACAGAATCGAGTAAAATAGAATAGAATAGAATAGAGTATAATCGAATCAAATTGAATCAAATAGAATACAATCAAATAGAATCAAACAGAATCAAATAGAATAGAATCGAGTAGAATAGAATAGAATTGAATCGAGTAGCCTAGAATAGAATAAGATCAAGTAGAATAGAATAGAATAGAATAGAATAGAATAGAATAGAATAGAATAGAATTGAGTGGAATAGAATTGAATCAAGTAGAATAGAACTGAGTCATGTAGAATGGCAAGCTTTCGTGACCCCGACGTGATATGAACCTGAGTCATGTAGAATGGAATAGAATTGAATAGAATTGAGTAGAGTAGAATAGAATGAAGTAGAATAGAATACAATGAAGTAGAATAGAATAGAATCCAATAGAATTGAGTAGAATAGAATAGAATAGAATTGAGTAGAATAGAATAGAATAGAATAGTAATCGAATATAACAGAATCGAGTAGAATAGAACAGAACTGAGTAGAGTAGAACTGAGTAGAATAGAATAGAATAGAATAGAATCAAGTAGACTAGACTAGACTAGAATAGAATTGAATAGAATGAAGTAGAGTAAAATAGAATCGAATAGAACCAAGTAGAATAGAATAGAATCAAGTCGAATAGAATAAAGTAGAGTAGAATAGAATTGAGTAGGGTGAAATAGAATAGAATAGAATCGAGTAGAATAGAACCGGGTAGAATCGAGTAGAGGAGAATAGAGTAGAATAGAACTGAGTAGAGTAGAATAGAATCAAGTAGAATAGAGTCGAATAGAATCTAGTAGAGTAGAATAGAAATGAATAGAATCGAATAGAGTAGAAAAGAGTAGAATAGAACCGAGTAGAATAGAATAGTGTCGAGTAGAATACAATCAAACAGAATCGAGTAGAATTGAATAGAATCGAGTAGAATAGAATAGAATAGAATCGAGTACAGTAGAATGTAATTGAATTGAGTAGAGTAGAATAGAATAGAATTGAGTAGAGTTGAATAGAATAGAACTGAGTAGAATAGAATAGAGTAAAATAGAATCGAATTGAGTAGAATTGAATCAAATCAAATCGAGTAGAGTAGAATATAGTAGAATTGAGTAGAGTAGAATAGAATAGAATAGAATTGAGTAGAATAGAATAAAATAGAATCGAATAGAGTAGAATTGAATCGAATCGAGTGAAATAGAATAGAATAGAGTCAAGTAGAATAGAATAAAAGCGAGTAGAATTGAATCAAATCAAGTAGAATAGAAAAGAATCGAGTCGAGTAGAATAGGATAGAATTGAGTAGAATAGAATAGAATCGAGTAGAGTAGAATAGAATAGAATTGAGTAGAGTAGAATTGAATCGAATTGTGTAGAGTAGAATAGAATAGAATGGAGGAGAATAGAATAGAATGGAGTAGAATAGAATAGAATTGAGTAGCATAGAATAGAAGATAAAATAAAAGCAGGGGCTCCCTGCCTTTCTGGAGCAAACGGTCGTGTGTGGGGAGGCAGACATGGGTTTGAGGCTTGCACAAATAGCCATCAGGGGCACGAGTGAATGTTTAAGAGATGAGTGCTCATGAGGGAGGCCAATTCCTGAGGGGGGGTAGGGGAGCTTCCATGAAGGATGAACAGAAGGTAGCCAGGTGGGATGGTGCCAGGGAAGATGGTGGGTGAGGAAAAGCCTCCCGTGGAGAGGCAAAGGTCTGTGTGAGAGCCTGTGGTGGGAGGGACTTGGTGGGTTCCAGGAAGGTGAACCTGGGGCATATTCACAGGGAGGTGGGGTGGGGTTGGGACTGTGGCCATAGGCGGGGCCAGCCGACTACACAGGGCCCTGCAGACTACAGGAAGTGTTTTCATCTTTACCCTAAGAGTGACGGGAAGCCCTTGAGGTGCATTATGTAGGTGTGTATGTGTGGCAAGGGCTATAGCTTGGGGTCCCTGAGGCGGAATCCTATCCCTGGGCTCCCCTCTCTATCTCATCCCCTGTGGATCCTTCCAGGTCATCCCTTGGCACCTGCATCTGCTTCCCTCTGGTGGGGATCCTCCTGAGGGCTGCTCCCCTGGGATGCCTACTTCTAACTGGGCGTGGGTCCAGCTGGTAGGAGCCTCTCTCCCTCCCCCTCTTCCCAGGCACCTCTGGGCAGCTGGGTACCACTGCCCGTCCTCCTGCTGAATCAGGCCCTGGGCCCTTCTTGCTGCTTCCTGCTGCTGTGCTCTCCTCCCCTGGGTCTCAAACATCTGTTACTATTTTATACCATTACACTTTTTTTCTTGGAAAGGCCGTATAAATAAGAGTCAGAATATAGTGCATCTTCCACCCTTGACGGCTGGTTCCCGTTCTCAGAGGCAGTGGACTCATCAGTTTTACGAGCATCTTTCTGGAGGTATTTTGCACAGATGCACAGACCTATCCCCCCTCCCCAACAGTAGCACATAATACCAGGTGTTCTGCCTCGTGCCTTTTTATTTTAATAGTCTTCTTGCCAGGTTATTCTACAGTCACACATACAGATCTGCTTCCCTCTTTTTAAAATGGCTGTTGAGGGCCCCACTTTATGGATGTATTGCTGCTCACGTGGCCAGTCCCTTTGGATGGGCCCTGAGATGGTTTCTCTGTCTTCGGCTGCCTGCCTTCTATGTACACCCATCTCCAAGTTCAAGTCCTTTTACCACCACAGGTGAGCTTCCCAGAAACGGATGCTGGGTACAGGGCACGTGCCTCTGTTATGTGGGCAGATATCGCCAGAGTGCCCCGTATGGCAGGTGGCGTGTCTGCATCCTCATTAGTGTATTATCAAACTTTTTGGTATTCACCAACTAATAGGTGAAAATGGCCATTTATTGCATGTATGAATATATTATTATAAGTGATATTGACCATCTTCTAATATGGTGGAAAACCTCTATTTCCTCCCCTGGGTTTGGAGCAGGGAAGAACTCTGAAGAATAAATCTCACCAGAGATGTCTTACCTTGAGGGGAGGGGGCGGGGCTTCTGTGCTCCTCTCCACCGGATGTGGCTGCCCGCCCTCTTGGGGGTGCAGCTAAGTGGCGCGTGTAATCTCCCAGGGGTCTCCACTAGGTGGTGCTCATCAGCCAAGGGACAATCTGTAGACCAGCACCTGGGCAGGTAAGGATGCCAACAACGTTGAAGACAGTTTCCTTAATTCAGACACAATCCAGGTCTCTGCAGCTGGCTTGGAGGAGACTCCCCATGTAGGTAGGGACTGAGGCTGGTTCTTACTGCCTGGCTCTTGACCTCTAAGATTCCTTTCCCTGGGGCATCTCTCCTGGGTTCGGTTGTCTCCATCGCGGCACCCTCCAAGGAGAACTGGGTCCTGTCTGTGCTTTGCTTCACAGCCCCATGTGCTGGGGACTTTCAACGAGCGCTGGAGGGAGATGGGCCTGACACAGGGAAGTAAGCTCTAGGCAAACACCCACAAGGCTAGCCCCTCTCCAGGGCTGGCTGTGACCTTCACACAGCCAGAATGCCAGTGAGTCTGGACTCCTCACGCTACAACAGCATCAAGACCCCCTCCCCAGGTCAGTCAGGGTTGAGAGTCTGTGTCCCAGGGAGGCAGGTAGACGAGACATGAGAGAAGAGGTTGGTAGTATGTTAGAAGGTCATGTGTGCTCCGGAGGAAACCACAGCAGGGGAGGGAAAAGGGAATCCAGGTGGAGTGGAGTAGAGTGTTTGCCAATGACCTGATGAGCAGAGATCTCCAGGAGGATGTCATGGGGAGTAATAATGTCTTCATGCAGACAGTGGCAGGGGTAAGGTCCTGCGGTGGGAGTGCAGGTGGGCTGAGTGCCTGGGTGGGGTGGGATGCATGAAGGGTGAGAAGTGAGGGGGGGCAGGGTGGGATCCACAGGCCAGCTTGGCCTCTGTGGAAGCCTTGGCCTTGCAGACTCCAGCCAGATAACTACATCTGGAGGGAGGCTGTCAATTCACACACATAAAGGGGCGGGGCACAATGAGGGCTGCTTTGAGACCCCCATTCTCCCTTTGGAGTACTAATCCTGGCAGTCCTCTTTCAGAGTTGCTGGAGCTCTGTTTTCTTGGCTGCTGGACTGGTGTGCAAACACAAAGGGTCTGCATTAATCAAGCTGCCCCTCTCCGCATCCCCTCCCAGCTGTTCCCCTCCCCCGGCCTGCTCTCTCTGGTCTGTCTGTAGGCCCCAGCTGGCTGGCTTGGCTGATAGGACGCTGGCTCTCCACCTGTCAGGCCTAGGACAGCTCCCTCCCTCTTATCCCTTTTATCCACATAGCTAGAACCAGGCATGTTTCTTTCAGAAAAAGTAATTTATTTTCTAATTACAAAAGACGATGGGGTTGAACAAAAGGAAGGCAGATCAGAGCTCAGTCAGAAGGGCCTTCTGCAGACCTTTCTCCCCTCTCACTGACCCAGCGAGGGACGGACGCCGCTCTCTGGAAGGAGGAACTGAAGCTCAAGGAGGGGGGATGGTGTTTAGAGACTCGGGCTAGGCTGGGACCTGGGTTTTTAAGCGTGGTCCCATCATTTCTTTGAGGACTTGGGGATGACTGGGTAGCTCAGTTACCCTTCTGTGAAATGGGGTGTCGAGTCTATGCTCCGCAGTCTTTCCAGCTGGGATAATCTGTAATTGTGGAGACTCATTCTTGGAATCACTTAATCGTTCTTGCAGATTTCTTTCTCTGTCTTCTGTTATAACTTTACTCCAAATACCTCCCTCCCTCCCCGTCTCTTTGCTCTCTCCCTTAATTCTGATCTGTGTTACTGGACATCCTACACAGAGCCCGGAGGACATGATCGTCAGTTTGAGCTGAGCTTTGTTTTCTTTTATGTGTCCCTGCCATGGAACTTCCCTTTTCCTCTCCCCACTCCTTCTGAGCCCACACCTCTCTCTGAAACTCCTAAGCAATTGCACATTCAGGCGTGCCAAGCCTGCTGAGAAGGTGGGGGTGACAGAGCCATCGGAGATGCTGGAGACCAAGCTCTGTCCCCAGGAGGTTCTTCTAGCCCCAAAGGTCTGACCCAGAGTGCACAAGACTGGGGCTTCAATAAGGAGAAGTCCGTTTGTAATTGGGTTGAAGGAAGGGGACACAGAGAGGAGATGGTGGGTTATGACCACATGAAGGAAGTGGGGTGGGGGGGATAACTGGACAGAGGGTCCTGGCCAGAGATCTCAACTCTAGCAGAACTTTTGGGTCTGATGTGTCTGGACTCTGATTGGTCCTGTTAGAGTGACCCTCCCACCCCCTGAAGCAAACACTGTGGCCAGGGAAAGGTGGGGTTGCCATTGGCCAGGGTCGGAGTCACTCAGTGTTGCATCACTGGGCATTGGGAGGGTGTGGTGGGTACGTGCAGACATCCCTTCAGCACTGTGTTCCCCTTTTCCTTTCTTGGCATGCTTACCCTTCCCCGCCCCCACTCTGCCCTGTTTCACATGGCCCCAGGCATGACTTGTGCTGCCTTGACCTAAGCTCCAGTGTTCTCCTTCCTGACCCCCTGGATCCCTCCTTGCTCTCCAGTCCTTGTCATCACAATTCCTTCCTATGTTAAGCCCTAAAATGACTAGTTAGACCAAGCTTGGTTTGAGTTCCCAACCCTCTCATTGGCCAGGGACAGAATCCCAACTCAAACCGGCTTAAGTAAAAAGTTCAGATGGATCAGGCAGTTCAGGAACTAGGGGTTCAAACAAGGTCTTTGAGTCTCAACATGGCTCCGTTTCTTACTTCTGCTTTGCCCTGGATTGATTTTTTTCCTTCCTTCCTTCCGTTCCCTAGTGGTAACAAAGATGGCCGCTCTGGTGGACCCTGTATGCACTGCACAGATTCCCCCCTTTGATGAAGGACGTATTGCCCCTTTGTCTGCTGGAAGGGCTGTCAAGCAGACAGTTCTCAACTCTTGCTCCACCTGCCAAGAACTGCCTTGCCTAAGGTCACATACCTTCCCTTGGTGGCCCAGACCCAGTGGCTGATGGATGGGAAGAAGAAAAAGGCTTGGCTCTCTCAGCCCAACTTAAGACAACCCTGAAGGGACCACCTGAGCTCCAGGTATCCCCGAGACGTGGCTGAGCCTGTTTTTTCTCCCTCTGTTCACCCTGCTGTCTTCACTGGCCTTCTGAGAGCCTGATCCTCAGGACCCTCTTTAATGACTGTCCCCTTCACTGAACTCTGAAAGTCCACTTCAAACACCGATGATCTTCTTGTCATGTCCTACCAGCTTAAGGACCCCCAGTGAAAAGGAATGACCTCCTCTTCCCCCCAAATGTGCAAAATCTCAGTCGGACACTCTCCGCCTCTGAGTGGCTCTTCCCGGTCACGTGATCACCTGACCCAATCACAGTGACCAGGGAGACACAGCTCTCTTATTGGTCAAGCCTGGGCCATCTGGTCAACCCAGAGCTCCCACCTGTTAGCTCACCTGAGACCAGACCTAACCTGGGCAGGCCCAGGTCCCTCCCACTTATAGAATGAGGGACCGGGTGCAGAACCACAGCTGCTCTGGCACAGGCAGAGCTCTCAGAGAGCTCAGACTGAGGGTGACAGCAGCAGTGTGAAGCTTTACCAGGCATCAGTCAGCAGGGCAGGGTTCCCCCAGGGTTGGAGAGAGCTGCCCTTTGTCTGGTCCCCGACAAGAAAAACAGAGTCGTTTGCCTTTGGAGGTGGGAGGAGGGAAGCAGGGGAGAGTTTTAGGTGGGGCACTGGGGCATAGTAGCACAACCAAACATTTTGCCAGCCTGTCCTTGAGGGGCTGCCACTCGGCCAGGAGCAGCAGCACCCAGCCCCATGGTGGGCACAGATTCCAAGTTCTCTGCCAGGAGACAATGAAGTGGCCTCTTGATCAGAGATCTCGGCTTTTCCCAATTAGTCACCCAGGTGACGCCCACCAAATCAAAGTTGACACTTGAAATGCACCAATCAATAGCTCCATTTTCCCTTCTCACTCGAGTCAGGGAGAGAAAGCTAATTTATGAAACTTTTCTCTTCCCTCCTCTAGCAGGGACAAGAAAGCTCAAAAAAAATTTCTTTCTCAGTTGCCCTCTGAGCTGGAGGTTTTCTCTTCCCATCCCGTTTGGAAACGTTTTGGGAAGCACCCATGGAGGCAGCCAGAATCCTACTTCCTGGTCTGAGCATCTGCCTTTCCTGGGCACTGGGCAAGGTCCATGGTGCACCATGGGAGCACCATCTACCCCTTGGCCTTTAAAGCAGATGGTACCCTTGATCTGCCAGAACTCCGGTCGCCTGTGGCACCTGGGCTGGATGGCCATCCTTTTTCGGACCCTTCACTTTATTCCTCTCTGTGGTCAGACCATGCCCTCTGCCCCTCAGGCTTGGTTGCTCATCCCCTGCCCTCCACCCCCTCCCACCCCCCACCCCAGTGGCAGCCTTGGCCCAGCAGGGATGACACAGTCTCCTTGGACATAGGACATCTAGAGAGCCTGCATTGCCCCCACAACGTGTACATCTAGTGTGCGGCTGATGGGCCTTCCACCCTTTCCCGTGCCTCCCCTGAGCTCTGGTCCCAAAGCTCCCCCAGCTCTGACCATCTCAGCAGGTATCCTGGAACACCTCAAAGCCGGCAGACCCCAGACCAGGCTCGGCGTCCTCCCCACACCTGTCTTCACCTGGGGGATGGCCCAGCTTCTGCCTGGTCCCAGGGCCGGGAATCTGGATATCAGTAGGACCCCCTTTCCTGCTGGTTCCCACCCGTTTGCCCTCTCTGTATGCCTGTGGCTGCTCCTTGCTTCCGGTCTGCGTCCTCCTCTAGGACCACGGCCATGTCCTGACTGCACCCCAGCCTTTGGACCCCTGCTTCAAATCCAGCTCCCTGCCGAGCCATCACAGCATCCTCAGGACCCACACTGCCCCTTACTGAAGATGACCCATGGCTTGCTTTTCCTGGTCCAACTCAGTTTGGATCCCGCTGGTGACCCTCCAGTGAGAGAATAGCTTTCATCTGTTGTCCCCTCTACCTGGCATCCCAGCTCCCGTGGCCTCCTGTACCCGCCTCTCCTGGAGAGCTTAATGCCAGGGCTTGGGACTGCTCCTTCCTGCTCCCCCAGACTGTGAGCTCCTTGGGAGTGACCTGGGCCCTTCCTCCTGGACCTGCCTGGGCAAGACTCAATCCACATTCGTGCGTCAGTAGGGGACCTGCTTGGTCAAGGTTGTTGTAGAGCGAATTCTCCCATGGGGAAGGGGGCCTGGCTTACAGGCGGCTGGGATCGTGGCCTTAGAGAGCCTGCAGCAGGCTGGACCTCCCTGCCCTAGATGAGCCCGCCCTTGGCACCCCCAACCCTGGGCTGGAGGCAGAGGAGCCCTGGTTACATGTCTCGTCCTGTGGGCCCCCACCCCCTGTCTAATTAACGTCCGGAGCGGCTGTCTGCTTCTTTGCTCCATCTCATCTCCGACATTTTTCATGTCTAATCCACCGAGGAGATCTCCTGAAGGCTTTGAAGTCTCCGGGCGCACGAATAAAGATGTCACCCTGGCACACACGGAGGTTCTTAATGAGGACGGGTTTGATGTGGAAGCTGTGGGCCCGGAGGGAAGTAGCTTTTCTGCCCACCCCCTTCTGCAGGGGGGCGGCCAGGCCTGCCTGCAGCAGGCGGGCAGGGGTGCAGAGCCCAGGTTTGAAGAACAGTAGGCTAAGCGGGATCTCGGCCCTGCGGATCCCTGGAGAAAGGGGAGGTAGACAGCACTCCTGATGTCTCTCTTTGGCCCTCTGGGTCAGGGTCCCCCAAGGCCAATGTCCAAAATCAGAGACCCCACTTGGTCAGGGAGAGTTGGCTGGTGAGGGAGTGCATATCAGGGAAAGAGGCAGAGAATATGGGGAACTTCGGTGGGGGGGGGGGTACAGATGGGGCCTGGGAGTTAGATGGTGCTTTGGAGGGCACAAGGGAGGAAAGGGACCCTGGGGGAGGGGACGAGGCAGGAGATGGAGCACGGAGGGGTGCGGGGAGGAGATGGAGCCTGGGGGCGGGTGGATCAGGGAAGAGGTGAAGCCTGAGGGAGGGAATAGAGAGGAGATGTGGGATCCTGGGTTGAGACAGGGGAGGGGAGAGCTTCTGGGGAGTGCCTCTCCTTCCAGAGCAGTGGGTGAGAAGTGCATAGACTCTCAGGCAGGCTTGCTGGGAAGAACCATGGCTCTGCCCCCAGAGTGAGCACCTGACTGCTCTGTGCCTCAGTTTCTTTATCTGGAAGATGGGCTAATTCTGGGCTCTACCTGTCAGAACTTAGTGAGGACTAGTGAAGGCATCTGTGTAAGCATCTAGACATGCCAGACACAGGACAATGCTAACCAAGTTTGGGTCATATTTACATCTTGGAGCCTAGGCCTGCCTGGGGCTCAGAACAGCCCCATCCTCCTTCCTTGGCTCGCCTGTCAGCCCTTCGTTGGCTGTGTCCCTGGGGCAGGCTCTGTCAGCTGTACCTTGAGCTTTGGGTTGCTTGGAGTGTCATGGGTGCAACAGGGGGCTCCCTAGTGCTCCTGGTGAAGTTGGCCACAGGGATATTGTTTATCTCCACCTGACTTTAAGCTTCTGCCCCTGGGCTGCCCTGACATCTGGGACCCTGACCAGTTTTTCAGCACAGCCCTAATAGCCAGCATTTTCTGAGCACTTACTATATACCTGGACCCCCCCCCCCCCAGAAGCCAGAAAGTAGGCACTGTTGTTACTCCCATTTTACAGATGCTGCAAAGGAGGCACAGAAGGACTAAGGAAGCTGCCAAGGTCACAGGGCAACTTGTGGGGGAGCAAAGAGGAGTCATTCTCTGATTGACTCAGGTATTAGATGGACCCTGGGACTCCAGGTCCCTTGCCTAGGATGGGCCTGTGCTGAAGCCCAGAGGGCCTCATGGCTGTGCCCACCCAACCTTGAAGAACTGCTGGTTTGGGGTGGTGTGGATTGCCGACTTTTATTCATGTGGAGTCCAAAAAGGATAGCAGGGCTCAGAATAAAAAGCCTGCCCCTCCCTGCTTTCCACTGGGGGTTCCAAGGGTTCCTGTGGTCCCAAAGGAAGATCATGTCCTTGGACCAGCATGGATCCCAGAGGGCAGAATCCACTGGGCAAGACTGGAATAGCCCCAGGCCTGGCAGGGGACAAGAACCCGCAGTCCAGCATACATGGGGTGTAGGTGTATCCTTTGCGCTGGGTCAGGGCTTGATGCTTAGAGGGCCCCCAGCATGGCAACATAATGACCTACCCTGTTTCTGTCAGTCACTTCCCTTTAACCTCCCCCAAATCCTCCCAGAGAGATATTACTATTCCCAGTTCTTCTGAGAAACAGAGATCAGAGAGCTTAGGTGACTGGTTTGAGGCTGCACAGCATTGGTCTCCTTCCCTTCCTTGTCTCAAACGCATTTCCCTGCTCGTGCCACCTAGATCCAGCTCCTAAATAAAGTACTTGAACTTGACCCTTGTCTCAGGATCGGCCCCACCCAAGACATGCAGCACGTGTCTCAGACAATTAAGAGACCCTGTCCGTGTCTTTATGAAGGCAGCTAATGTTGCAATGGCCATGGGATTTTGGCTTAACAGAATGTTAACCATTGTCTACCAGGGCATCTGATCATTCTTTTCCAGCTCAGCTGGGGCTGAGCTCAGACACCCCAGACCTCTGCCTGCAGCCTGTGTGATGGAAGGGCCCTTGGGAAGTAATTGTTAAGCTCTGGCTGTGTTCTGGGGCCGTACCCCCTTGTTTGGTAGGTATGGTGTCACTAAAGGGTTGTGCCCTCTGTGGTGGCTGCAGGACCATCTGGGAGCTATGGGGGTGACCCTTGGAGGGGCTGGGTTGTGAGGGGCCCCTGGCATTGCTGCCTCCTCTACCCACTGGCAGCAGAGCAATTCCAATATGCTTCTGGAAGGCTCTGCCCTGCAAACCACCAGACTCAAGGAGAAGTCAAGAGGAGTAGAGCCGAGGAAATGTGGGCAGAGGACATCTACCCTGTACCATGCTCCTGTCTCTGCAGAAGCTCCGGCAGGCTCTTTTCCCTGTGGCCCCCAGGAATGGAGCTCTGCCCCAGCCCCTCCAGCGGGAGCTACTCCTGGAAATTGTTGCCTCCACCCCTTCCTCAACTGGATAAATCCTCCCTGAGCCCAGCTCCTGCTCTCCTGTCCCCACGCCCGCACCTCCATGGCTCCTGGCGAATACAGGACGGGCCTGCGGTCTTTACTGCCTATGGGTCTCAGACCCCATGCCTTGGCTCCAGCTGACCTGCAGGCATCTGCCTTGTTCCTTCTCTCAGATCTGGCACCCATTTGGGTCTGCTCCTCTGCACTTCCAGGCCATGTCCCTTCCTGCCACACCCTCCCCTTTCCTGCCAGTCCAGCTCCTTGCTCCGACCTTTCAGAGAGGCTTCTGGAATTGAGCATGGCATTCTGGACTCCCTGATTTAGTCTCTGACCACCCCCCACCTTCCGCCCCTAGCTCCTCTTTCTCCCTGCTTTATGTCCCCGATACTGAATCACTTGGAATTTCCAGAATGTGTCTCCTTCCAGAATGTGCCGCTGTCTCTGCCATCCTGTCTTGGCACACAATTTTGGCCTTTCAGGGAGCTGCACTTAATGACCCAGAGGCCACTTCAGCATTTCTAGTGTTAGGGATGCCAATGTTCGGAAAGGGCTGTCCCTCTCCTGTTACTCAGCGCTGTCCTGACTGAGCCCCAGGCTGATCCCTGAATGTGGGACAGAGATACTCTCCCTGCACCAGGGAAGCCCCCCCGTCAAGAGCTAATCCTCCACGTGCCTTAGGGAGGACTCCACGTTCTGTTGGGGGCAGAGGGTGAGGCGGTAAGGAAAGGCCCACAGCCCACCCAGGCTTGGGGACGGGTCGAGGTTTCTGACTATCTACAGGTTTAGGGGGTTTCTGACTGTTGGCGGCATCTCTGAAGATGCCCTGGGATGGTCCATGGAGGGCTCCCAGGTGTATGGGAAAGGCTGAGCGGTTGGTTGGCAGCAGATAAAGTGCAGGGAGGGGATTCTGATGGCAAATTGGCCACAAGTTCAAAGACATGGGCAACAAAGGGAAAATCTTGATTCTAAGAAAAGGTCTTGGAGTGATTTAAAATGGCCGGGGTACTTTTGCAAATGCAAAAACCTAAACCTACAAAATCCAGAACAACCCACACATAGATGCTGTGAGAAGCAGGATAGCATTGTGGTTGAGAACCCAAGTTTTGGAGCAAGGCTACATAGGCTCAAGTCCTGGCCTTGCCTCTTATTTGCTGTGTGACCTTACCTAGGTCACCTACCTTCTCTGTGCCATGGTTTCTTCAAAACTACAAAATGGAAATGACAGTAATGTCTACCTCATGGTTGGTTCAGGTGAAGGATTAAATGAGTTAATACTTGTACCAAAGACTTGTTTAGAAGAGTGCTGTGGTGAGTATTTTATTATCAGCTAAGGAATGGATGGATAAAGTGTGGTCCATTCATACTACAGAATACTATACAACATTTATTTTTTATTTTTTTTTAAAAAAGATTTTATTTATTTATTGGACAGACAGAGATCACAAGTAGGCAGAGAGGCAGGCAGAGAGAGAGGGGGAAGCAGGCTCCCTGCTGAGCAGAGACCCCCCCCGCCACAATGCGGGGCTCGATCCCAGGACCCTGAGATCATGACCTGACCCGAAGGCAGAGGCTTAACCCATTGAGCCACCCAGGTGCCCCAATACTATACAACATTTAAACACAATGAACCAGATCTATATGCATCCACAGAGATATTTACAGTTTGGGTGGAAAAGAATGTTGCAAATTAGTATATACTTCCCACTAGACATCTTACTTCTCTGGGAACATATATATTACATGTAAATTAATGGGAACTGATTAATGTATATGTTAATTAAGAGGAAGAGTTCTGGAAGGAAGTGAAATGTGCCAGCGCTTGTGGTGGTTTGGGGGAGGTGAAGATGACATCTGTAGTGGGGTCTGGGGGAGGGATTTGCAATGGGGGGTTGTGGGCAGGTGGGATTCAACCTTCTCTACAGTATTCATTTTAAAAAATATATTATATTTATTTATTTGGGAGAGAGAGAGAGAAAGAGCAGAAGCAGGGGGAGGGGCAGAGGGAGAAGCAGACTCCCTGCTGAGCAGGGAGCCCCCTCCATGTGGGCCTCACTCCCTGGACTCCAAGATCATGACCTGAGCCAAAGGCAGATGCTTAACTGACTGAGCCACCCAGGCACATGTTTCTCTGTAGTGTTCAAAAGGAGAGTGTAATTACTTGTATAATGACAACTAAATCTATGGAAAGAAATTGTCGTGACCACTGGAGGAGGGTATGAGGCTATGGTCCTGCCTGGGGGTGTTGCAGGGGGGCAGAATGGGCTGGTGGTGCAGGGAACGCACCAGAATCTCCGTGAACAAATACTCAGTTTGAAAAAGCATTTCGGTATTACAGAATAATGTAATATTTAGAAAAAGAAAGGAAATCTGTTGCTCTTCTTGTACTGGAAGCAACAGGAAATACAGCTATACAAAGCCCTCTGGGCAGTGGGGCTTAGATTTGAAAAGACAGAGCAGCGCCTGGGGGACTCAGTCAGGCATCCAACTCTGGGTTTTGACTCAGGTCATGATCTTAGGGTTGTGAGATCGAGCCCCGTACCCAGCTCTGCACTCAGCAGGGATTAGGATTCTTTCTCCCTCTCGTTCTGCCCGCCACCCCGCTTGCCCGCATGCATGCTCTCTTTCTTCATCTCTCTCAAATAAATACACCTTAAAAAAAAAAAGAGAGAGAGAGAGAAGGAGCCAGGGAGCTGGTGCCACCTTTGCCCTGGCATGTAGGGTGTCACTCTGATCCTTGTGCTGCTTTTGTGGAGTGGGGTCACTCCCTCTTGGTGCCACAAACACCCATTCTTTGAGTAGGGAGTGAGTTGCCCGGGTCACACGAGGCAGGTAGGACAGGGACTCACTTCCCATCTATGTTAGGCGCTCCCACTGCACCGCTGTCTCTGCACAGGGGAAGACCAGCAGCTTGGATGTTAAGCAGCAGGAGTCCATCCCCATCCCTGACACTAGCCTCCTTTTAATATTATTCGTAATAACAAGCAGACCTTCACTTTGCTGAACATTACGTGTGCAAGGAACCTTATGAGCTGTGTGTCATAAATCTGGCAACAACCCCATGAAGCAGACCGTGGTAGATGGATTACCAAAGTGGATCCATCTCTCATCCCTCCCTTTGCCATGTGCTGCATGCCCTCCCATCAAGGGGTGCCGGACTCTGGGCCGCCCCGGGACCTGGTTTGGCCCATAGAATGTGGCCAGAGTGATGGTGTTCCTAGTTCCCAGCCTGGGTCTCGGAGGCCCTGTACGTTTCCACTGTGGCTCTTGGAGCTCCCCAGCTGCCATGTGACCAAGCCCAGCCTCCCCGGCTGGAGGATGAGAGGCATGAGGCCCAGTCACCTATTGCCCCAGCTGACAGCCACATCCCCAGGCATGCAAGTGAGTCACAGCTGAAGCCGAGCTACCAGCTTACTGCCAGGGTATGAGCAATAAATGGTGGCTTTTTGAAGCCTCTGTGTTTTGGAGTATTGGTTAAGCAGTACTATTTGTGAGAAGGCACAACAATGTATGTGGCTCAGCCCCCTTAGACTGATAAAGAAGGTGGTCTCAGAGAGGTTGGGATGCCCTGAGTTTGAGCCCCAGCCTCGATGACCACACTGAACAGCAGATTTTCCTGGGGACAGGGAAGATTTCTCCCTTTGTGTCTGTTTCACCTTCAGCATATTAAAGCACCTTCTACTCCCTGCCCTGCCTATTTCTCCCATTGTATCTTGAGGCTCCAAGGACAATTCACATGTAAAGATGCTCCAGGAGACCCCATCCACCCCCCTGCTCCCACCTCGAATTTCCATCTTGGGGAAGAGCTCCTGCTTGATTTGGTTCTGCAGGTCAGGCTGGCCCTAGAGAATCAAGTTGGTGGGAATACGGGACTTTACTGAGTAATTATAGGATTAGGCATCCCCCTCGAAATTAAATGCTACCTCTTTACCTTCCAGAGAAGAATCCCACCCCCCACCCGCTACCATGTAATTATCTGGTGAATTACTCTACGGAGGTCTCACGGTAATTATGCGAGGAGTCAGAAGCCAGCAGTTCTTCCAGTCATTACAACCGAAGAATTAGCTTTCATTGTGCAAGCTCTTCTGTTGCCAAGGCAGAGACAGTGCCAGAGCACGCCGTCCTTCAGCGCACGGCCGGAGGCCGGAGGCACCTTCCTTCCCAACCACCCAAGGACAGGCTCCAAGAAGGAGAGGGGAATCCCAATTCACAGCCCCGAGCCCTCCAGTTGGATGGGTACCTTGAACATCCAGAATCACATGCCTACTTGTCACCAAGAGACAGCAGGGTGTTAAGAGCACAGAGCTTGGGGTCACATTGCCTGGGTCTAGCCACTCACAACCACGGTGCCTGCTTTCTGCCTGTTTCCTCATCTGTGATATGGGGTAGTTGTTAGGATTAAATGAACAAATAGACACGAGAGTCTCACAAGAACATCTGGCATGGAGTGGGTCCAAGGAAAGGTTTGCTTCTAAGAGGATGACATGTGTGGCCAGAGGCTAGATCCTAGAAATGCTCAGTTAGAGGCCAAGAAGTGGGTCCAGAACAGGTCAGGGCCAGGAGGGGTGGTACCCAGAGTGAGGTGACAGATGGGGCAAAAAGGCGATTTGGGGCTGGAAATGCTAGAGGTGGGGCTTGTGCCTCGAGCCTGTCTGTCATTTTCTTCCTGTGGGTGTCTGGCTCATTTGGACCAGGAGGGACAGGATCCTCCCATTTCCCAGCAGAACCTATGGCTGAGGCCCCAAATGCCCAGAACCCAGCCCTACTGTGTGTGATTCACAGTGGTGGCAGGTCTCTCTTTCAAGCAGGAAGCCAATCCTCAAAGGTGAGGAGCTAGAGAAGGGGAAGAACAAAGGAGAGTCTGGAATGTGGGTGGAGAGCAAGGCAGACGCACACTGCTCCATTTGCCCGTGTTTGGCACACTCTTGTAAGAGTCCCAGCTCCCTTGCTAATTCTCTGGTGGCCTTGGGCAACTTGCTTTGCCTCTCTGAGCTCTGGGGCAAAGAAATGTATAACAGCTGTGTCCACCTCTGATGGCTGTTGAGAGCATTCAGGCTGTTGACATGTGTAATGGGCACACAAAGAAAGTGCTCAGCCAATGCTGGTTAAAAACAAAATGAGTCAGGAATCTCTCTCTCCATGGCCTTGAGATATGACTCGTTTCCTCTCAGTCTACAGATTTCAGCTGAGACCAGCTGGGGCACCCCCATTGCCCAAATATTTGGCCATGGAGGAATGGCTGCCTCCAGCTTCTCAGGACTAGGGCTGGCAAAGCCCAGCTATGGCGTGGACTCCCAGAACCTGGTTTCTCTTCATCCTTTGGCACCCCTCCACACACACACACACACACAGTGAATGTCGCTGGTGGTGGGGACCTCAGCCTTGTGGTAGCCTGGTGCACAACTGGGAAACTCTAGCACAGGATTTGGCCCCAAAATGGGCTTTCAAACAAGGAGTGACAAAGGCCCGCTGGTCATCTAAGATCAAGTTCTTTCCTGGGGATTCTCCAGTCATGCTGTAAGTGACACTCAAAAAACCTCAGAGCTTTTGTCTGGCTGTGTTTCTAACTAGTGTTGTCCTCTGGCTCCTGCTGATATGCAATTCACATCTCTTCCTTCACACACCCTGTCCTCTCTGCCTTGGGGACCTGTGGCTGCCTGGTGAGCTCTTGCACATCCTTCTTGGAGAACTGATGGCTCTGGTTTGTCTGTCTACTCCATTGCCAGGATCTCCTCAGTCTGCCAGCATTGCTTTGTGTCTCAGCCTCTTCCAGCAGCGCCCCCCTCCCCCTCTATCTCCTCACCTGTCAATCTTGCTCCTCTGCTCTCCTCCTGAGCAGGGACTCCTTCTGAGCTTGCCCGCCCGCGGTCCACGAATGGCAGTCTGAGGTTCCCCGCTGAGCCTTGTTCCTTTTCAACCCACTCTCCCCTATATCGCTTCATCATTCTAGTCAGGCCGAGGCATGGACTGAATGAGGCAGGGCTCAATTCAAGCCTGGTACAAAGAGTATTTTGATGTTTTCATTTCTTTCTAGTTCAATACTTCCAGAAAACACATAGATTTGGCACCGCTTCCAACAGGCTCTCTAACTACTTTTTAAAACTTTGTGCTGGCTAAAAAGTGTATATGAGGTGGGGTGTGATTGATGGTAGGACCCTGGGGTGGGGATGCAGGTCTGCCCAAGGGACTGGCTTATTCCAACCCTCAGATTCCTCTTCTTCCCCCTCTGCCCTGAGGTTTTCCCCACTCAGACAAACCAGCTAAGATTTCATGCCTGGAAGGTCCTGGCCAGGACAGAGCTCAGAGCCGCCAGAGAACAAAGAAGCAAAACCGGAGACCCTTGGCCAAGCCGCAGGAGCCTGGCCGCGGAGCTCTCCGTGGTGCTGAAAGGGGCTCACCCAAGACCCGCCCTCCTGCCCCCTCACACTGTCCATATGCGGAGCAAGCAAATCCTAGCCTATCTGAAATACTAATAGTCACTCTTTTATCCAGCACACATTGACTGAGCTCCTAACACCAGCTTAGTTTGTGCTAGGGACTCGGGATCCATCTTCAAAAGAGTAAAACTAAGGCCCCCGCCTGCAAGGAGCTCATAGGCTGGTAAGGATGTTCAGCAACCCTAGAACACCATGAGACAGGCTATGATTGAGGAATGACTGGGCTATAGAAGAGAACGTCAAAACAATGTCTAGCCCAGATTTGGGGCTTCAGAGAAATCCTCCTGGAGGAGGAATTTCTCAGTTGAGATCTAGTGCTGATCAGGATTTAGCCAAATGAAGACAGAAACTAAAGAGAGTTCCATACACAGGGAATAATGTGTTCAAAGGTATAAGAAGGGAGCAGTGGTTCAGGAGATTGGGCTCTGGGACCACTTGTACCACTAACTAGTTGTGCGACCTTAGGCAAATTACTTACCTCTCTGTGTTTCAGTTTTCCATCCTACAAAATAAAATACAACAAAAATATTATATTCTTTAATAGGGTTGCTGTGAGGATTAAATGTTTTTTTTTTTTAAGGATTAAATGTTTTTAATAAATGCTGAGTGCTCAGAACTGTGACTGTGACTGTTGCAAACAGCAACAAAGTCTGTGCTGAATGGTGTAAAGTTTGAGTTGAAGGAAATACAGTGTCTGGGAGCATGGGTTACTTGGCAGTGGATAGGGGAGCAATGAGGTCTGAGTCTGCAAATATGGCCAGGCCAGATGAGTAAGAGCTTGGGAGCTATGCTGGAGGCTGGGCTTCCCTCTCAGTGCATTTGGGACCATGAGAGGGTTGGCTGTGTGGAGAATGGGCTGGGTCGGAGAACCCAAAAGTAAACGTAGTGTGTGTGTTTCAGGGGAGTAAGGGGGCAGATGGGAGATGTCCCTGTCATCCAGACTGGAGCAGACACATAGAGTGAGGAGCAGGGATGGGCTAAGACCACCCCCACCTGTCCAGCTTTGGTGATGGGTGGATGATGGGGACATGTATCATAACTGTGGTCATACATCTTTTGAAAGGCCATCTGGATTTTTTATATCCTTTTTTTCTTTGTTCTCCTTCCCCCATAATAGGTTTTCCAGAAGAAAACCCGTGTTAACAACCCAGTATGGAGCCTTCTGTATTTTTCTTTTGTGTTAATAAAATCCTGTGCAGACATATATAGCTATATGTATGCATTCATAGAGTATTTTGGCCATTGTTTTACAAAAATGGGATTGTATTATACATATTTATTTTCAAATTGCTTTTCTCATTCAACACTACTATATAGAAATCCCTTTACATCTATTGGTGGAGAGTTAATTAAATTTTGTCTAGGTTGTCTAATATTCTGTGGCTGCACGGGGATGCCACTGCGTGCCTGCCCTGCTCACCCATGGCCTCATCCACCTCCTGGTTTCCGCCCCAGTCCTCGGGCTTCACCGAGTCCCAGAACACGACATGCTGTTTCACACCTCCACGCCTCGGTGCAGCCTGTTCCCTTCGCCCAGTCTGATTCACACGGCTGACTCCTACGCACATTCTCAAGATCCATCTGCAGCCTGTTCACCAGGAGAGCAGGCCAGTGGGGCTGGGGTTGGGGGGGGGTGGAGAGCACAGAGGTCATGGGGCCAATGAGAGGACAGTTACTGTGGGGTCTTCTAAGCAAGTTTGGTCTTGGTCCCCAAGTGGGGGTGCTCCTGGAAGGTTTGAAGCAGGAGAATGATTTGTGTAAAGAAACTACTTTTTTGGAGACCTGCCTGCAAGGCATTGAACGCTACCCAGACCCTCCTTTCTCTCCTAGATGCGCCATACCATCTCCTCCCTCCTGGTCCACACACCATCCATTCGCTTCTCCCCCTACAGGGCTGTCAGGATGGGTCCTAGCACCCCTCTCCCCTCTGCTTCCTGCCAGGCCCTGACTGGCATTTCCCAGAGGATGCGAGCATCACAGCTGATCCTTAAGGGAAGGATCAAGCTCCTTCCTTGCTAGGAAGGAACAAGGTCATCGGCCTCCGATGGGAATCACTTGGAAGATTCTAGTTGGATCCAAGTCTGAGGCACTGACTCTGCTCTGTCTCCCTTCTTCCTCTTGGGTGAGCTCTGCTGCCTTTTGTGCTTTAATTTCTGAGGGCAGCTCCCCCCCCCTCCCCTGGCCAGGCTTCCAATTTGGGGGCTCTGGGAGGAACAGTGACAGTGACAGTGATGCAGATGGAATGACCTCTCTAGGTTCCCAGACTCCCAGAGGCCACTGCTAGGGTCCTAGAAAGATCCCTTTTTTTGGGCTCATCGCCACCGACCTTGAGGTCAGAGGTAACACATCAACGGTTCAAAGGTGAGGTTGCCCACCAAATGTGGTAATGTGAGATGGAACAGAAGCAAACGTTTAGTTTTAATGGGCCCATTTTCCTTCTAAGATTACCTGGCTTTTATGGCAGGCAGGATACTGGGTTTCTAATTATAATAGAGCTATAGAGTTTCCTTTTTCCATAACTATATTTAAGTGAAGAAAACTCTTAAGGACACACCCACGGAAAGCCCGAGTCAGAGGGGCGGCTGAAATCTGAGAAAGAGCGCTTTAGGACACTCCTCGCTGCGAGTGCCGGCGGGTGGTTTGTGGTCCAAATGCATTTTTTCCCCTTACCCTGTTTTGAAAAGCCATCGGATTGTGTGCATTCCATAAACCCCCCAAATTTCTGGCTTTTTGGGGAAAAAAATCTGAAGACTGGGCGAAGCTGGGCGTGGTGGGCTCTTGCCGGGAGCGGTTCGCTGGGCGGGGGGCCGTGGGGCGGTGCGGGAGGGGGGCAGTGGGGCGGGAAGAGAGGTTCGCTGGGCGGGGGCACTGTCCCTTTGCCAGGGCCGTATTCCTGGGCGGCTCAGCTTACCGATTGTGTTGCTTGCCTTCCGCGTAGCCATCTGAGTCTTGCACAGGAGAGAGGGGCGTGGATGGTGGAGGCCGGGCTGTGGGCTTCCTCCTGGGGTGGGGGGCCCACACCCTGCATCACCTCCGGGACTCAGACTGTGCCCGCGAAAGCCCGCAGGCATCAGCACAAGAAGCACCGAATCAGAGGCTGAGAGTTCGGTCCTAACAGAGGCACCGGCCGACTGAGGTTCCCTCCTGTCCTCTCACTGGGCCTGTTTCCCCTGTGCACAGCGAGTGGACAAGGGGACGCCCAAAGGCGGCGGGGCTCAGGGCGCGGGGTTTGAGTGCTCTCTGCAGTCCGACCCTCCAGGGACGGCAGGGGGCGCTCCCGGCCCACGGGAACGCGCTCCAGCCACAGGACAAAGGCTGGGGTAGCGGCGGGCAGGTGGCCCGGGGCTCTGACCTCGGCCACCAGCGGGAGCGCAGGTGTGCGCAGCCCCGCGCCCGGACCCGCCCAGCGCCCGCTCCTTCCGCGCCCCGCCCCTGGCACCGTCTTTCCCCCGTCTCCCCTCTCTCTGTGCAGTTCCTTTGCATCCCCCCTCCCCCATTTCTCTGCGTCTCAGTCTCTGCCGCTCCATCTGTTTTCCCCGCATCCTCTCTACCCTGGGTCTCTCTGTGTCTTGTTCTGTCTCCAAGTAGCTCTGCCTACCTCTTGTCTGTTGTCTTGTCTTTGACTCAGACAGGGGTGATCCTGTGTTTTTGTCTTTGTGCCCCAGAGGTCTTGGGAGGCAGTCCTAGCTTTGTGTCTCTGTTGTTCTATCTTCTAGAGAGGTGGCCCAGAGATCTCTTTAGCAGAGGAGGTGGGAACAGCCTCAGCCTCTGCCTCCCACTGCCTCTGTGGTGGGCATCTCCTGGAAACGCAGCCTCCGAGCAGCCTTCCGGCTGTCCACAGTCCTCATGAAAGCACAGAGGCTTACTTGGGTTTCCCTCTCCCCCAATCAAGTCCCCAGAGCTGCCCAGGGCGAGGGTGAGAGCAAGGAACCTGGGCATACCCGGCGCACCTTTTGATGAGTTCTAACACACACATTTGGGGTTGCCAGTAGCTGAAGGCAAAGCTGAGGTGCATGGCAACGGAAGCCATCCAGGACTCTGGGGTGGGGCTGAGGGACAAGAGTCCACCTCTGCTGGGGCCTTCCTGCCTCCTCCCCCCCTCTGTCTCCAGTGCTTCATCTGAATAACGAAAGTATAGGGCTTGGGCCTTTTCCCAATTCCGATCATCTAGCTTCTAATGAAACAGACCTAAAATCCCACACTCCTGGTTACTATCTTTTAAAGGCAGGTGCTTTGTGCAGTTCTCAGGACAATGTGGTGGCATAGGTATCAGCATGCCTGTTTCACAGATGAGGAAGACTGAGGCCCAGACAAGCCTAAGGAGCTGGTTCAAGGACACCCACACTGTCTGATTCTCAGTCTGGTCGCTCTCCCCTGAGGAAGGGGAAAAGCTGCTGTGCTAATGGCCAGAGGGCTCCAGACTCCAGCCCTCAGGGGAGACTTCCACTCCTGGCAATCACAAAAGCCCTGTGTCATTTCCCGTACCTTCAGGGCCCTGCGTGACTCCATAACCTGAGAAGTCTTCCTGGCAGTTGGGATGAAAGATGATGCGTGTTGGCACCTGGGGTCCCTGAAAAGCAGCTGCCAAGATGAGAATTGCAAGGGATTTATGCCTGTGGAGAATCAAGGAGGGGAGGGCAAGCATGCATGGGAGAGCTCCAGACCTCAGTGCAGAGCTGACCCTTCTGAAAGGAGGGAGAGAGGGAAGGATGGAGGCTTGGCCTGCGGCACAGCTCTGGGAAAGTCTTGCCAGCCCAGCAGTGCCCTGCCTAGAGCAGAAACGACCAGGCCCTGGTACCACCCTCCCATGTAGTTTCTGGCTCATGTGTGGTGTCGTCCTACTGCCTTGGTGGGTTCTGTAGGCAAAGAGGCCAGCAGCTGCTGACTCGCTGCTTCTCTCTAGACAGGTCCTCCCTAGAAGGGAGAGCCAAGCATGATGTGCAGCTCTGTGGCTGGGACACTATTCCAGAAAGACCACAGGTCCTGGAGCCAGCCAGACCTACCACTTCCTAGCTTGGTGATCTAAGGCAAGTCTCTGCCGCCTCGATGGCCTCTTCTGCAAATGATCAGATGGTTGTCTTGAGGACATGAGGTCCCGCAGCTAATGTGTCTGGCAGAAACTTGGCAGTAGACCCTTTGAAAAGGTAATTGCTCTTAGCTTCCTCTGAGGCATGGGGGTATCCCCTGCCTTTCTCGGCAGAGGCCTGAGAAGACTCAGGTCCAGCCTGGTACCTCTGTTTCCTTGTCTGGAAAATGGGAGCACAAACAGTATCTTCTTTTCTGGGCTCCTAAGTGGATCAGAATGGGATGATGTGTGTGAGGCGCTCAACACACAGGGACATAACTAACTGGTGGTGATTCCTCCCCTTCCTTCCCCTCCTTATGTCTTTTAGTATTTGATGGCTTATTATGACCAGGCACTAGCCAGGCCAAGCATGAGCTTGTTTTGTCTCCTGCTCATCCTTAAAAATGGGGAGCAATAGCGTACTTATTTTACAGATGGGAAGACTGAGCACAGAGAGGTCTGGTGACTTCCCCAAGGCTGTCAGCTAGGAGCTGGCAGTGCTGGGATTTGAACCTGAGCAGTCAAGCTCAGCGCTGTCTGGTCAAGCTAGTATTATTGCTACCGATGCTGTTGTATGGGCTTCACAGGGATGGAGCATTCACTAGAATGGACTTGGCATTCTGGCCGGGGCACAGCCTGTGTGTGGGCTCAGGGGCAGGGAGCCACAGGCTTCCTCTGTGCAAGATATGGGCAGAACTTGAGGCTTCCTCAGGAGTACTGCAACCCTAGAGAGAGTACGGGACAGGTGCAGGGGCTCTGAAGGTGAAGGACTTGGGACTTGATCCTGAGGGCGATGAGAAGCCAAGGAAGGATCCCAAGGGAGCAGACTGAGCCTGTGAACTTGGTTCTGGAGGGTAGGCTGCAGTGTTGGTCAGCAGGGTTCCAGCAGCAGGGGGTGAGAATGGAACCAGGAAACCTCCCCTCTCCCATCTCAATGTGGGGTCGCTGCTTCGAAAGGAGGAAGTGCCAGGAAGGTGGAGCTGGGAGCTCTGTGGCCTGGCACACAGGGCAAACAGTGGCTTCCTTTCCCCAGGAGAATGCCCTCATGCCCATACTGGGAGAGCCTCCTCTCTGGTGCCTGCCTCCTCCCAGCTGAGTCAGTCCCCATGCCTGGAGATGCCCAGCTCCCGACACCCAGTTGGAGAAGACGAAGCAGAAGCTGAGATGTAGCAGTTCCAGTCTCAGCTTTGCCCGCAGCTCCTACTGTGACTTGGTGCTTTTCGATCCCCACCTGGGCCCCTCTGTTGTCTGTCTCATCATTAAGATCAATGATGTTTCCAGCATTGATTTATGGCGCTTCTGTGTGCCAGACCCTGTGTTAGATGTTGGGGTGAGTGAATCAGAGAGAATTCCCTGGTCTAGTGGGAAAGCCAGAAGATAAACAAGAGAGTCAAAGATATAATAGATCTGAAGGTGATAGCCATTAAGAAGGAAGTCTAAAGCAGGGGGAGGGTAGGAAGTGTCAGGGGGTGCTGGCATTTCAGAGAGCAGTCAGGGCGGGTCTCAATGAGGAGATGACACTTGAGCAAACACTTGAAGGAGGGATGGCAGGAGCTGTGTGGGTATCTGAGCGAAAGGCATTTCAGGCAGAGATACCACATGTGCAAAGGTCCTGAGGCAGAAGCGTTCCTGGCATTCTGAGAAACAGCAAGGAGATCACTGTGACTGGGGGAGAGTAAGGAAGGGAAGAGGACAAGAAGGTGAGGACGAGGAGGTCATGGTGGTCAAGTTACATGGGGCCTTCTAAGTAAGACATAGGGAGACCTTGGCTTTCGCTCAGAATGACATGAGGGCCAATAGGGTTTTTCATAGACAAATGGTGCTCTGACTTAACATTCTAAAAGGATCATTGTGGCTGCTGCATTGGCAGTTGACTACAGAGGGGTCAATGGCAGAGCTTGGGCTGGCAGTCACAAGGCTGTGAGTAGTAACGCAAGTAGGAGAGATGAGGACTTGGTCCAGGGAGGTAGCAGTGGGGGTGGCCACAAGGAGCCAAATTCTGGATGAAAAGAGTTAATTGAACCATTAAACTTAAAGATTCAGTTCCTCGCAAAACCTTGTTCACCTTTCTTCCCATCTGAGGCTATGGAAGGTTCTGGTGTAATTGAACTGAAATTTCCATTCTTACTCATTCACTCACTCACTGGATGGTCTGGCACATCACCTTATTTCCCCCCTCTTCATCTCAAGTATCCTGTTGATTTAAGTGTTAATTGTTCACCTCTCCCACTAGAACATCAGCTCTGGGAAGACTTGGCCCTTGTCAAGATTGTTCACAGCTATGTCCCTAGAACCTAGATGCCACGCCTCTTTGTTGAATGATTGTATCTACCCAGAGCCGACCTCTGCTCATGCAGATTTGTATGACATGGCCCCTGACCTCTAGGTGCTCCCAGCTGCATGGGAAACTGGACGTGGTCAGGCCACGTTGTCAGAGCAGGGATGGAGAAGACTTGGGGTTTTGCCTGGGAGCGGGAGAGGATGTCGGCAAGACTCTCATCTTTTTAAGCTAGCAGGAAAGAATCCCTCCAGGGCTGCCAAGTCAGGAGATGCACACGAATGAAGCAGCTGGCTGTGAGCCCGTGTGGAGCTGTGGGTATGGGGCCCTCGGGGAGCTCAGGCCGTGTCCAGAGCGCCTTCAGATTACATTTGTATGACAGCACTTCTGCAAACACGTATGTGGCTGAGCACGGCCCTTGAGCTCCTGTTTTGTGCTTGTTGGTCTAAGCTTCTGCTGCCTTATTGGTATAGAGGGCAGCCCTGGACTGGGACATGGCAGGCACACGTTCACGCATCAGCCACACAGACTGACTCTGTGTGATCAATACTGTGAATTGCTTTGGTCAGATGCAGGATCAGAAACACAGAGAGTTTGAAATAGCTCACCAAGTTTGCCTAGCAAAGAAGGAATCTGAACAGATAGCGGCCTGAGTTCAGAAATGATGCTCCAACCACTTCCAGCGGCACCCACACATTGCCCCGTGGCTTCCCTCCAAGCAGCCCTTCTTCACCAAGAGGCTGTGGAGGCACATTAGGCCAGGGCTGGAGCCTAAGCAAGCCACCCTGCCTGCCCAACCGGGCACTCTCCCCAGCTCTGGCCCATGGACGGCCGTCTTGGTTGACAACAAAGGCCCTTGGCTCCTGCGTCTCACAGCTCAGCTGCTGCAGATGGCTGCTCAGTGGGTCTGTGCCCACTGTCCTGGTTACCGCGGCACAGATCTCCAGCCTCAGAGGAGGGTCTCTGCGGGCCCCTTGTCCAGCACAAGGACCCCTGGCAGGCAGCACATGCAAACACAGCAGCCCTGCAGGGCGGGCAGCACCCCAGATGGCCGGAGTGCTGATATGCAGAAGGAATGCACCGCTTTTGTTTCCCCCAGATCAACCAGCTGCTTCAAGGAGGCCACTGCAGCCTGCAGGCATCAGTCAGCCTTGGATCTGCCCTGGCGGCTTGGGCAACCTTCAGCGTGTCACTTAACTTCTCTGGGCCTCAGTGTCCTCATCTGTGAAACGAGGAAGGGGTCTGGCTGCATGGGCTCCGAGATGAGCTTCTAGTTCTGACGTTCTGACGCCATCCTTGCCCTTCTGCTGGTTTCATTGGTCCTCTTGTGTGTGTGTGTGCGTGTGCATGTGTGTGTGTGTGTATGTGTGTGTGTGTATGTGTGTGTATATATATATATATATGGATATAAATATATATATATATGTATGTATTCATTCTTTTTGTTACCACATCAGAGTGAAATTAGCAACGTTTAGCAATTAATGCATTTTCTCCCCAAGACTCAACTCTTAAACAAAATTCTGAGTGTTTGACTTTCATTTTAAATAGGTGGCTGTCAGGAGGAATTACATAGCTCCTAAGGAAACACACAGACGTTATAATTAAAGAGATGCCAATCTTGACAGGTAGTAGGAGAGGAGAGGGGATGCGACAATGAGAATAGAGAAGGGGAGAGGGTAGCTCAGGACCCAGTGGGATGAGAGGATAAGCCAGAGAAGTGTTCCTACCAGGGTGGAGGGCTTGGTTTCAGCATCAGCTTCCGGATGCCCCCTGCTAATCAATATGATAACAAGGCCGGGCTTGGGCACCTTAGAGTTTGCAAAGCGATTTCACGACTCCTTTCGGGATCCCACGACGTTCCCAAAGGGCAGATTTTATTAATCCCATTCGCAGGTGGAAAAACTAAGACCAATGGTCAGAGTCCTTATCTCTCCTAATTTCAGCCACAAGAGTGGTACTCTAAAGCCCAGATGACAATCTTCTGGATCCAGTTTGAGCCCCGCCCCTTGATGCGGCCTGAGTCCCTCCCTGACCCAACCCGAGCCCTGCCTCCGACCCAGATTGAGCCCTGCCTCTGACTCTGACCCAGCCTGAATCCAGTTAAACTACCCGCCAAATCCATTCCTCAGTCTAAGGTAGATGGACCGCGAGAGCAAGGAAGACGCAGAGCAAATTTCTCTCCTGCTGGGTGGGGAGACTCAGAGCTCAGGGCCACATGGCCTTAGGGGAGGAGGGCCCTGAGGGGTGGCTGGGAGAACCCGGGCCCACGGGGAATCGCATCCTATGGAGCAAGGTGTGTGAACTCTGGAGTAGAAGAGGTGTTGGGGCTGGGGTAGAGGGAGGACCACACTCTTGAGCGAGTCTCAGATCCTCTAAGTCCCAATGTTAGTGGAGCGCCGGGTGGGCGTGGTCTCCTTCCCAGACCGTGCTTTTCCCACGGACCTTATGCTCCTCTGGGCACCTTGGGGTGGTTCTGGGTGCACCTGCCTTTTGCCTGCGGCAGGTCCCTGAGGGGTTGGTTGGGTGAAGAGCAGCCTGGACTGGATTCCCTTTGTGGCTTTGGCATGTTCCTCTCCCTGCACACCTCACCCCTACCTCAGGGGTCGCAGGCCATGTGTGAGATCACCTAGATAAAGGGCCACTGGCCCAGGAGCTCAGCAAAGGTGAGGTTCCTTCCCTCTTCCCTTTGAGTCTTGTCTCTTCCCTCAGGCTGGGCCGCCTTCCCTCCCCCGCTCCCATTGTGGGCTCCCCCTCTGACAGGCACCTCATTAGCAGAATCTCTGTAAATAACGCCAACCAGTTAGAGTTACAACAAGGTAGCTCATTAAAGGCACTCTGCTTGTCTCACTTCCCAATTAGTGTTTCTGCGGGTGCAGCCACTAGGACTGCGTGTGACAGGGCACCCTTGGCATGTCAGGGGCCCGGGTTGCCCTGGATCACCCCCATGGAGCAGTACTGACAGCCCCAGGACTTGATAAGGCAGCACCCTCCCTGCTGAGACCCAGGAACTCTGGGTAGTTAGCCCTGAAGTGAAGCAGGAACAGACAGGCACCAGCACCCACTGCCGGGGAGGGCGCAGCTGCTCCACATACCAGCAACAGACCCACACTGGGGTTTGTTTGGGCTGGCAAGTCTGTCCCCTGACCCTGACCCTTCTGTGGTTCCTTTCCCCTATAGCACTCTTGGTTTCAGATTTCCGCTCCAGATTTGCTCCATCAAAAACTTAACCTGTCCTGCGTCCTTCTCCTCAGTCTTCCTCTTCCCTTCTTTCATGGGCAAACTCAAACTTTCCTGTAGGAGCTTCTATGGAAAACCTTCTCCTTGGGTGCTGCAGTCATTGGTGACAATAAAGGGAGGGATTTCAGACCAGAAGAGGCTGTGGGATGTAGGGGTGAAGATGTTATCAAAGCAAGTCTATTGGGTTGCAGTTTTTAACAACTTTTTTTTTTTACACATGAAGAAACAGCTCCGAGAGTTTCATCCACTAGTCCCGATCACACAGCTGATAGTCTAGAGCTTGTTTTGGGAGCTGGGGTCTGATTCCTTGAGTATTGCTCGTGTGAGACATCTGGTGAATGGGAGAGGAGAGGTCCTCCATTGCCTCTGCCCCCACTGGTAGGCGAGTGCAGCCTACCCCTGCTCCATCTTTTCTCCAACTAAGGTTTCACTCCACCTGATCACTCTTCCTTGTTCGCTTTGGGTCTGCATTTTGTGTTTCGCTTTGGGAAGGAACCTGCTCCCAATTTCTTTCCTTCTTACCCAATCGATAGCTTAGCTGGGCAAGGCAGAAAATGAAATTTACATTCAATGGTTTCCATGGCAACCACAGCCTGGACCAGCTTCTCTTGCTCTTGGGGCACTGTCGTCTGAGAAGAGCCGGGTATCAAAACCTCACCTCCCAGAGAGTATGGCAAGGGTTTGAAACAGAACTGGAAAAGGCTTGAGTCCCCTTGACTACCACTTTCCCTAGCTGCGTGTGATATGGGGGAAGGAAGAGGAGCCCTCCAATACTGCAATCCTCCTCTACTCAGAGGATCAAATCGCTTGTAACATTGTCTTCGACATCACCAGGCTAACATTTTGAAAGCTCTGCTACATGCCAGGCTTTGTGCTGAGTGCTAAAGCATTATCTCCCTTTGTCATTGCTTCAACCCTACAAGGTGGGTACTGTTGTTCTCCCATTTTATAGATGAGGAAATTGAACTGAGGGAATATTATAAACTGTGCTCAATGGCTCAAAGAGGCAGAGCTCCCAGACCCTTGAACCTGTGGTCTTTGGCGTTCTGCAACGGAAGAGTGGCTTTCATAGCTCACACTGGGGACACAGAGGTATACCAAACCCACTTTCTGCTGCTCTGTGGTGTATAGAGAGGGCAGCAGCATCAAGGTGGAGAGCATAGGTCTATATCTGGTAGCCTGGGTTCTCTTGAACATTTTGTCAGTGACTTGGTCTTTAGCCGTGAATCAGGGATTCCTCTAAGGGGTGACGAATGAGTTAAATAAGCTAAATGTCCCATGAAGCTCTCTGGGGAGTGCTGGGCACATGGTCTCTACTCAGTGTTAGTAACTGTCAGATTTGCTGCTAGGGGGACAGACAGACCAGCAGGAGTTAGCCACTACCACACAGTGTCAGTCTGTGCTGGAGGGATGGGGAAAAGCCCAGGGCTGTGTGGCCCCCAAGGAGGTGACTCCCCACGTCTGAGGGTCAGAGGGGACTTCATGGAGGAGGCATGCTGTGAGGAGGGGAGGCAACGGACTTTTGAGGCAGAAAGATTGGCAGGGTGGAAGGAGGCTATGTGGTTTATTAGTCAGGAAGTGTGACAATGTGTGGTCACATGTCATTCCTGTGCCCTTGGCATCCATTCCTCTCGCATCTATTCTGCCTGTCCTTTTGGAGCCTGCTCTTCTCTCACTCTGCCCTCAGGGTCCGTGTATGGGCACATGACTCCATCCTAGCCAGTGAGAGACCTGCCTGTCCCTGGCTACAGGGTCTGTTTGGGAGGTGGGCACATGGCTCAAGGAGAGCCAATTACAGTCAATGTGTGTCAGAGCTGAGACTTTTTTTTTGCTGGCACCATGGAGAAAAAGATTCCTTCCCCCGGGGGTGGCTGAGCTGGTAGAATGCAACTTTGAAACTGCTGGGGGCTGTGTTTGCCACTGCGAGAGGAGAGCCTGCCTGAAAATGGAGGCAACACAGAAAGTGTGGCTCTAAAGCGGTAAGAGATGGATTCTTGGCAGTGTTCCTTGATCCTGATGTGCCTGAAGTCCGCAAGCTTCCCTGGCACAGGAGTCAATAGAGTTTCTTTTTCTTAAGACTGGGTGAGACGGCATTCTGTGCTTTCCCATCGCAAGGGTCCTCCTTAATATATGACTAGTGACAAGCAATGAACTGAGGATGGCACGTGCCAGATCACAAAATTTTAAACCCCATATTGCAGAACTGAGGCTTGAAGGTGATGGGAGCCGTTGGTCAGAAACTGAGTGTTGGTACGATCAGTCTGGGCTTTTTTATTTTATTATTTTTTAAGGATTTATTTATTTATTTGAGCGAGAGGGGTGGGGAGGGGCAGAGGGAGAGTCTTAAGCAGACTCCCCATTGAGCGTGGAGACTGCCACGAGGCTAGATCTCAGGACCCTGAGATCACGAGCTGAGCAGAAACCAAGAGCCAGATGCTTAACTGACTGAGCCACCCACCCAGGTGTCCCCGTCAGGACGTCTGTAAGATCTTCAGCAGCAGTGTACCAAAGTAGCTCATCCCAGGCTCGTGTAGTAGGTCAGGTGAGAGAAGCTGGGCCAGAGAGGGTATGTTCATTTCTTGTCATTGTGGAAAGAAATCACCACAAACTCTGTAGGGTTGAAACAACGCAAATTTATTATCTCCCAATTCTGAAGGTCAGGGGTTTGAAATGGGTCTCACTGGGCCAAAATCAAGGTGTTGGCATTCCTTCTGGAAGTTTCCAGTAGGGGAGAATCTTTTTCTTTGCTTTTTCCAGCTCCCAGACTCTACTTGCATTGTCTTAGCTTGTGGCCTCTTCCTGCATTTTAAAAGCTCCAGGCTCCGCTCTGTCCTTTCACAACCTTCTCTGACTCTGACCCTCATGCCTCACTGTTTATATGAAGACCCTGGGATGATGCTGGGTGCATCTGGGTGGTCCAGGATATACTCCGATCTTCATATCCTTAACTTAATCCCACCTGTGGTGTCACCTGACATTCCCAGGCTCTGGAGATCAAGGCATGGTCATCCCTGGGATCATTATCCAGCTCACCACAGGGGATGCAATGGGGATTGAGGGAGAGAGATGGATTAGAGACATGTCAAGGAGGCCAGGACCAAGTGGGCTTTCGGATACAGGTGGCGAGGGAGAGACTACCATTTCCCAGGGCACCCACAGTGACACCCATCTGTGAGTGTCTCATGTTTCCAACAGTTTCCAGCAGCCTGGACACAGGCACAGAGAAGGCAGGCAGACAGGTGAGACAAGGGTGACTAGACTTTGCTAGAGAGGGGGTGCGATGGCTGGATGATGGGACAGGGGCAAGAGAGGGGTTGAAACCATCAATTCTAGAATATAAGCAGTGAAGAGGGGAGAATCAAGACAGCACTAACAGGTGAGAAGGTAGAATCAGCAACAGAACAAGCTGTCCTCTGCTGAGTGCTGGCTGTGTGCTGGCCCCTGCAGGGCACTGAGCCTGCAGGCTCTCTTTTGAGGGGCCCTGCTTCCTGCCCATCACACAGCTCCACCTGGAGGTCTATTGGGAGCCTCAGACTCAACATGAGCCAAACCCAGCTGCAGGCACTTCCCCACTGTTCTGCAGTGGTCCTCATGCACAGAGGCTTGGGACAGAAGCTGGGTGTCCTTCTTGGTCCCCACCTTTCTCTCACATTCCCATACCCAAAGCCTGACGCCTCCACCTTCAACCTACTGGCAGAGTCGGACCACTTCTGGACCTCCACTTGGGACCAGGTGACATTGTGTCTTGCCTAGATTGTCACAACAGCCTGCTGAGGGGTGTCCTCTCCACCAGGTCTGTGACCCACCCATCTTTCGTCTGCTCCAAAACTCCACCATGAATCTCACCACACTTGGAGTGAAAGCTGGTCCTGACACTGGACTCCAAGGCCCAGCAGGCCAGGCCCCTGATATTGCTCAGTATGCTCTCCCCATCTCTCCCTCCTCACCCCACCCCAGCCACTGTGGCTTCTTTCTTTTCCACAGATGTGCCAGGCTCTCTCCTACCTCAGGGCCTTTGCATTGGCTTGGGACCCTCTTCCTCCAGACATTTGCATAACTTTGCTTCTGCTATGTAGGCCTTTACTGAAACGTTACCCTTACAGTCAGGCCTTTGCTGACCATCCTATATAAACAGACAGCCCTCCCCTGCAGAGGGGACCAGCTCCAACATGGCGCCTATCTGCAAAGGCCACAGAGGTGCAATCGTGACCGCATCCTAGAACAATGGCGTCTGGTCTTCCTGGAACACAAGAGGACAAAGCCCTCTTACCTGGGAGATTTGTATTGCCTCCCGGTTCCCATGATGTGTGGGGTCCCATTGGACCAGAGCTGAATAATGGGAAAGCCCTCAAGATTGGGCTATTCAGAGAGGGGTGCCCCACATCTCATACTGTGGCTGTCAGGCCTTCCGATTTGGGTCTCATGGTTTCCATGCAGGGCAATGCCCTGGGGACCTGGAGCCTTCAGTGCCTCTTCCTTTGGCTGTATGTAGGTCACAGATTGTCTGGATCTAAAACTGGTCTGGTGTGTCTATCAGGTGACCCGGTCAGGCCTTGCCGGGTGTGCTTGGCAATCGCCATTGTCACACTATGCATTTTAATTCTTATGTTTTACTTTTTCTCTCTCCATGACAGCAGAGATTTTGGCCTCTTTTTACAGGGCTCTATGCTCTGTTCCTAGACCTGGGGCTGGTACACATAGGCGCTTAGTAAGGATTTGTTGAATGAATGAAGAGAAGTCATCATTAGGATGCCATCACTTTGCAGATAAGGAAACTGAGGCACAGAAATGTCACAGCCAGTCAGGGGCAGAGGTGGGATGTGAGCCCAGCCCCACAGCCTGAGTCCTCAGGCTCCCCAGTTCACACCTCAGTGGGTAGAGCATTTCTGGAAAGGTTGGAGGAATAGGTGTGGCACTTAACACTCAGAAAGAACTGGGATTTGGCCCCCAGGTTTGGTGGTGCTGACTGTAAAGTTATGGCAAGGGGCTGGCGGCTGAGAGGGGGGCCAGAGTGCTAGATCATTGGTTGTCCACATGGCCACTGAGTTGCTGGGTGGAAAGAAAGGTTGGATGGAGGGCAAATCTACAGGCTGGGGTCAGAGCCTTCCGTAGAAGGACCTGGAATGGGGGCAGTGGGCAAGGCTCCCAGGGAGGGGAAGAGAAGAGTGAGATTGTAGTCATTGTTTGGGATGGTGCCAGAGAGCCCATTTTCTTTCTTGGGCCCCTTAAATTAGCTACTGCGGGACCACATGGGTACTGGCGAGGGGGGCATGGTGCCCCATCTGCAGGGGGCGCTGCCTCTCAGCTCCCACTAACTGATTCCAGGCAAGAACCCTGTCGCAATGCTTTAGACTTGGGTTTTCAAGAAAACTGAGAAATCTGAATGCTTAATGTGAAATCTTCTATTTTCCAAACATTGACAACAAAATCAATTTTACTCTTAATTTGTTGACTTGCACATCCGTTTGTGGGGGACAGTCTCCTCTCCCTCCCTGGCCCGTGTGCCCAGTGTCTGCCTCTCCACCTCCCCAGCCCAGGGCATTCTTGGTCATTAGTTTCTCTGTCTCCTTTCAGAGTGTTGTTAGCGTAGATGAGCAGATAAAAATATAAGTTCCTACTCCTCTTTTATTACATAGAAGGTGGTGTACACATGTTGCTCTGAGGAATAGCCCAGAGACCTTGTCCTGTTGGTCCGTGGAGAGCTGCTGCTTTTCTTTCCCCCCAACACCTGCATAGTATCCAACTGTGTGAATGAATGTGCCACAGTTTACCTATCCCAGTGGCTCTCATCTATGGGTGAGTTTGCCCTGACAAATGTCACCGATAGAGTATGCCTGTACACATGCACACAAGCACGTGCCTGTATGCATGTATGTGTGTGTACACATGTATGTGTATGTGTGTGTCTATGTCCCCTTGCATGTGTGCATACGTGTTTGTGTGTATGGGTGTATATGCGTGTGTGTAAGGGTATACATGTGTGAATGCATAGGCATGGGTGTATATGTGTGTTTGCATGCATGTGTTACTGTCATCTGGAGGTTAGAAGTCAGGGGTGCTGTTCAATATCCTACAAGGCAAGGGTAGCCCTCACAACAAAGAATTACCATGCCCAGTTATGGTTGGCAGGATCAAAATGGTAGAGTAAGAAGATCCCAAGCTCACTTCTCACAGACACACTAAAACTGCAATTATGTCTGGAAGAACTATGAGAACAAAATGAAGACTAGCAGAACATATTTTTCATAACTAAGACTCTAAAGGAAAAGTCACATGGAAGCAGGTGGGAGGGGCTGAGACATGATCTACTCAGGACCCACACCCCCTGTGTGGTGCCCACAAACAGGAGGGATATCACAGCTGTAGAGGCTCTCCCTGAGGAACAAGGTGTCCAAGCCCCACGTCAGTGTTCCCTGTCCAGGGGAGCTACACTGGAAAGATGAGCCCCCATAATATGTGGCTTGGAAAGCCAGTAGAACTTGTGTCTAGGAGGGGGGGGGATGGCAGGAAAGTGAGATCCCACTCTTAAGGGATCTCATACTCTCACTCATTCCAAGACCCAGCACAGAGACAGCTTGGGTAGAAAAGCACCTGGGTTATATGGGAAGGAGATTCACTGACTGATTTTAGGGTGTGTGCATGAGGGGCGGAGATCTTCTGGAATGTTCACCAGGGGTGCAGGAACTGGTGGGCACAGGTTTTTTCAATCTCCTGCCCAGCTGGCCTGGTACCATCTCTGACACTCTCCATCTACCATGCCATCACCACTTGCTTCACCATGATATTCCAGGGTGAACTTGCCCTGCCCAAGTAGCCCCCAACCCTACCACACCCTGCAGGTGGCCTCAAGTAGTTCCTACTGTGCAGGGCCAGCCCCACACACTACAATGCCTGTAGCAGTCACGGCTGGGCTTCTCAGCCAGATGGGCCTGGGACTGCCCTGCTAACTGTAAGTCCACACCAACTGTGGCCCACTCATAACAGGAGGGTGCATACAACCTACATGGGGGCAACCATGAGACACCTGGCTCAGGTGACCATGGAGGTTGCACTTCTGGGCCCCACAGGACCTCTTCTACACAAAGACACCCCTTTAAGACCAGAAGACATAACTGATCTACCTAATCTATAGAAACAAACACAGAGAGTTAGGCAAAATGAGGAGACGGAGGAATATATTCCAAATGAAAGAACAAGACAAAACCTCAGAAAAAGAATTAAATGAAATGGAGATAAACAATGTACTTGAAAAAGAGTTTAAAGTGATGGTCATAAGATACTCACCAGACTCAGAAGAAGAATGGATGAACCCAGTGAAAATTTCAGCAAAGAAATAGAAAATGTAAAAAAAGAACCAGAGCTGAAGAACTCAATAACTGAAAAAATACACTAGAGGGAATAAACAGCAGATTAGATGATACAGAAGAATGGATCAGTGATCTGGAGGACAATGTAGAGGAAATCACATAATTGGAACTACAAAAAAAAAAAAAGAATTAAAAAAATGAGGCTAGTTTGAGGAACCTCTGGGCCAACATCAAGTGTACTCACATTTGCATTTATTATAGGGGTTCCAGAAGGAGAAAGGAGAGAAAGAAGCAGAAAACCTCTTTGAAGAAATAAATGGCTGAAAACTTCCCTCGCCTGGTGAAGAAGACAGACACCCAAGTTGAGGAAGCAAGGAGAGTCCCAAATAAGATATACCCAAAGAGATCTATACTAAGACACATTGTAATAAAAATATTTCAAATGACATGGATGGACCTAGAGAGTTATCATGCTAACTGAAATAAGCCAGACAGAGAAAAACAAATACCATATGATTTCCCTTACATGTGGATTCAAAAAACAAAACAAACAACAAACAAACAAACAAAAAAACCAGATGAACAAGCAAAACCAACCAGGAACAGATCCGTAGATACAAAGAACAATCTTGTGGTCACCAGAGGGGAGGGGCGTGGAGGATGGGCGAAACAGTGGAAGAGGATTCAAAGGTAAATACTTCCAGTTATAAAAGAAGTCATAGGGTATAATGTACAACATAGAGAATATGGTTGATAATATTGCAACAACTTTGTATAGTGATGGGTGGTAGCTAGATTTATACTGGTGACCACTTTGTAATGTATAGAAACATTGGATCACTGTGTTGTACTCCTGAAACTAGTATAATATTGTACATCAACAACACTTCAATAAAAAACTTCTCTTGTTCTAAGTGTTAATAGTGTTGATGTGTAAAAATATCGATTTGACCTATCTGGGGTTGCCATATTCAGCAAATGATATTATAGGACATACTGTCTGCATACATATACCAAAAAGGCATTCACTGTTTATCTGAAATTCAAATTTAAAGGAGCACCCTGCGTTTTACCTGGGAACCCTGAACCTATCCCTTATTGATGAAGGCATTTGCCATTTACAGTTTTTCACTATTACAAATAGTGTAACATTGACTGTCACTGGATATCTTATTTTGTTCATGGGGCATATACCATCTCTAGGATAAATTCCTTAAATTGGAACCATTATATCGAAGATTAAAGGTTTTATTTTTGTGACTTTTCAATTTTTGCCCAATTTCTTTTCCTTTGGATTGTATGAATTTACACTACCACCGGCAATGTATGAGAGTACCTGTTTCCCCACAGCTTTGCGAACAGAATGTATTATTAAACTTCAGGATTTTTGCCATTTTGATCTGTGCAAAATAGGAATACTTTCAAAACATGAGCGAATTCAAGTGGAAATTGCAAATAAGAAAAATTAGTTAGATTCAGCCCATGGGAAACCAATTTACTGTGTCCACAGTATGCCTTTTATGGCCAACCTTCACTATAGCTATGTGAAGTGAAACTTCCAGCCCAGAGAGGTGAATTAACCTGCCTGAGGCCACATAGCCACTGAGTGGTAGAACCAGTCTATGATCTTCCAGCCATGCTCACGGTGCCTTTGAACTAAGGTGGTCTAGGATGGGCAGGGCGAGCCTACCCTCTCCGATCCCAAGCCTCACCTGAAACTCCCTCTTGTCCCAATATTGATCACTGTCTAGCTGGGCCACTTGTCTAATGTACATGGCATTAGCAGCAACTCTGGGCCAAGAGGGAGTGGAGAAGACTTGTTGAAGGCTGGACGGTCCTGTTTGACTCAGCTAATTGGTTAAATAGATTCTTCTACATGTGCAGCGTTGAGCTTTCTGCTTCGATAAGGCATAATATTAATTTTAATTAAGTCTCTGAAGGCTTGGCCAGATATTTCCATTTTCTGAGCATGTCCCTTGATCACGGAGTTTTATTCCCCTAAGGCGAGGCCACTGGGAAGAGCTGCCCTCTCCCAGGACTCTGCCTCAGCTTCTCCTCTGAGGACAGGGGAAAGAGGTCAGAGGAGAAGCAGGTATCCAGAGAGAAGTGGGAGGAAATACACGTGGATCGAGGTTCCACTCTGAGCTGGGCACTGTGCTTGGGACTTTTCCCGTTTTATTTAACTTAAAAACACAAAATGGAGATTTAAATCCCTATAAAAACTGTATCAGAAAATGAAGTTTTCTGATACTGGTTTGTTCAGGATTCAAAACTGCCAAGTGTGGGGTCGGGATCTGCCTGACCTCCAAGGTCATGATGGTGACATCTGGAGTTTTAGGCCACCAAGCACCCATTCTTGTCTTCTGCTAACAACGTTGTGATTTTCCTTTGGGGAACCACCTCTCCCCACTTGGTGCAATTCTGGTTGAGCAGACCCAGCTCTGACCCTTCAGAGCACGTCATCCTTGACCAGGTGACCCATGGCCGTTCTGAATCTTGATACTAATCTTGATACTAATCTTGATACTCCGGTTCCAAGAGTTGGGGAAATAAAATCACTCTCTTCCTAGTTCAGTCTGGAACTGGCAGAGACCACCATATGGAGAGTGAAGCCAACACTGGGGAAGAGAGAGCCAAGAAATGGAGGAATGGGTGGGGAGAAGAGAGGAAATGAAATGCACAGCATCGTGTCCCGGAGCTCCGAGATTCAGCCATGCCTGAAAGAAGGCTACCCTTGACATTTGGAGTTATTTACACCTGTAAATTATGACACTATCTCTTTTCCTCCTCCTCCCGCCCAGTCTTCGCCCCTTTTCCTCCCCTCCTCCTTCCCCCTCCTTCTTCCTTTCCACTCCTTCTTTTTGGATAAGCCATTTAAACACATTCGTTTCAACTTTAACTCTAGCTACTAAGAGATAGAACACCATTGAGAAGAACCTTCCGGTCAGCTCTCTCAGATCCAGCTTCCTGCCATACCCGGGCCCCTGGCTCTGACCTGTCTTTCTGATATGGCCCAGTCTCTCCTCTGGTCTGACCAGTGTTTTCACTGTTGGCTTCTCACAGGTGTGCGTGTGCTTGTGCATGGGAGGGCTCTGGCATGCTCCTCTGGCATCCTTTTTGTGTAGCCCGTTAGGGTTCGGGCCATGTTCTGGGCCCTTGGTAGCTGATTCTCCCAGCTGCCTTGGGGCCCTGGGCTCCTCCCCCAATGAGGCTGGGAGTCACCGCATCCTAGAGCTTTGGCATTGAGCCCAGACCCAAGGCTGAGGGAGGCGGTCCAGCTGCCCAGAGACCCTAACAGAGGGAAGAAATGGAACACTCACCCATGGGCGTGTGAACACACTGCGCACACATGCACATGTCCCCTACATGTCCAAGTGTGCATGTCCCTGAAGGTAGAAGTCTGGAGGGCACACTCAGAAAACGGGTGATTGATTACTCTGGGTGGTGTGACTTTTGTTTGTATGTGAGTTTTCTAAAATGAGCATGCATAATCTTTGCAAATGGAAGAAAATATATATATTCATCACACTTCATTGTTTAAGAATTAAATGCAAATGTAATACATGTGAACAATTGCCAAAAAAAAAAATAAAGATAAAAAGTTTCAAACAAAATATAATCGATACTCCCCAGAGCAAATGGAAGTGCTCATTTTATCCCAGCTTTTCCAAAACGAGATCTAATCAATTCTTGTAATTTTTACCAATCCAATGGGCAAAGCCTAGAATCCAATTTTTTGGATTTAATTTGTAGTTTTCTGATTAACGAGACTGAGCGTCTTTTCATATGTTTATGGAGTGTTTGTTTTTCCCGTGTGTGTGAATTTCCTGTTTATATTCTCTCCATTGTTTCTTCTGGGCTGTTGCTGTTCTGCTTATTATGTTAGGAGCTCTTTATCTCTTGTGGATATTAGTGCTTTTCCTGTAATAAATGTTGTAAGTGTTGTCTCCCAGGCTGACATTTGTGTTTGAAATCTGTTTATGGTGTCTTTTCTCACGTCGTATGTTCTCAAAAGGGCTTCCTTTACAGTCCTCCCTCTTTGGTTTTGCTTAGAAAGGCTTTTCCCATCCCAAGTTCAGACAATTTGGGCCACAATTTTTCCTCAGGCTTTGATAGATTCTTTATGTCCAGAATTTTGATCTATCTGACATTTATTGTTGAGTGTGCTGTGAGGTAGAATGCCAATTTATGGTGTTCAAGATTCTCATTTATTCAGCAAACTGTTTCTGAAATTCCTGTGCTATTTCGTTGCTGCTATTACTAATAGTATTATTAATTTCGGGGCCATTCTGTGCCTTCTGCATGAGGTTTGGAAACCGGTTTGTAAGGTCTTTGGAAAAATTCTATTGCGTTTTTGATTGCTGTTGCAATGAAATAATTTACTAATGACTGATCGTACTTAGTTATTGGATGCCAGGCAGGGGTAAGACATTGAGTTATTTATTAACCCCTCATCTCACCGTCTACTATCATTCCTCTATGTAATGTCTTTTTCTTATTTGCTAGTAATTATCTTTCCCTTTCTTCCCAGATCCCATCTCCTATGTAGGCACCTACTAATTTGTTTGCTCGGTGTCTTTCGGTAGTTCTTCATCTTCGTAAAACATTCAATATTGTTTTGTGTCAAACTACTATACATTTTTTTCCCCAATCATCATGATGTTTTAAAATACGTCCACGTGTCTGGCTGTCTGTGTATCAAATCCATGGCTTCTAGCAGATGCATAGTATTTCTTTGGCAGCAGAGAACAGTTTTCTTTTTCTTTATTTCCAAGATTTTATTTATTTAAGAGAGAGCTGGCATGCACAATCAGGGGAAGGGCAGGCTCGATCCCAGGACCCTGGAATCATGAGCAGAGCCCAAGGTAGAAGCGTAACAGTCTGAGCCACCCAGGCACCCCTAGCACAATTTTCTTAAACAGTCTCCTAGTGGAGGGTACCGAGGACTCCTCCAGCCTTTTAATTCCATAAGCAATACTCAGATGAACCTCCTGGTACGTGTCCTTCTGTTAGGTATCAGCTCATGTTCCTCAAGGGCCCGTAACCGGGAATGGCTTTACTGACTGTATCACTTAATTTTCAGTAAACGCTGTCTGATTGCTCTTCAGAAAGGCTGCACCCGTTTTTACTCCCACCCAATGCGTGAGTCTTCCTGATTCCCCGTATCTTTGCCAATGCAGGATATTTTCTGACTTCCTAATTTTTGCCTCTGTGATGGGGTAATTGTTCGAACGTGCATTTTCTGATTACGAGTGAAGTTAAGCGCCTCTCCGTGCACTTAAGAACTATTTGGGTTTCCCCTACTAGGAGCTGCCTCATCATATCCCTTATCCTTTTGCTGTCTGGTTGATTATCTTGCTGTTAGTTTGCAGGAGTTCCTTGCATATTCCCGGGTTTTAGATATTCCTCAATCTATCCCTTGGCTCTATCTTTGCCTACGTGTCCTCGTGGAACAAAAATGCTTCATCTTGATATAGTCGAATGCATCTGCTTTCTACTTTATGATTTATGCTCTTATGTCTTGTTGAAGAAGTCTTCTTCCTTAGGTCACAAATACATTCTCTGCACTGCTTTTTCTATTAGCTTGACAGTTTCAGCTTTCATGTTCAGGTTCACCTTAGTAAACGGTCAATATATACTTCGAATATGAAGTTCCCTTTAGTACGCAGCCAAAGGTAGAGATTCAATTCTATTTTGCCCCATGTCAGGAGCCCATTTCCCCCACTACCGTCTCTAGCAGTGCTTGGGTGAAGTTGAGCAAAGTGCTCACACAGGCAACCATGACTGATTTCTCATCTTTTTTTTTTTTTTTAAAGATTTTATTTATTTGACAAACAGAGATCACAAGTAGGCAGTAAGGTAGGCAGAGAGAGAGAAGAGGAAGCAGGCCCCCCGCCGAGCAGAGAGCCCGATGCGGGGCTCGATCCCAGGACCCTGAGATCACGACCTGAGCCGAAGGCAGAGGCTTAACCCACTGAGCCACCCAGGCGCCCCTGATTTCTCATCTTAAAGAGAATATAGCTACCATGTTTGTATCCAAAGTATGGTGGGCTGGGGTCTGGGTGTACAGCCTTCACCGGGCTGAGGAAGTTCCAGTGTATGACCAGACTTCTTGGAGTTCTAACCAGGCATGAATAAGTATTGAACATTAATAAATGCCATTTCTGTGTCTATTGAGATAATTGTGTGATTTTCCCTTTAGGCCATAAATGGGTGGATTTCATTGATAGATATTCTAATTTTATTTTATCATTTTATTTTATTTTGTGTTTTAAAAAGATTTGTCTATTTATTTTAGAGAGAGAGTGAGCAGGGGAAGGGCAGGACGGATCTTAGGCAGACTCCGAGCTAAGCTGAGCCCCATGTGGGGCTCAACCTCACAATCCTGAGATCAGCGCCCTGAGATCATGCCCCTAGCCTAAACCAAGAATTGGATGCTTAACCGACTGCACCACCAGACGCTTCTAAATATTCTAATTTTAAACCATCCTGCCCTCCTTTGTATAAATCCTACTTGGTATGTGACTTCTCAAAAAAGAATAGTTCAGGGGTACCTGGGCGGCTCAGTCGCTTAAGCATCCAACTCCTGATTTCGGTTCAGGTCATGACCTCAGGGTCATGGGATTGAGCCCTGGGTCAGGCTCTGCAATCAGTGGGGAGTCTGCTTAAGATTCTCTCTCCCTCTCTCTCTCTCCGCCCCTCCTCCCACCGCATGCGCTTTCTCTAAAATAAATAAATCTTAAAAAAATAAATAAATAAAAAAGACAAGAAAATCGTTGTTTGAAGTGTAACTTGCACACAGAAGAGAGACCAGATAAGTGAGCACAATCCTGGGAGCAGAAACAGAACAACAGTCGTCTGTCCCCTCCTGGTCCCCATTAGGCATGGGTGACGGCATCCCGATTTCTGACACCACCGATCAGCGTTGTCTGCTTTAAAATTTTATATACATGGAATCGTAGGGTGGATTACATTTGAAAATACACTGTTGGGTTGGATTAGCAGATGTCAGATTTAGAACCTTGGCAGCTATATTCGTAAGTGGCACGGCTCTGTGATTTTCCTTCCTTGTCCCGTCCTCCTCCGGTTTTGCAGCCAATACCACTCTTTGTAAAATGACTAGGGCAGCTTTCTCTCTCTCCTTAGTTTCTGAAACAACTTGCTTCTTACTGAGATCTGTTCCTTGAAAGTTTGGTTGAACTCACTTTTAAAATGAGTTTGGCCCTGAGGTTTTTGGGAAAGTGGGTATTTGAGACTAGTTGGGCTTCTGTAATGGTTATTGATCTATTCAAGCCTTCTATTTCTTCTTGCTCCAATTTTGGCATTTTATGGTTTGCCAGACATTTATCTGTTCTGTCCAGGTTCTCAAATATGTTAGACATACGGTTGTTTGTAATATTCATTTGCTTAGAACATTTTTTTCTCACGTCTGCAATTATTTTCTTTTGTTGCTGTTGTCGTCGTTCTGTATTTTATTTATTTGCAATTTTCTCCCCTTTTCAGGTATGTGGGGAATTTTAAAAAGTTCTCCCTTTGTTCCGGATTTCATTTGATCACATTACGGCTAGAGAATGGATTCATATGATACCGATTTCTTTTTTAATTTAGAGAGGCTTCATTTGTGCCTTACTACATGGTTGATTTCGTGACGGTTCCATATGCCCTCAAAAATAACACATTTTCCCTTTGTAGGAATATCTCTGCTTCTGTTTGTTGTTTGGCTGATCTGTTTGTTCTTGTGAGAGATGTGTTAAAATCCTCAGTGACAGTTTTGGTGTAATCTGTTTTCTCCATGGTTCTTTCAGTTGTTATATATTTTGAGGCTATATTGTAGGTGAACTCATGGCCACTATTATCATTACAGAGTCCAATCCATTGTCCTTTTTAACAAAATAAAATGTCTCTTTCTGTCCCTTGGGAAGTTTTGGACTTGAATCCTATTGTTTTCTCCTTCTGAGGCTAAACTTACCGTGTTGGTTCTCTTTTCTTCCTTATTTTCCTGTTTCTCTTCTCCCCCATTTCTTTTATTTTCATCTCTTTAAGTGTGTCTCTGCCAGAATCATATTACTAGGTTCTTTTTAAAAAAAATTCCTCTAAGACTTCCTGCCTTCTGTTTGGTGCTGTTATCCCACTTATACTTAGTTTAATCCCCGTTCTATCAGGATCTATTTCTCCTGAATTCTTTTTTGTTTCCTATTTATCATACTTTCTTTATTTTTACAAATTTTGCCATATTTCAACAGACAGATCTTATCTTCTTCCATGGCTGCTGCGAAAGTTGGGCATTCCATTTTAATCTTTTAGTGCCCACCCCTGACACATTTAGACTCTGACTTAGAAGGGTTTTTATTCATTGCATATTATCCAAGTAGCTTCACCTTCTGAAGGGAACTAAGAACTCCAGAGGGGACAAAGAGGGCGTCCTGGGAGCCCAAAGACTTGGGGGAGATAAGCAAAGTTAAGCAAGGACCCTTCTTCTCCATACCTGCCTGCTGTTACTCTGCTTGGTTCATAGGATAGTGCAGGAATGACAGTCTGGGCCAGGTCACCAGCAAACGTGAAGCCTCCCCTGCGTCTTTTGGAATTCTAGTGCTCCATCCCTCTCGGCCCTCACTGTCCTCAAGGGAGAAGCCAAGTCCCAAAGAGAGGCACCTGCTGCATTGGACTGGCCTCCCAGGTGACCTGCCAGCCCATAGTCAGCGTCGACAGCTGGCATGTAATAAGTCACTTTGGGTGTCCGGCCCCGTCTTCTGTAGCCCTGGCCACTGTCCGTGTGCAGTTACATGAGAACCCCGGTGATGGCTGCCCAGTGGAGCCCAGTGAGCCCACAGAACCTCGGGAACTAAGATTAAATAGTTACGCAGCATGAGACACCCAGAACAAATGTAACTAAGAATCAACCATTTAAACCTAACTTGTGTCCCTTTTGTTATAAGGACCTTGTCTTGAGGCGTGAAGGAGGAGAGGCAGGGGAATGTCTGGGGTGGACCCCTCCTTTTGTCTGGCCCACACTGCAGCCAGGAGGGAGATCAGCTTCAATGCTGTTTCCCCGGATGGTGATGCTGGTCTTTCCTTCCTTAGAGAGGTGATGAGATTTCAAAGGTCCCTGGAGACAGAGAGAAGAAAATCAGTACAAAAGCATTTCCTGTCCTCAGCCGATGCCACAATACCTGTCTTTCCCACTCCGGAGGGTCATCCTTTCCCCTCCCCACACGCACACACTCACACACTCACACACACACAGACCGTCACACACGTACACACACAGACTGTCACACACTCACACACAGACTCAGATACACGGCACACTCACACGCAAAGACTGTCACAACCACTCACACATACCACACACTCACACATGCACAGACTGTCACACGCACAATCATTCACACACACAGACTGTCCCACAGTCACACACACAGACTCACATCTACCACACACTCACCCAGGCACAGATTCCCACACACAGTCACACGTGATCACTCACACACACCACACACACACACACACACACACACACACACACACAGACTGTCTCACACACACACTCATTCAGGCACACACAGACTCTGACATGCACACACACACACACACTTTCACACTCCACACACTCACACACACACTCCCCCCAACACACTGGCACTCAAACGCCTTCTGTCTCACAGTTTTCCGCTAGCTTCTCGGATCCGTCACCCTCCTTTCCTCTTCTGTGGCGTCACCAGGGTTGGGTGTCAGGCAGGGAGCCGGCAATCTGTGCCGGGTATCTTGTTTGCACTGAATTTATAGACTCCTTGGGCCGGGGGTGGGGGGGAGAATTGATCTCTTTGTGTCCAAGAACCTAGTATGTTTTTCTCCTCAAGTTTTCCTTTATGTAAAGTTTGGTCATTTCTTTCATATGGATTGTGTTATATTTATGACTAATGATTTTCTGGTTTTCGTTGCTTTTGGGAATGGGATACGATTTTTCCCCAGATATTTTCTATTTGGTCATAGCTATCGAATCTGACCACTTGCTTTATTCTTTTATCCGTTTTGATGGTTTTTCCAGGTGGACAACCATAACGTTTGCAGATAATGACGCTTTAATTTTTTTTTTTTTTCTTCCAGAGATCCCTTTCTCTTGTTCTTATTGCAGAACCTTAGGACTGACCCAGCCTTTGGAATTCCAGAATGTTAGTTTTGCTGGCTCGTCCCTCCCCCCTCCCCAGGCTACCTCAGATCCTAGGGGGTCAAGCCTGGGTACACCATCTTGTGTTGTGCTCCCTGGGATCTCTGCAGGGGGTAGAATAATTGGACGGAAGTGGGCATCGTTGTTTTGTTCTGGACCCTGATAGGAATGCTTCCCAAGATCCACTGAAGAGAGGCGCTTGGTTGGCGGAGCCGTTGAGCAGCTGCCTTCGGTTCAGGTCATGATCCCATGGTCCTGGAATCAAGCCTCGCATTGGGCTCCCTGCTCAGTGGGAAGCCTGCTTCTCCCTCTCCCACTCCCTCTGCTTGTGTTCCCTCTCTCGACGTCTCTCTCTCTCTCTGTCAAATAAATAAAATCTTAAAAAAAAAACCACCCACTTTAGTTATCAGGTTTGCTCAAAGTTTCTAATACACAGTCTTCATTAAATCAGGGAATTTCCCTTCTGTATCTAGCTTGCTAATGGTTTTATAAGTCAGAAATGAATGTCAAATTTTATCAAGTGCTTCTTTGGGGGTATCTGTGTAACTGGTCGCATGAGTTTCTGTTTTCATCTGTTAATATGGTAGAGAGTATTACATTCATGTTGCTGGGCTATCCCTCAACCCCTGCACTGATCACGACTTGTTCATGATTATGTTGTGGCTGTAATCCATTAATATTTTATTTAGGTTTTTGGAGAATTTTTAGTGTGTGAAACAGGTTTATTTCCATTTTTAAACTATCCTTGCCTAGTTCTCTTGGAAATAGGTGGAGCGTTTTCCTTCTTCCTCTGCCTTCTCAAAACTACATATAAATTTGGAAAAAATTTGGGGCGCCTGGGTGGCTCAGTGGGTTAAAGCCTCTGCCTTCAGCTTAGGTCATGATCCCAGGGTCCTGGGATGGAGCTGGCATCGGGCTCTCTGCTCAGCAGGGAGCCTGCTTCACTTCCTCTCTCTCTGACTGCCTCTCTGCCTACTCTCTCTCTGTCAAATAAATAAAATCTTTAAAAAAAATTGGAAAAAATTTAAAGCTTCCTTTCATAAACAACACCTGGGTCAAAAGGTAAATCAAAAGTACAAAAAAAGTTGCTTAAAAGTGAATAGCAATGAGAGCACAAATACATCAAAATTTGTGGGCTGTTGTCTAATTAAAGCAAACACTTATTTGAACACAAAGTGCATTTATTTGGAAACAAAAATGCCTGGAAGTAACTGTTAGCTGAGAATTCTCCAAGACACCCTATACAGGAGAAGTAATTTTTTAAACTCTCGGGATAAGTAAATGAATACATATGTAAATGTAAAAATAGGGCTGAAAAATACCACCCAAACTCTCCACAGAAATTAGCTCAAGGAGGAAAATGAAGTTGGAGAGAAAGACAATGATTGTAAAGCGGTACCCATTTTCATGTTTGATTCTATAAACATCTGTACTGTCTGACTCTTTTACAGGCGGAATGTATTTTCATATTGCCTTTGCTTTTTAAAACCAAATTAAAAAAAATTAAACAGATCATGGCAGCCACTTTGTCCAGCCACAGTTCAGAGAAAACAAATGGAACAAGAGGCCAGCATCCCCAAATCTATCTGTTTGGACATTTAAAAACAAGTCTAAGTAACATGAATTAAATAATAAATCATAACTGAATTACCAGCTATTTTAATGAAGGCGCTACATATAAAAACCCACAGGATACTGGCCCAGACCTCCGTACTTAGAGGAAAATAAATAGCTTAATGTAGCCATTAGAAGAACGATTGAAAAGACAAAGGAACTAAGTGTTTACCTCAATATGTTAGGAAATGAACATCAAAATAAATCTGAAGCAGGCAGAAGAAATTAATGAAAAGCAGGAGCAGAAATTAATGAAATAGAATAAAACAACAGTAGACTTGAGCTATAAAAATGAAAAATAATTCTCTGAAAAAATTGAGGGACTAGACAAATCTAGCAAGCCTGATCAAGAAAACACATCAGTAACCATAAAAATGAAGAGGGGGCATGACAGATACACAGCTATATGAAATTATAGGAAGATGCAAATTTCATGCCAATTCATTTGACAATCTAGAGCAAAATGCACAGTTTTTAGGGAAAAAACATATATGTACCAAGTCACGGATGTTGCAACGTGGCTGACTGACCTCTTCCCCAATTCCCTCTGAGCTGCCTCTCTTCACTCCAGAAACTACATTTCCCACGTGCCCTTGCAACTGGAGTTGAGCATGTGACCTGGATCCAGACAACCCCTGCACCAAAGCAGGATTCCAGAGGTGAAAGTGAGAGGGTGGGTGGGGTGGGTGGGGTGGGTGGGGTGAGGGCAATGGGGCAGTGGACTGCTTGCGCAGAGACCGACTCCTGTGGCAAAGGCATTGGGTTTCACTGGGCAGCTGTGGTAGAGATGGTCCCCAGTGGCCGGTGGTGAAGGCAAGAGATTCTGCTAGGATAGTCTCTTGGAGGTTGTGGGAATTTCTTCTCACTCTTTTTAATTTTTTTTATTAAAGATTTTACTTATGGGGCGCCTGGGTGGCTCAGTGGGTTAAAGCCTCTGCCTTCAGCTCAGGTCATGATCCCGGGGTCCTGGGATGGAGCCCCGCATCGCATCGGGCTCTCTGCTCAGCAGGGAGCCTGCTTCCCTCTCTCTCTCTCTGCCTGCCTCTCTGCCTACTTGTGATCTCTGTCTGTCAAATGAATAAATAAAATCTTTAAAAAAAAAAGATTTTACTTATTTATTTGACAAAGAGAGACAGAAAAAGAGAGGGAGTGCACAAGCAGGGGGAGCGGCAAGCAGAGGGAGAGGGAGAAGCAGGCTCCCCGCTGAATATGGGGCTCGATTCCAGGACCCTGGGATCATGAGCTGAGCTGAAGGCAGACACTTAACGACTGAGCCACCCAGGTGCCCCTCTTCTCACTCTTGTCCACATCTCTCACCCTCCCGAAAGTTCAGGAACCTGTCTAAACCCTGTAGTATGTAAGTTTTCTGCCTTACTTAACCAGTTGTGGTCTACAACCAGGCACTTTGACTGATAGAGCAAAATTGATTCTAGAAGAGGAAAGGAAAAAAAAAAAAGATCTATCCAAAAAAAGAAGTTAAATCATAGCCCTAATGCAAACAAGAAGGAGGAGGAGGGAGCGGAGGGGAAGGAGGAGGACGAGGGGGAGGTAGAAAGGAGGCATCAGATCCAGACAGTTTGATGGGAAAGTTCTACAAATCTTTAAAAGGAGGATAGCTTCTATGGTGGAAATCCATAGGGAGTATAAATTTTTATATGGTGTTAATGAATTCAAGTTTACAAATGCCTTGCATGCCAACACAATGTAGATTGAATAAAACTGACTTCCAGACTGGAATTTGCTTGTGTGGGCCTCTCGCTTATCCTTCTAATGTGGTCCAGACCCTCATGGTAAAAGTGGAAAAAATGGGGCCCAGAAGATGGGGAATGGTTCCTGAGCACCCTGCCCTCCCTGAGCCCCCACCCCACACACCCGTGCTGTTCCATGCATGAACATTACAGCAGGGAGCAAAGCAGACAGATCCCTGTCATCACAGAAGTCTGGGGACACTCTCTCAGCAGAGGGAACAGCCAGTGCAAAGGCCCTGAGACAAGAGCATGCCTGTCAAATTCAGGGAACAGCCAGAAGACCAAGGTGGCTGCAGTGAAGGCCCAGCGGGAAGCTGGGGGAGATGAGTCAGGGAGGAATGAGGTCAGACCTGAGTGAGCACCCGAGGGGACTGGTGCTGTTTCTTTGCAGCACCATTGTCCAGATAAGAGGCTGGGGCCAGGGTGGTAAGCTGTAGTGGTGTGTGTGGGGGGCTCACCCCAGATGTTCAAGGGAGGGGCTCACAGCATCTGTAAATGGTTCCACATGGGGCTGAGAGAAAGAGATGCCGAGGGTGGTGCCCAAGAGATGTCTGCTAGGTCCAGTGCCTGAGCTTGGAAGCCCAGGCCCCCACCCTGTGGTGCAGGGAAGGGTTTCCCTGGGCCAGGACAGGAGCGTATGGAGGACTGCTGCACACGGTTCTCCTGTGGCTGGAAGGGCAGAAGGGGCAGGGTGTAGGGGAGGGGGAGGTGATGAGTTGGTGGCAGAACTGGGACCGTTCCTGGCCTCAATCATCCTTCTAACTGCATTTCTAAGCACATCTTTTTTTTTTTTTTTTTTTTTTTTTTAATTCGTGTGCTCGGAAGTGCAATTTTGCTCCTATTGAAATACAATGTGCCTTCTCTTTCCTTGGTCTCTCTGCTTTAATTGTATACCCCTGGCTCTGCGCCTCTGTGCTGGCCGGCTTGGAGATTCATAATTTCAGCCTGACACCATAGTAACCACTTAGTTTGATTCAAGATTCCAGTGTCATCCCTGGCTGCGCTTGAATAGGACGGGGGAAAGCGGGGAGAAGGGAGGGGGGCCATCTGAAGACGGCTCCTTATAGCAACAGCAATTATTCCTTCGTTTCCAAGGAAAATGTAAACAGAAGGTCAGCTTTGGCCAGGCCTCTTCATTTCCCTCCCTTTGTGGCGACAGGTTGATTTGGGGAAACTGGATCTGTTTGTTATTTCTCCTCCTGGCCTCCCCTCCCGACCCCCCCCAACCCCTCCGGTGACAGAAGCAGTGGCAGCTGCGATGACAGAGATGGGGCAGGGCACTGCAGGGGTAACACGGGTCGTAGCAGCTGCAAAAGCAGCCAGGCTGGCTTGGTGTCCTGAACAACCCCACCCCACGCTTGTCCCCACCCTAGCTGCAAAGCCCAGAGCAGTGACCAATGCCAGCTAACATTCAGGTTGTGGACTGGAGTGGGCCTTGCCTCCCCACCTGCTGAGCAAAGGCCTGGAGCTGCCACCTGTGTGCCCCAGGACCCAGGCCCTGAGTTTGCAAGTCCTCTGCAGGTGGGATTCCGAAGTCGGCTCCCCAGCAGCCGGGGCATGAGCCCAGCTAGCCCCAATACCCCTGCCCCTCCCATTAGTCCGGGCTCTGACCCCCTTAGCTGGACCGTGCTCTCCGGAGCCTGCACTGGACCCCGTCTGTTCTGTGAGCCCCTCCAAACCTCGCTCCTGCCAAGGCTCCCTGTGGCTCTGATGCCCACACCTGTCTGAGACTATTTCCTCATCTGTTAAGTGAAGACTATAATAGTACCCTCCTTCCAGGGCTATTGAGAGGGTTTCAAGCTTCTCACGACACTCAGAAAGGACGTCTCTAAACAAAGCTGCGGCCTCTTCCTTCTGGAGGTCAAGTGCATCGCCTGCTTCCCCCAGCATGCTGAACTGAAGGGGGCAGGAGTGACCAACACTCTGCCTTTTGTCTCCCAGCATCCCCCACCGCTCAGCGTGGAAGCGTGCAGTTTGGGTCCCAAGGCACAGCCCATGAAGACATGTCTGCAGTTTGATGTGTGACAAGTCAGGGGCTGGGGGACTGCAAGGCCTCCTTACCTTGAGACTCAGTCAGCCCTGCGTCGTGGGGTCTGTTTCTTGTGACATCCCCTTTCCAGGCAGCAATGTCTGTGTTAATGAAGCCTCTTTTGGTTGTGAGTGGCAGAGCCCTGGAAGGCGGGAAAGTCCTTCAGGCACAGACAGATCCAGGGCTCAGGTGATAACATCAGCTCCCCTTGTGTGTGTCTAGCTTTATCTCCCTCTAGCTGTTGGCTTCCTTCTGTGGCTCTCTAAGGAGGGAGAGATGTGGCTGGTGGCTGTTCCAGATTTACTTCCTGCCAGTTTAGCAGAAGGAAAACTTCTCCATCTCAGCATTTGTAGGTCAATGCCAGGGAGGGCTCTGAGCGGCCCGATGGGTCCTGTGCCCCCAGCTTGCTCTGCTGGAACCAGTCTGTTTCCAGGGGATAGTGGTCTATAGTTGGCCCATCCTGGGGGGCACACCTCTGCCAGGGGCTGGAGCATGTGCACGCATGTATGCAAGTGTGTGCACATGTGTATGTGTGTGCGCACAACTTCCCCCGGGCTGCAGGCAGTGGAGATCATTTTCCTTGAGGCAGGGAAGGGATGTGACCAGAGAAAGAAGGGCAGACATGTGGGGGCTGTCATTCCTGGCTGCCCAGAGCCCTCAAGGCCATTGCCTACACAAGGCACCAGCCCCAACACTCTGAAACAAAGAGCTAATATATGTCCCTCGCTCCCAAGTCCCCATGACTTCCCGGCTAGACCAACCAGGAAGCTCCCGATGGACTGACTTCAACCCCACATGCCCAAGTCTGGCCCACATTCCCCAAACGTGCAGGCCCTCTCACCCCTGTTCTTTCCCTGGAGCTGCTCTCTCGCCCCTCCCCCTCACCCTTCCTGCCTTCTTTCCTTTCTACCTTCCTTCTCCTTCCCTTCAGCCAATGTTTGCTGAGTACCTCACCCAGGAGACCCAGAGACCTGTTCCTGCACTCACTGCACTTATGGGCCGGTGTGGAGGAGAGAGACTGGAATTAGACGGTCACAGAATTTTGGGATTACATACTCTGGAAAGATCTGGAAAGCAGGTAGGTGTTGGGGGAGCACCCGTCAGGGGCCCTGCTGTGGCTTGTGGTGAGGGAAGGTCTCCAGAGAAAGCAGCACTGTGACTGAGGGTTGAAGTGTGAGGAAGAGCTGCTTCTTCAGGGATAGTAGGGATGCAGGACTGTTCCAGGCAAAAGGGACAGTGTGGGCAGAAGTCCCAAGTTTTAGGGATGCACCGCCTGTATGGGTATGGTGAGGGGAAGGGGCAGCGGGCGGTGGGATAGAAGGTGGGGAGACTAGGGCCAGGCATCTGGCCAGCTACTGTTCCTTCAGGAGACAGCTGAGGTTCCGCCTCCTCTGGGACGCCCTCAGTGATGCCCCCAGCCCTTGCTGTCTGAGCATTCATGTGCTAAATGGTGTTTAGTTGTGCACTTGTCCATTTTTTTCTCTGGGCTTTGAGCTCTTCAAGGAAGGGGGGAGTCTGTATTATTTCAGAGTCCTTCGTGCCTGGTAGGAGTCCTGTCGCACAGTAGGGGCTCAGGAAATGTCTTGGGGGGCGGATCTGAAAAGGTTTCTTTCAAGTGACAGCAGAGTTTTAGAGCACAAGCCAAAAGGACAGGATCGCTGACAGTGGCTCTCTGGTTGAAGGATGTTTTCTTCTGCAATACTTCCAGACAGTCATGTTGACGGGGCGGGGGCAGTTTTAGGTCCAGGCTGGGGAACTCAGAGCCACAGTTTCATTGAAATAGTCAGGACAATGCAACTCAAAAATCCTGTGTGTCATTTGCTTCCACCAAGAGCTAATGAACGCCTAGGAAGCTGTGGCTTTTGCATTTGGCTGAGCAGTAGGTGCGGTGAAATGCTGAAGGAGGGGTGCTGATGGGGGCTTCTCTCAGGAAAACAGCCAGATTTATTCTTTCTTGATTTTGTTAAAAAACTGACCTCCTCCTTACGGAATATTGGAAAGTACTCAAAAGTAGAAAGGAGGTGGGGGGGTAGGGAGAGAGGAAGGGAGTGAGAAGAAGGGAGAAAGAGATGAATGTCAGACCTGTTTCCACTGCTCACGGAAAGTAGTCTCTTCCAGAAAGACTAAAGCAGTGACTTGAAATTCCAGCTTTGTCACCTGCCAGTTTGGGGCTTGGGCAACTCCTCCCCCTCTCTGAGCAGAGGTCCTTGCCCATGGGGCATGGGGCGGGTACAAGGGTGATCACATGGGATGACATCACCCACAGCTCACAGCCCGCCGCCCAAAGCCAGGAGCCTGGCTCAGGAAGGGCCCCAGGACCTTAGCTGTCGGTATTCAGCACTCTCCCTGTTGCTAGAAAATATGCTTTAACCACATTTAAAAAAAATCTTTCTGTTGTGGAGATTTTGAGACCCCAGATTAAATGCATTCTGCTGTTTCATCAAGGCTGGCTGAGTGGCTGGCCTTCGAGTATGTTGGGTGCCTTTAGGGTCCCCGGATCCTCATCCCTTGAGGGTACTCAGCCAGCAGTGGCGGCAGCCTGGGGGTCTGGGCTGAGCTTACCTGGCCCCCTGCCCCCACTTCTGGAGGCTCAAGCAGGCTCATCGCTCATCGCTCACAACGCAGAAGGAGGTGTGGGGGGGAGGGGCTGCCTGTGGCAGGATGCACTTGGCCCGTTTCCTAGGAAACCCAGCCCTGAGTGAGAAGGGACTGTCAGCTGCTCCTGGGAGTCTCAAGGCACACCCGAGGAGGCCCATAGCTGGCCCTGTAGCTGGCCCCGACTGCTGCCTGCTCCCTGGGGTTCCAGCCTCTGTCCCTGTGTGGGACAGACCACACAGGTACCGGGGCGGGGCCACAAGACACAGGTGCAGTGGCACAGGGCGGGGGTTGGTGGCGAAGAGAGTCTGGAGCAGTGTCCTTCCACATCTCAAACTTTAAGGCTCTGATTCCCTGAGAGACCACTCTGAGCACCCAGGTCAGCTTAGGGGGAGAAATAAACCCCAGGTTGTCAGCCGCAATTACTGAAAGCTACGGGCTTGGGCTGGTTGCTATTTTCAGTGATCTCTGTGCCCAGCTTCTGCAGAGAAGGCATTTTAAGTTAGCGTTTGAAGAAATTGTCATGACTTGTATAAATGTGCATTAATGAGCTATGGCCTGGCTAAGACACGGGTTTTTCCTTCATGTTTAGCTAATTTGCAGGAAGCACGTATACAATGAGAACCTGGGTCCGGTTCTCTCATGGTTGCTCCCCTTTGACATGAGGGATGGGGAATTCTGCTGTCCTGTGCTGCGCTGGGAGCCATCAAAGCCGGTCGTCTGCTCTCACCTGCTCTGGGGCCTCTCCCAGGGGCTCACGGGAGCATGGGCAAGGAGCGCTCTGTGGGAGCTGGACTGGACAGCCTGTGTGTGGATGCTGGCTTTGCCACTTAGGAGTTATGTGGCTGTGCAAAGCTGCTTAACCTTCTTGCCGTGTCTCGGCTTCCCCATCTGTTAAATGGGGAAAATTAACAGCGCCTTCTTTAGAAATAGTGGTCTTAGGAAGAGTAATATGTCAAGTTTTAGAACCATGCCTCTCACTATGGAGGTGTTTATAAAGCAAAGTCAGTAAGCAGGTAGAGATGTATGGGGCAGGCAGAATGCCCCAAGAGTGGGCTACATGTACAGCCTCCTGCAGAACCCTCCTGGGTTTTTTACTTAAGGTGGCTGAGTCTCAGGCCATGTGCCAGCCCTCTGTCCTGGCGCAGCTGATGGCACCCCAGAGCCTGTGTGTGAGCCTAAGGTTCCCCGAGGTGCAGCCCTCTGGGCAGGTGCCTTGTTGGCTGGTTGGTGACACACAGAGGCAGAGGGAGGAGGAGCCCCACTCCCCTGCCCTTGCCCTTGGCCGGTGGTGGTGGGGGGGTGTTGCTATCAGAATCTCAGGGTGCTTATAGCTTTCACACTGGCTGTCATCCTCTTGCCACTTCTCTGCTCAGGGGATTCTGGCATTTTCCCTAGGGAGTACTTTGCCAGATTCCAAGGAAGTGGCCTGGAGTGCGTAGTTGGAAAAAAGCATCTCACGGAATTCTGATACATTTCTTCCCCTATTGAGAGCCACTGACATGGAAACAAGTTGATGCTAGAGAAAAAGCGTTTCCCAGACTTTTGACATGAATACAGCCTGAGGTCTTAGACATGAGAAGAGCCTCAAGCTCTGGGGAAGGATGGGTGAGAGTGTGGCAGGGTAGCCTGAGCAGGGCACCTACTTCTCCCAGGCCTGCTGGGCAGGTTTGGTCCAGCCTGTTCAGGCAAGGGCCATGGACGCTTGGCTGGTCACCAGTCCATCCCCTGGGTGCTGGAATCAGACAGCAGGTGCAGCCCTGGGCCTCAGCAGCAGGGTTCCAACCACGTCCCCTTCGCTGCAAAGCAAACCCAGGGCTCGATGCTGACACTGAGTGGGAATAGGGCTCTGGGACCTCCGGTGCCCTCATCTTGGTCTAGCTCTTTTCCTTTTAGTTTTTGGCCAACTCCCCTTCCTGTGTCCCAGGCAGGACGTGAATCCTGACAGCTCTGCTTATGGTCCAGCTAGTCGTAGGGGAGTATCAGGAGAAGTCAATGGGGCAGGTCGGCCAGAGAAGTCAGTGGGGGCCTTGAATGCCGGGGAACAGAGCGAGGTGGGCAGTACGGGGCCAGGTTCAGGGAAATTCTCTGCTCAACCAGTGTGGGGAAAGCAGTGAGCATGGGGACATGGAAGGGGCAGCTGGCACTCTTGACATGTGAGGGTAATAATCCCTCTCTTTTGCCTTAGCTGGGGTATCTACTTGGGGCAGTGGGGGCGCTGGTGGGGATTATGGAGAGGTATCCCCTCCAGGGGTGATAGTAAAGACATTCATAAGGGGTGTGGCAGGGTCCCAGTGGATCAGAACCTGGAGCAGGGCCTTTTGGTGTCAGACATCAGCCTATTGTTTCCTCCTGGGGAGACCAGGGGTCCTGGGCTTCAGGGGCAACTCGGTGATTGGGGGGTATAGGCAGTGGTCATTTGCTAACCATCTCTGAAGTGTTTCTCTATTTTAAACAACTAGTATATAGCTATACCTGTGTGCACAACTGGAGACCAGCTCTGACCCTCGAGCCCCCACCTAGGGGCCGCTGCAGGGTGAGGGGGCCTTCATGGCAATCCACCCAAGAGGCTTGTGAGGCTGGAAGAGGGGAGGCAATGGGAACGGAGAGGAGGGTTCAGGTGGGAGAGTGCTTTAGGAAGCTGATCTCACCAGACTTGTGAAGATGCGGGTTTGCTGGGAGGCCCAGATCTTTACTTGGGGCTCCTGGGCCATTCATGGGGGACTTCCAAGAGCTTCACAGTGTCCACAGAGCTGAGAGTAATGTATGGGTGCCAGACCCTCCTGGCAGCTAGCTGGGGCATGGCCCACCCACACTGGACCACCTGAGTGCTTTGTGTTCATCTACAGAGAGGGGAGGTGGGAGCCCCCAAGGTTGGGCAGGTATGATATGGGAGGTGGCCCTCTTAGACCTTGGAGCAATCTTTCTCTTTGTTCTTTATCCTTCCACCAGGCCCTTGTGCCTTCCCCCACCCTCAACCCTACCCCCAGCCTACCATAGGGATCAGCCTCTTGACAACCTTCAGCTCTGCTGAGTGGAGGGAATTTATCCGCTTGGCTGGGCCTGCTCCCAGCCCCAGAGGACCATGGCGCCTTCAATTACTCCAGGTGCAAATTCATTTCATCCAGATTCACAGAATGGCTGTGGAGGGCTGTGCTCAGGCTTTATTGCAAAATGCATTATTTTCCCTCCTCTCTCAAAAATATTTATCTATGCTAATTTAGCACGGGAGCCAGCTAAGTTCTGCATGGGGAATTGTCCTATTAATTCTGCCGCCTGGAAATACCACGTCCAGCTGCAGAGATATTCCTGCTGCTTCTGGCTGGAGGGTGAAGTTGGGCTGCCTCCTCCCTCAGACTGGATCCCCGACCGGAATGGGGAGCAGGCTGCCTGGCTGACCATTTGCAGAGGTGCTGGGAGCCTGTATCTCCCGCATAACTCTTACAGACTGAAAAAAATGAACTCCTTGCATTGGGGAGGTCAGGTGGGAAGGACCCAGCTTTTTGGGTGGTCAAAGATGAGTTCTATTCTGGGGCAGGCTCCACTACTTGCCCACTGGGTGACCTTGGCCCCATGATGCGACCTCCGTGAGCCTCAGTTTCAGCATCTCTAAAATGCAACCATGACTTTGCAGGGAGGCCTTGCAGGCTATTCCTGTGGCGCTTGCAAAGCTGCAGGTATGAAGCAGGTGGTTGTGAAGGAAGGGTAGGGATGCTACTCGCTTACACAATTGCCCTGTCCAGAGATTGTCTTCTCCAGTTGCCCATGAGTTAGGTGTCATGTTTTCGGTCTCACAGACGAGCCAACTGCCTAACTGAGACCCCTCAGGTGGATGTCTCCAGGACTCCTGAGCGGACTTGATGTGCAGCCCTTGACCCCACATCATTGGAGCGATGCTACCTGTTTCCCAGCCAGAAACCTAGGGTCACCGTGGATGCCTCCATGCTCCCTACCTTCTCCCACATCCAGCCAGCCCCCCAGCCTGTGACCCAGCCTGCCGCCTCTGGGGTGTTTCTCTTCATGCCATCTTCCATTTCCAGTTGCATTTTTTGCAATTCTAGTCCATTTCCCAGCAACTGTAATCATCTTAATATATAATGGGAATCATGTCATCCCACTGATCAAAGGCTTTGTGTGGTTTTTTGGCACTTGGAGTAAAATCCAGGCCCCCGACCTCACCCGCGCCTTGCTTCTCCCTGTGTCTCAGACACTTGTCCCTTTGCCCCCTGGCTTCCTCCCTAGGAGAGCGGCCTTGCCCTTGACTCCCGGACTTTGCCGTCCTCTTCCTTTTGCCTGGGGCACTCATCTTCTGCTCTTTGTGCCCTAGGACTTGTCCCCTCATTTGCATCTGGGCTCCAAAGTCACCTCCACAAAGAGGCCTCCTGGCCTCCCCTACCACCTGGCCAGTCCCTCTCTCTTCCCTTGTGCAGTGCACAACCCCACCCTGAGCATTTCCCTTTACCTGTCCATTTGGGGTCTATCTCTTTCCAGGTAGCAGCCTGCCTAACATGGGTGTCTCCTACCTTCTTTCTTCCTAACAAGACCCAGGTTTGGCTCTGTTGCCCACCCTCAGGGCACTCCCAGTCCCACAGCTGCTGAGGGGTCTAAACCAATCGCTACAACTCTGTTCCTCTCACCACTGATGGCTTTCAAAACCACAGGGGGCCCAAGTCCAGCCTGAGGGGTGAGGTTGTTTCTGGGAAAGGTTGTATTGCTCTTATTTTTCCTTTCTATTTTTTTTTTTTTTTATTAAGGTATAACATACACAAAGTAAAACTCACCCTTTTGAATGGACAGTTCGGTGAGTTTTGACAAATGCACACAGCCAAGCAAACCACCACCACCATCAAGCTGTAAACCAGGGCGTCACCCCCAGACTCCCCTGTGCCTTCTATAGCTGCCCCCCTCGTCCTGCTCCTGGCAACCACTGAGCCAAGTTCTGTCCCTACAGCTTTTTGCCTTCTCTAAAAGCTGCATAAATGGAATCACACAGTATGCGGCTTTGTGAGTCTGTTTTCTTTGACTGGAATTCGAGATTCATCCATGTCATTATCTATACCTTCCTTTTTACGGTGGAATGGCTCACTGTTGCCCAGATGTACCAGAGCTGGTTTATTTATTTCCCGGTTGAGGGATATTTGGGTTGTCTCCAGATTTCGGTCATTAGGAATAAAGCTTCCATAAACATTCCTGTAGACTTTGTGTGGACACGTTTCTGTTAACTTAGGTCAATACCTAGGAGTGGGATTACTGGTGCATATGGTAGATGAATGTTTAGCTTTACGAGAAGATGCCAAACCCTTCGCTGAAGTGGCTGTCCTGTTTTGCACGCCTCCAGTGAGGCATGGGAACTCAGTTGCTCTACATCCTCATGGGCACTGTTGTAAGGGTTTGTTTTTTTTTTTTTTAAAGATTTTATTTGTTTATTTGACAGACAGAGATCACAAGTAGGCAGAGAGGCAGGCAGAGAGAGAGGGGGAAGCAGGCTCTCTGCTGAGCAGAGAACCCGATGTGGGACTCGATCCCAGGACCTGGGATCATGACCTGAGCCGAAGGCAGAGGCTTTAACCCACTGAACCACCCAGGCGCCCTGTTGTAAGGTTTTTAAAAATAGAAATAGATGGGTAGTGTTCTCTCATTGTGGTTTTAACCGATATTTCCTTGATGACACAGGACCCTGAACATCTTTTCAGGTCTTATTTACCACCTGCATATCTATTTCATTGAAGTGTCTGTTCCATTTTCAAATTAGATTATTTTTTCCTTTTATTGAGTTTGGAGAGTTCTTTATATATTCTGGACACAGGCTCTTTATCAGACACATGATTTGCACATACATTCTTTGAGTCCTTTCTGCTCTCAGCAGTGTCTCTGAAAGAGTAGAAGTTCTTATTTTGATCAAATCCAATCCACTGGTTTTATCTTTTATGAAACGAATTGTGATTTTGGTATTGAGTCTGAGGACTCTTTGCTCAACTTAGGTCACAAAGATTCTTCTTATGTTTTCTTTTAGAAGTTTTATTGTTTCAGGTTTTCATTTAGGTCTCTGTTCTATTGTAAGTTGTATTTTCATATGGTTCAAGACATGGATTGAAGTAGTTGTAATTCTTTTCCTTCCCCATGGCCCCACTTCTTCTTCCCCTTCTTCCACCTCCTCTTCTTCTTCTATTTCTTCTCCTCCTCCACTCCCTTCCTCCTTCTTTTTCTCCTCCTCCTCCTCCTTCTTTTTGCCTACAATATGTAATTGTTTCAGCCCCATCTGCTGAAAAGACTACCCTTCCTCCATTGGATGGACTTAGGAGCTGTCAAAAATCAATTGATGATAAATGGGTGGGTCTATTCCTAAACTCTGTTCTGATCCATGGATCTATGTGTCTGTCCTTTCTCTAATACCTCACCTCTCGGTGATGGTACTTTTATAATAACTCCTAAAATCAAGGGATGCAAATTCTCCAGCTATGTTCCTCTTTAAAAATTTTCTCAATTATTTTAGTTTCTTTGCCTTCTCTTATCAAATGTAGAATCAGATAACCAGTTCCTACAAAATTCCCTCTGGGATTTTGATTGGAATTGCATTGCATGTGTAGATCACTTGAGGGAGAATTAATATCCTGAATCTTCCAATCCGGGAATGTGGCATATCTTTCCATTTTTTTCAGTCTTTGAATTTTTTTTTTCAAAGATTATATTTATTTAGCTGACAGAGAGAGATCACAAGCAGGCAGAGAGGCAGGCAGAGAGAGAGGAGGAAGCAGGCTCCCTGCTGAGCAGAGAGCCCGATGCGGGGCTCGATCCCAGGACCCTGAGATCATGACCTGAGCTGAAGGCAGAGGCTTAACCCACTGAGCCACCCAGGCGCCCCAGTCTTTGAATTTTTTTGAAGATTTTATTTATTTACTTGAGAGTAAGTGAGAGAGAGAGAGCACAGAAGGAGAGGGAGAAAGCCGAGAGGGAGAGGGAGAAGCAGACTCCCACTGAGCAGTGAGCCCGATGTGGGGCTCAATCCTAGGACCCTGGGATTGTGACCTGAGCTGAAGGCAGATTAACTGACTGATTGCCGCCCCCTCCCCTGGCACCTTTCAGTCTTTGATTTCTTTTATCAGTGTTTATAGTTTTCAGCAGGAACATTTTGAACTTATTTTATAAGATTTATACCTAAGTATTTCACAATTTTTGATGCTATTATAAATGGTACTTTAAAAAAATTTTTATTTTATTTTTTCAGTGTTCCAAGATTCATTGTTTATGCACCACACCCAGTGCTCCATGCAATACATGCCCTCCTTAATACCCACCACCAGGCTCACCCAACCCCCCACCCTCCTCCCCTCCCCTCCAAAACCCTCAGTTTGTTTCTCAGAGTCCACAGTCTCTCATGGTTCGTGTCCCCTCCAATTTCTCCCAACTCACTTCGCCTCTCCTGCTCCCAATGTTCTTCGTGTTATTCCTTATGATAACATATGTGAAACCCTATGATAAGTGAAAGTGAAGTGAAACCATATGATAATTGACTCTCTCTGCTTGACTTATTTCACTCAGCATAATCTCCTCCAGTCCCATCCATGTTGATACAAAAGTTGGGTTGTAAATGGTACTTCTTAATATCAATTTTAATTGTTTATTTCTAGTACCTAAAAATATAATTGGTATTTGTGAATTGACCTTGTGTCCTTTACTATTGTTAAGGTCACTCATTAATTCTATCAACTCCCTTTTAGATTCTTTAGGATGTTCTACATCAATAATTATATCACCTGTATTTTTTCAACCTATATGTTTCTTGCTTTATTGCATTGGCTAGGATCTCCAGGACAATGTTGAATAGAAACTTTGAGGATAGACATCCTAGCTTTTTCTTGATCTTAGGGGAAACCATTCAGTCTTTCGCCAATATGTATGAGGTTAGCTGGAGGTTTTTCATTGATGCCCTTTATCAGATTGAGGAAGTTTTTAGTCAGGCATGGATGTATTACTGTTCTTGAAAGGAGTCAGAAGGAAGAAATTCCCTCTTCTTCTGAATAGTTTCATATCTGGGTATGATGTCTCAAACTGTGGTAGCCATTTTGTGGTCATGAGGAAAGCTATTTTTGAGGAGCAAAACCAACCCACTGATGAAGGGAGTATGGAGAGATGGAGATAACCTGGGTCCTTTCCATCACTGGTCCACTGAATTAACTGGTCTTGGATGCTCGCTTACCACTAGAATTTTTGCTTTGGAGGAAAACAATAAATTAATAGCCTTATTGTTTAAGCCTTTGAGTGTTTGGGACTTTCTTTCTTGAATCCAAGAGCCACTAAATGAATACATACCAACACTTGACCATAGAGACTTTTTCTTTTTCACTGTTTCATGCCCCATGCTTAGAATGGTGCCTGGAATATAATAGGCACTTGCTAAAAGTTTGCTGCATAGACCAATGAAGGCCAGGACCTGGAGAATTCTCATTTGGATGATCATTTTTACTTCAATCTATTGAGAAAGCCCTGGGGGAGAGAACAAGAACTTAGAATATGGCAGGTGAACAAGGGATGACTGCTCTGAACACTGTAAAAGAGATAAACCCAAGTAAGAATGAAACAACAGGCATTGGCGAGGATGTGGAGAAAGAGGAACCTCATGCACTATTGGAGGAAATGCAAACTGGTGCAACCCGTGTGGAAAACGGTATGGACAGACATTTCTCAAGAAGTTAAAAATAGAGCTACCCTATGATTCAGTAATGACACTACTGGGTATTTACCCCAAAATACAAAAACAGTAAATCAAAGGTATGCATCTCTATGTTTATAACAGCATTACCAATGATAGCCAAATTATGGAAAGAGCCCAAATGATGTCCATCAACTGATGAATAGATAAAGAAGAGGTGGTGTGTGTGTGTGTGTGTGTATATATATATATATATATATATATATATATATATATATATATGGAATAATGAAATATTACTCAGCCATCAAAAAGAATGAAATCTTGCCATTTGCAATGATGGGGATGGAGATAGAGGGCATTATGCTAAGCAAAAGAAGTCAGTCAGAGACAAACACCATATGATTTCACTCATATGTGGAATTTAAGAAATAAAACAAATGAGCAAAGGGGAGAAACAGAGAGAGAGAGAGACAAACCAAGAAACAGTCTCTTGACCGTAGAGAGCAAATTGATGGCTACCAGAGAGGAGGGGGGTAGGGGGATGGGTGAAATAGATGATGAGTTCTAAGGAATGCACTTGTCATGATGAAAAAATGATAAAAAGAGAAATAAAATACTTTTATGAAAAACAAACCCAAGGAAGGATGGACTGGGGTTAAAATCAGATCTCAGTGTGGACGTGTGAAAGGGAAAAGAAGAGGAGAAAGCAGCAGTTCCTCCGGGGGAAGACAGGGACAGCTCCAGAGAGCCCTGCTCAGATCCCCCACACAGGTTTAAAAGCCGAATATCTGCCATGTGAGGAACGGCATATTTTTCCTCTCTTGGAGCGACAACCAGTGAGACTTGTTCTTCAGTCATGAGCCCTGTTATTCGGAAGATAAACTATACAGATTGCAACAGGGAAGGAGAACATGTAATGCTTGCAAAATTCCTGCGCAGAGTTGCTCTCTGCCTAGAATTTATGCTCGCTTGCAGTTTCATGTTTCAGTTAGATGTATCCTCAAATGAGGTAATGGCGTTGTGACTGGCTGTCACCTCCCATCAGCTCATCACTCCTGGCCCCCAGGGAGGTGATAGACGGGGTCAGAACACGCCTCCCATACTAGCTTGTCGTGCCCGCTGGCAGAGACTACTGTGTGTGCTGGGTTGGGGGTGGGCAGTCCCCTCTTTGTCATCACCCTCTGCCCCACCCCCACCCCCAATGACACCAATTGACTCATGTTACCTTGGAATGTTCCAGACTATTTGGATTTATACTTTTTTGGTTGTACAGGACAGAGGTTAACGTTGGAAGCACAAGGTAGAGTGTTTGAGTTCAAATCTTGTCTCCACCACATACTAGCCTCTTTGTGCCCCTGATTCCTTATCCATAAGAAAGGGGGTGCCATCTGTACCTACCCCAGATGCCCGTGTGAGGATTAATCCACATGCATAGGCTCTGGGACAGACCAACGGTAGTAGGTGTTAGCTACTCTTCTCCCTTGGGCAGGGTGACCGGGCCAAAGGATACTGCGCATGGGAGGAGAGAGTGTGATTCCAGAAGGTGACCAAGAATAAGTCCCACAGAGGTGCCAGAATCCCACAGTGGCCCCAGCATCTCAGCCCAGAAGCCAGGGAGAGCACCCCCTTGGTGACACTCAAGAACTGATGGGCATTCAGACAAATATGGGTTGGAGGGGTAAGTGGGGGGGATCCCAGACCAACGGCAGAGCCACATGTGGGCATTAAGGTGGGAATCTCACGGTGACAAGGTGACTACAGCAGGGACAGGCACAGTCTGTGCCCCAAGGTGACACCACGTCAGGGAGATGTATGATGTTAGGGCCGTGAAGCCTGTAATGGGGAGTTGGGCAGGACCCCGGCCGTCAGCTGGGTCAGCCTTGATATTGGATGTGGGGGATGGTCTCATGGGCAAGGCCTTGGGGCCCAGGCCAGAGGGACCCATAGAGAGTAATTCTTCAAGTGGAGTGGGCTTGGCAGTGGAGGGCGGACACCAGAACTCACAGGTCCATGGTCATCCAAGCAGCCCCATGGGCCAGAAGAGAGATGCCCTGAGGTCTTCTGCAGCTGTTGACAAGTAGAGAGAGAACAGAAGATGGCACTGGCAGAAAGTGAGGACCGGCCAGGCCAGTGCCTGTTAGACTGAAAGGGCTCCTCCTTCCAAGGAGGCGTGGAGCACATGCCGATTCCGGATTGCAGGGCTGGGTTACGGATGGCTCCCCTCACCCAGCTTGTCACCCCAGCTGTGGGTGCAGGAATGTCATAGGCTGAATAACCTGTTCATTTGAGAATAGCTTTGGATTGACAGAAAAGTTGCAAAGATAGTGTAGAGAGTTCCGTGAACCCTCACCCCATTTCCCTGCTGTTACCCAATCACATCAGTATGGTACAACTGTCACAGTGAACGGACCAGCGCTCCTATGTTATCATTAATGAACGTCCACAGAGAATTCAGGTTTCCTTAGTTTTTACCTGATGCCCTGTTTTTGCCCTGGGACCCTGTTCGTGACAGACACCTTATTACACGTGTCCATCACATCTCCTTAGGCTCCTCTTGGTTCTGATAGTCTCTCACTTCCCCTGCTTTTGATGACCTTGTCAGTCTTGGGAAGTGCTGGCCAGGTGTATCATAGAATGCCCCTCAGCTGAGATTCGTCTGACGCCTTTCCTTGTGACAGTACTGGGGTTGTAGATTTGGGGAGGAAGACCCCAGACGTAAAGGGTCATTCTCATCATGTCAGATCATGGGAGAACCCTGTCAACATGATGTATCACTGTGGGTGTTGACCTTGAGCACCTGGCTGAGGTCATGCTTGTCCGGTGTCTCTGCTGTGAAGTCATTCTTTCTCCTCTTTTCCACACTGAACTCTTTGGAAGGAAGGGCAAACACATTTTGATGCCCATTTCACAGTGGGGGAGAGCAAAGCACAGGGGTCAAGCTGGCATTCAAATCAGACTGTTCTCTTGAGTCTTTCTGAAAGCTGCCTCACAATAACGACTTGAGAAGGCACCAAAGAGCTTTAGATAAGCAGGGTGGGTGTTAAGGGGCGAAGGAAGCTCAGGAAGCCCCTTGCTTCTTTGAGAAAGGAGTGCTCACAGGTGAAGCTTTTACCTTTGAGACAGGGTGCTTCACAGGTGACTTCCTCGTGGATTTAGAGGAAGACTGTGTTTTTGCCTGCTTTGTGTTGCTTTTCTCTGTTTTGGGAAAAGTTCCTGATTTCCCTTTGGGGAAGCACCCGCCCCCCCATGACGTCAGCACCATGTTCCTCTGTCCGTGGGATGGGCACAAGATTCAAGCCAAGCCACTCATACCCCCCTTCCCCCTCCCCCCACCCGGGGTCTCGGATTGATCATCACATACTGCATTGGCGTTAGTCACCCACTCAGCTCTGCACGGGAGGGATGCCTTCTCTGGCTCTCTTGCTCTCTGACTTCCAGTAGCTTCCACCAGTGGGAGGCACACGTAGATGATTGAAGAAGAGGAAAGGCAGATTCTCCCTCCTGCTGTGGTGTCTCCCATGGTGGCCCTAGCCTCCAGGTGGAGGCTCTTGTCTGCTGCTATTGCTAGGGTTCTAGCTCCCTGGGTAGCCCCAGACCCCAAGCCAGCAGCAGCCCCTTCTCCTGTCACCTCTCTACTCTCAAGAGTGGCAGGTTGTTTGGCTTGTCGGCACGCCATCAACTACATAGCCAAACACCTTCCTTCGAAAGACCTAGAGTGGCTTCTGTTTTTCAGACATACATGTGAGATCCAGTTGGTGTAAATGTTTCCAAGGGAGTATGTGCTAAAGGCTACCTGCCCATTCTTATAGCCTCAGACTCCACTCTTCTGTGGAACCTGGCCTTCCCGAAGCCTGACTGCCTAGCTGCCCTAGATCCTTCTGTTCTGTTCCTTTTATCATTTCTGTTTCTACTGCTTTGGCCTGAAGACTGTAACATATATAAGGAAAGGGCTTTTCCAGTTGGGTCATGGTCTATGAATGATGGTTTCCTGGTGAAAATAATACCTCAAAGCTATCTTCTTTCTTTCATTTTCTCTCTTCTGTCCCCTTCCCAGAGTCATAGCATTTCTTTTGTTCTGGAAGTGTTACATGTGGTGCTAGATTGGTCCCAAAGGTTCTTGCATATGGGGCTGGGGCAGGGAGCCTTGTGAACTGTTTGCACCTTTGGGAAAATGGACACACAAGAGACAGAGGCTGGAATCCTTCATCTCTGAATGGACTGGCCCCAGCATAAGTATCCTGGGGAAGACTTTATATGAGGGTGACTTGGGCACGGTGCTCATTCTTGATTTAGACACCGCCTTGTGGGAGTTTGGGCTAGCTACCAAGGAAGGGTAGCTGCATGGACAAGTCCCCTGGGGAAGCCAGCCAGTTAGTGTCTAGGCAGCAGGCAGAGGAAATGCCCTTTGGAACCCATTTAGCCACGGCTCTACCAGAGTTCTAACAATAAAGTGGCATTTTGTTTCCATTTGCCAATGTTTCCCATGTGTACATCTTCCACAGGGACATTATTCCATGCTCAGACATCAGAGCTGCTCAGTGTTGCGTGGGGTAACTTGATAGGTAACTGATAGGGAACCCTATCACTATAGATACTCTTCCATCATAAGCTTGCGGGGCTGGGGTCCTGTGCCAGTGGCAGGCCAGATCCTAGACCTCTTTGAGGTCTTTGCAATGTCCCATCCTCTGATTCTTTAACAATGTTCCTTCTTTTTCTGCACTGTGCAGGCAGCAAGTTCCCCTGGGAGGTGCTGTTTTCATCTCCAGGGGACAAAATGAGCAAGGTCTCCAGGGCTCCATCTCAACTTTGCTGTATTCCCAGAGCTCTGAAACTCACGCCTCTGCCAGCTGCCACCTTTCTCCAGGAATGGCCAGAACCCTGATGAACTTGCTCAGGAGTCTAGCTGGATCTGCCCAGGGTAAGGCTGGAGAGGCATGCTGTCCTTTTGTGAGTCCATCTCTGCACCAGCAGCCTGGGCTGAGAGCAGCAAAGATGATGGCCTGGGAGCTTGGGCAGCCGAGAGCACCTTGTGTTTATACTGAGCACCCACCAGCTCCTTACTTCAACTTTACCTGGACAAGAACCCACAAAGGCAGGTGCCAAGATGCTTATGGTTGTCCTTTATGCAGGAGGGTGTTGGTCCAGAGTGGGCCGTGGCCACCTTAATACTGTGGGTCAGAGATAGGTCTTCTGCTCCATGCCCCTCTGATGGTGAAGGCCAGCTCCCTATTTCTTTTCCAGTGGGGAGTGTCTAGAACTATGCCAGTAAGATCGCTGCCCCCAAACAGAAGCCACCCTAGATCTTATAAACAAAGAGAATTTAATACAGGGAATGCATTAGAGAAATGATAGAATTGCTAAGAGGCCAAACAATGGCTGGCAAGTCAAAGAAGCCAGAGATTAACGACTACCATCCCCAAGAGAGAAGGTAATGTCAGCACAGCCTAGAAGCCAAGTCTGGAAGGATCTGGAGCCATGGCAGGGCCTCCTAGCAGCGGCTGGGACCATGGAGGACGTTCCGTTTTAGTGGACCAGAGATACTACCCACCGTCCACTGCCACTGAGAGGGCAGAAATACTTGGGCTGTTCTTCTCCTGCCTTCCATCTTTTGTCAGTGCCTCCCATTGGATGAAGCCACTGGGAAACCGAGGGCAAGGGGGTGTGGGAAATGTAGTGCTTTGGGATGCCCAGTAGAGCCAGGGAAGGGAAGGGATCCGAGCACAAAAAGACAAATCTTGAACATGGTATCCAACATCCTCATGGCCAAGCATAGACTGGCTTAGCCTGGCATCGCCTGGCATCAGAGCTCTGTGGTCTCCCATGCCTAATTGAGGGCACAGCCTTGATCCTGTTAGCTTTGTACTCTAACCTCTAAGTTATGTTGTAGACACAGACGAAAAGGAGAAAAGAGGTGGGGTTTGCAAGGTCTAAGAGTTGAAAGGAGAAACCTCATAATGGGGCCAAGAGGACACCACCCCTTTCTGCACATGCCTGGTTCCCTTCCTCCTTAGCTGTGTGGCCTTGACCATCACAAAGGTGGTCCAGTGTCTCTGGGAACCTCAGTTGCTTCTATGTCTTAAATAGGAGTAGTATACCTTCATGGGCATAATATTGTAGACGCTGAATGAAGACAGGATCTTGCGTGAGATGTCCTAGCTCAGCCTTGCTCTTCCATCAGCCAGGGGTCCCTCAAATTGGTGGCAGACCACGTGGCTGCATGTTCTGAGAAGCAGCAGAGACCTAGGCTGCTGGCTACGGGGACTGCCCTGCTTTGTAGGAGGCAGAGGGGAAGGGAGTGAGGCAGGGAGGGAGGACAGACAAAGGAAGGGAGAGCAAGATAAATGAGCTGTGGATGCTGGAGGGAGGCAGCTGGGGTGGCTGCTTTTTTTCCGGGAAGCCAGCTTTCATTCAGTCCTTGGCTGGGAATGTTCCAACGCCACCTTTTACAGTCATGGAAAAGGTCTGTACAGGTGGGGAGACAACTGTCCCCTGAAGTGATGGGACAGTGACCACTGGAACAGGTTGTCTGAGGAGGCTGTCAGGAGGGTTTGGGGTTGCCACGCAGAGAGGGGGGAGAAGGGAGGAGGACAGAGGAACTGATGGGGTTGTCAGAAGAGGGAACTCCCACTTTTCTTTAAGCTTTAAGGGAGACTGTGGGGAAAATATTCGGCCCAAGGAGGCTGCTTCTACCTTTTCCAGGTGAGCTGGCCAGAGGGGCTAAGTGTGTCTCCTAGGTGTCATTCAGTTAGCTGGTCCATGGGTCACTCAGTGACAAGGGTCCAGGAGCCCCAAGGCAGAGGACTGCTGAAATTGCCCCCTAACCCTGCTGAAAAAGAGACCCATCGGCCAGTCACCAGCACAACGAACTTTGTAAAGCCTGCAGCAGTCACTGTGTCCTGGGGACTCCGGGGCTGGGCTCATTAACGGGCCGTGCCCCTGGCTGATGGACCCTCAGTGGGGGAGGGGTGCTGCTGACTGCCAGGCACTCTCCAGCCGTTGTCTCCATTGCCATGGCAACCTGGGGGCCCTCCGCACCTGTCACATGAGTGATAGGAGCAAGTGGGTCCTGGACAGACCCCACCCCAGGCGAGATATGCCAATAGTTAATCCGATTAGGTGTGAGGAGTGGGCAGGGGAGTGCTGAGTGCTGGACAGCTCCTGGAGCTCACCCAGGCTCCAGACCCACCACCGCACAAGCTAGCTCCCCCTTTCCCTCCAAAAGCTGTTCTCTTCCCACCTCTCCCGTCACAGTGGACAGCAATGCCATATTCCAGCTGCTGAGGCCAGCACCTTGGAGTTTGTGGCCAGCCTCCTCTTCCCTCTGGATGACTGTTAGAGACCCCTGCCCCTGCCCCAGCTGTTCTCATCCAAGCAGCCAGGGTCACTACAGAGCAAGCAAAGCAGGCCTCTCCCTACTCTGAACCTCCCTGTGGGGCCCACTTCACTCAGAATGAAGCCCACGGTCCTTACAGTTGCATGACTTGCACATCCTACCCCTCAGGCTTGTCCCCAAACCAGTCGGGGCTTGGGGGAGCCAGGCGGCAGTCTTGGATGAGGCCATTCAACCCTGTGTTTCTGTTGATTTGAAAGCAGGTTGCCAACCTTTGAGAAAATCGAGGTCTTTGAATTAGAAACCTAGCTTTCGGAATTCTCTTGAAAAGGGGGTGGTTTGGCCATGCTGTGCCCACCCGCCCACCCAGCTGGAGTTGGCTGGAGCCGGGCAGTGGCCATCTCCGCAAGTGGTGCCCACTGTTCACTGCCAGCAGCTTTCTCATCTTCCGAGGTGCCCAGCCCTCGGGCCCACTGAGACCTGGGCTCCACTGGTGCTCCAGTCATCTTTCCCAGCTGGCGGGCCCCTGCTGCTCTGAGCCTGGCTCTGGGCTAGGCACTGGAGCCAGAGGGATGGGTCAGACTTCAACTCTTTCTGGATAGCAGATAGAAGTGGGTGAGGCGCAGAGGTGGACCCCATAACCCAGCAGGGCTGTTGGAGAACCCCCATCCCTGGTGGCCTACTGGTAAGGAGGAATTAACTGACAGGAGAAGAGACTGTGCAGGGTGGTGCGCGGTCAGAGGAAAGGCCAGATGTCATGGACCATGAGGGTCTGGCATAGATGCTTGGCTGGCCCCTGCCCTGGTGGAGAGCCATACAGGACTTTTCCTGGGCCTGGGACACCGTTGGGCAGCCCGGGAGATACAGTCCGGCTGCAGGGTTGCAGTCAGCAGAGGACCTCCAGCTGTCAGCCCTCTGTGCCACGCTTAGCAGCGGAGGGACAGCATCGAGGCTATGCCCTTCCTGACGGACACGGAAGATAAAGACCCCACCGTTCCCACCGACTGCGAACACTCTGATGGGCAGCATTTGCTCTAGATCTTCCCTCTGAGTTGGCTGAATTTCTTGATTCTGCCCTGCACCTTGGCTGCCCCATCCCGCGCCCTTCTCCTTCTGGTCACAGGGGTTTATCCCCAATAAACATCTCTCACCCCAGCTCATCCGGCAGAGAGGAGTTGGGCCTCGCCGCGACTGTGGTTCATGAAGAGCAGGAGCTGTTCAGCACCGACAAGACCACAATGTGGTTTAGCCGCCGGTGGTGCAGGTGGACAGACCCAGGTTCGGATCCTGTCTCCTCAAGTTCCCGGTGACTCTGGGTGGGTTCCTCTGAGCTGCGATGTTCCTAGTTTAAAAATGAGAATGGCAGTGATGGGGATGGCCTTGCAGGCCTGTGGCGAGGGTCCAGCGAGGCGGCATACTTAAACAGCTCAGCTCGGTGCTTGATAGGAAGGAAACACCTTTTATTGACAGATTTTATATCAACCCTAGGGCCAGGTAACCAATCATCAGTACACGCAGCTGACCCGTGTGAGCCCCCCACTCCCAGTGAGACCCCTCAGGTGGAGAGAATATCTTCCCACAGCAAGACAACCTACTGTGTGTGGTCTTATTCTCCACAGATGATTGGGTCTTTGGAAGTCCTGGGAACTGGCTGGGGACTCCCATTTAGGCTTTCTGGAGCCTGAGGGGACCGAACTCCTTCCGATGGGCTGGGACTTCTGACAACCTGCCCCTGCCTTCTGCTCAGCCACAGGTCACTTGTAGTGCCTGTAGTACAACTCACTTCAAGAGGTATGTTCCGGGTTCTTACCAGTGCCCTTCCAGGACCAGTCTGTCCTCAGGTTCCTCAGCAAGCCCAACTCTTCCGAAGGACGAGGAGCGGCCACAGCTCCCAGCAGCTCCTGTGTTCTAAACCCAGGCATCGGGGAAGGGTCCCAGAAGAAAGCAGGGTTACTGTTTTCAGGAAAATTGTCACTGCTCCCATTTATCCACATTCATCAGGGGCTCACCCCATGCCTGGGGCTGTTGTAAGTGCTTTCCCTATATTAGCGCCTTCGGGGTGCTCGCTCGCCGTGGGAGGTAGGGGTTGCCATCATTTTGCCGGTTCTCATCTTTCAGGTGACTTGCGTCCTTTGCCTGGGGATGCATGGCTAGTGGATGTGGAGCTGGGACCAAACCCCAGGCAAGATAGGTCCACAGACCATGCTCTTAATGACAAACACCACATACCAGCCATGCAAGGTCATGGCTTTGGTATCCAGGCATCCTCTAGGGACTGGTCCCCAGAGGCGAGCTGGTTCCACAGCCAACGTGACACAGCCCTGGCCACCTGGGAGCTGCTCATGGCACTCTCTGGGCCCCTCCATGCCCACCCAAAATTTCTCGGGACTCCCATTCCTTCCCTGCTCCTCCATCACCACCTCTCTGGGGATCTTGACAGTAGATGAAGTGACAAGTCTTTGTGCTTAATTAAGACACATTGTCCCACCAATTGGGAAGTGGGAAATGGCTGGGCTGTTTTACAAATAGAAACAATTCTTGTTCATTATCCCTTAATTGAGGCAACAAAGGGCTCTGGAAAACATCCATCAGAAACACATTCATGTACATCATCAGAGGGGATTGGGTTTAAGAACGCACAAAAGCAACAGCAAATGTTCCAATCAGGAGCAACACAGACAAAGGGAAACAAAGGCCCAGAAGCACAAATGCTACAGAATTAGCCCAATTACACAGTTGATGTGGTGGGGAAACAAGTTTTCTGGCTTCTGGCCAGCTCTTCCCTTAGCCTCTTTTTACCGCTTCTTCTTCCTTAATACCAGATAGAGAAGGGCAAGAAAGGAACCTCCCAGACCCCCTGTAAACCTGGCTTTGGTCACCAGGATGGGGAAGGGATAGGCTGACAGATGCCCTGGGGGTTGGAAAGTTGTAATCCAAATCCCAGATGTGGCCTGTCTGTAATCAGCACCTCCCTCTTTCTGGTCAGTATGCTCCTTGTGATGTGACCTCAGATGCCAAGGCAATTCTGTCTCACTGTTGATTTTCATGGTCAGCTTCTGGCTGCTCAAAGTCCCTAAACTATTTTTATGTGACTTATTGTTTTCAGGCTAGATCTTCCGCATCCTATATGTATCCAGGTTAGAAGTTTGCCTCATCCCTGTTTGTCCCAGCCTGTTTGTCTTGTCACTCTGTGGAGCTGCTTGGAAGTGGCATGCTGAGACCATGACCCAGGAAGCTCCTGGAGGTGAGCCTGCTGCTGTCTCACCTCCCCTGGGGGCTCAGAGGAGAAACTCGGGAGCTTCAGACCACAAGAGCTTGTCCTCCCTTTATTTTTTACAATGACTGGTCATTGTAGAAAACCTGGAAATCACCAAAAAGTACAAAAAACCTGAAGTAAATAAGTAAGTCCCTCCAGACCGTGAGTCAATTTCTAGGCATGATTTTGTCTATTTTCTTCCAGCCTTTGTTCCAAGTACACTTTCCACCGTGGTTGAGAACATCCTACAAATGACCTCAACTTTGGAGCCTGTCTTTTCCCCCAACATTGCTTTCATGAGGTTAAATACTCTTTCCAGTCCTCTTTTTAATGATGGCACAATATTCCATCACACAGATATGCCATTAGCTTGCTTCACGACCATCACTGAGCATTGGGATTGTTTCCAATTTCCCACTGTTTTCAGTGTTTCTGTCCTGGGCATCTTTGTGCCTGGAGCTCTCATATTTCAGATGATTTCCTTATGACAGGTCCTAGAAAGGAAACTACAGGTTCAAAAGTTATGATACTGCAAGGCCATTGCTACATATTGCCAACTTACTTTCTAAAAAGGCTTTGCCATTTTATAGTCTCTACTAGATTATTACAGCGCCTGTCCCTGTGTTATAGCATTTATCTTGGAGAAAAAAGATTTTGCTAAGGAATGGAGGTGTGCATGTGCGTATATGTGTGTATTGGGATGTTGGTGGGGGAGGGTTACCACATAGTCCATATATTTCCCTGGATTTGGAAAAGGGAGAAATCCCCATGTGCCACCCTCCCCCCTAACCCCCGCCGCCATCCTCATCCCCAGGGGAGTTTATTCAAAAACTTAGGTCAGTCAAAACTGTGTGATCAAATGTCAGCTGCCGGCTTCCCCCACTGCCCTTCCCCAATCCTGTCTGCACCCCTCACCCATCTGGTTAAACTCAAACCTCCATCCTTTACCTATGACAGTCCAGTCTTGGTTCCTACACACAGTCTCTGTGTCCCTGCCCCTCAAGGGCTGGGTCTCTTTTGCTCCAGGACACCTCCCTCACCAGGCTCAAATCCTGCCCCTCCAGCCCCCTATGACCTGTTAGTCAACCTCCTTGTGCCCCAGTTACCTTGTCTGGAAATGGGTACACAAACTGCTTAGCTCACGGGGCTGTTGCAAATATTAAATGAATTATGTATGTAAAACGCGTAACCCTGAGTCCAGAGCATAGTAAGGGCTAATTTGTGTTAAAACCACTTGCCTGTGACTTTTATTAAAGGTTTGGACCCTGCAGGGCAGCTGGTGGCCTTGTCCTCGCTCCTCACCTATCAGGGTTGCAAGTCTTCCCTGTCTAAGCAGCAGGGATTTCCTACAGGGGACGAAGGGACTGTAACCCTGCAGGCGGGGTAAGAGGGGCTCTTCACCTGACCTCCCGGAACCAGGGTTGTACTCATGGCAGAACTGCCCTCACAGAAGCCCTGTTGTTCCTGCCATCACCTGGAAGGAGGGGCCATATGGTCATCTCTGGAGACTGGCTCCCAGGCCCGCAGCAGCTCCCGGGAGCCCCGCAGGCCTCCTCTCCGAACCCACAGAGCTAGTGCCCATATGCACCTGTAAAGACGTGGGACACAGGACTCAGGAGAAGCCCTATGTTCCCTGGGGAGGCACAGTGACATTGTGTTTCGGGCTGCAGCAAAGCCGACAGGGCCTCTCTGCCTCTCGCCTGCATTCCGAATCTCACACGAATGTGGTTAAGCAGCCAAAATGTACATCACCCCAGAACCCATGCTGCAAGGGCATCTGACAATGCCGTGCTCACAGTCTGGCTCCTGCAGCAAGGGAGGCCTGCAAAGGATGACCTTCTTTCCCCACCTCATCCACCGGGTGCTCAGGTTCCCCTGTAGCCTTACCATCGAGCTGCATCGTAGGGTCCCCTTCTACCTTAGCATGGTCTACTGCGTGTTCAGACTAGCATTTACCCTCGGGGCAGGTGAGCTGGGAGTAGGTCCCAGGAGGGGTCCCTACCAAGGCATGGTCTCCCTTGGTGAAGTCACAACATCTCTTCCTTTTCTCCCATAAGGCATTTTCCCCACAGTCAGGTCCCTTGGATTCTTACCTTCAAGCGCCAATGCTCTTAAAAATATTTCTTCCAAATAAAGACAGTGCCATCCCCAAGAGGAATTCTGGGGATGAAAAGATTTTCCATCTCATTACAGGTGTAATCGCTCTTTTTTTCTTTTTGTTTGCAAGTAATAGAAACCCACAGAGAGTGGCTTAAGCAAGGAAAGGAATTTATTGGTTCATGAAACTGAGAAGTCCAGGGTAGACTTCAGGCATGGCTGGATCCAGGTGCTCCAATGATGTCATCAACTCTCTCTCTTTTCTCTATTTCTCTGCTTCCCTCTGTGTTGCTCAGGAAAATATTGCTTCGTTTGGGCACTCTAACTAAAGTACTGTAGACGGGGCAGGGGTGTGCTTGAACAACAAATGTTTATTTCTCACAGTTCTGGAGGCTGGGAAGTCTGAGATCAGGATGCAGGTATATCTGGTGTCTAGTGAGAGTTTGCTTCCCGGTTTGCTAATATCCTGTCTGCTCCTTGGGTCCTCACATGGCAGAGATCACAGGGAGAAGAAGCAAGCTCTGTGTCTGTTCTTACTAGAGCACTGATAGCATCATGAAGTCTCCACCTTCATGACTTAATGACTTCCCCAAAGCCCACCTCATACCATCACACTGGGGGTTGAGGATTTCAACATAAGAATCTGGAGGGGGGTGCGCCCGGGTGGCTCAGGGGGTTAAAGCCTCTGCCTTCGGCTCAGGTCATGGTCTCAGGGTCCTGGGATCGGGTCCCCGAATTGGGCTCTCTGCTCAGCGGGGACCCTGCTTCCCCTCCTCTCTCTGCCTGCATCTCTGCCTACTTGTGATCTCGCTCTGTCAAAATAAATAAATAAAAATTAAAAAAGAAAAAGAATCTGGAGGGGGACAGCCCACATCAATTCCCCAAAGCAGGGGAAAATGGCCATCATCTACTCATGTCCATTTCTCTAGGTCAGCCACCCCATCAGAAAGAGCATGCCCCATTCCCAGCAGGTTTGGCCAAAGTCCCAGAGCATATTCTTGTGGGCCCAGCTTAGGTCAGTATCCCTAAATGAATCCCTGATTGACCAGGCCGGGACCGTGTGCCTACCTCTGAAAGGGAACAGAGCTGTGGGGGCCCCCCATCTGATCTACATGCAGTAAGAGTGACAAAGAATGCAGATGTCACAGTAGCCAGGCATGGCAATCCCAAGCCACCATCCCTCTTACTGTCCCTCAGGAGACTGGGGCCGCCCTCAGTGCACCAGGGGACGGGGGCATCTGCCCTCGCAGGTTGTTGTGGGTAGCCTGCTGACATGGGCCTTTTCTGACTTGGGTCCCATCCATGCCTTGCTTTCAGCCCCCTCCTCAGTGTCTCCTCTGATGTTCTCCCTGTAATAGCTAGAACAGTGCCAGGTTACCTCTTCCAGGTTACTTAGGACTGGCCACGCAGGGGCTCCACCTGCCATGGCTCTGCTTATACATGGCTCCCTCCCACCTGTTGTCAATTATCACCCCAAACAAGGTCATGCCAACATTGTGCCAGAAGTTACTGGAGACCTCCCCTGCAGAAAGATTGCCCTAACACCTGTTTCTTCCTCTCTATCGTTCACACGTACGTCAGCATGTTCTTTCTAAAATGTGGGCATGACCTCACTCTGAGCTCCAGACTCTTCCAGTCTTCTCGTTGCCATGTGCCACAGGCCTGTGCCTGAATCTCTGTGCCAGATTCAGTGCTGGGACTCTAGCCACTTGCTGGAAGGACAGGAAGTCAGGCCCTTCCTGCGTCTGGGCCTTTGCATGGCTGGCATCTTTGCCTGGGAACCCCCTGGCAGGAACCCTGGAGAGCCTCCCCGGACCTCCCTTCTCTCTGCCACCCCTGGGCTGTGTCGCACTGCACTTGCTCCTGTTTCACTCTGGAATTGCACTTCCCTTGTGTGTCCCTCTTTCCATGCTGGTGTTCTGGTTACTATTGCCCAAAATTAGTGGCTTAAGACTACAGCAATCACTTTTTCATCCCTCATGGGAAGTGCCCATTTGGGCAATTCTGGCTCAACCTACTGGCATGGTTGCTGTCAGATGGGGAGGCAGGAGCCGAGGTGGAGGCAGGGGAGGCCGGAGTTACTGGGGACTGGCTGTGTCTCTCTGTGCGCTCTCAGAACCTCTCTGTGTCTTTGCACCTAGGCTGGTTGGGCTTCCTCTCAGCCTGGTGGCCTTAGGGAACCTGCCGGCCCATCTGGTGGCTCAGAGCTCCAAGACAGAAGGACAGAAGAAGCTATAGCACCTTTCAGAATTTGGCCTTGGAGGTTGCATAGTATTATTTTGCTGTGTCTGCAAAGCAGGAAACCCCATTGCAGTCACTTGTAGGAAGAGCCCTCAGGACAGGAGGTCTTGTAGGGCCCCTCTGCACAGGTGGGAGGGAGGGACCCCATCTCTGGGTCCCCAGCATCGCCTGGCTCAGAGTCAGCCCCTGGCATGCTCAGGGGATTCTGTTTTTCCCTGAGAAAAGCACAAATTCCACCTCGGTGAAGGGTGAGCGCAGCCCATAGCAGCTTTGATCTAGGCAGCAGTGCCTTCAACAACCCTCCTGATCCTCCCCAATCCTGGCCAGGTCTGGTTGTCTGTAGCCTTGGGGGGCAGAGTGGGTGTGAGTCCCCTCAGCGTCACCCCACTCTCCCTATTCCTGCCCCAGGAGGCCCAGAGAGAGATGTGTGGGCCCCCACCGAGGCAGCGGGGACGATGGGGCACTCCACACTGTGGAACCTCAGCCCTGTGCCTGGGGAGCCGGGAGACCCTGATATGTGATCTAACCCAAGTCTCCAGTCTTGAGTCTCCGCTTCTGCACTTTGCAAAATGGAGATAATCCCCTTCTCTCAGAGCCTGGCCAGGATCGATGCAGATAATAGATGAGAGAATGCTTGGCTGGGGACAAAGTGCAGCAGCGTTCCAGGAGTTCTCACCTGGCGCTCCACCCCCCACGCGGGATTTAATGAGAGCTGGCTGCTCCCTGGGATCTTTAATTAATTGTCCCAGCCCTGCAGCCCCCGTGCCAGCAGATTGAGCCTCTGCTGCGGGGAAGTGGGCTGCGCATCGCCTTGGATGCAAATGCCCTAAGCAGAGGCTTCTGTGGAGGCTTTTGCTGACTGGGTGGTTTTAAGCAGCTGCGGTCCTTGGCGCCCCCAGGAGCTAGAATCAGGGTGACCAGGCCTTAACCCGCTCTTCTCTGCTCCTCCCTCTGGGCGGGCCCAGGTGCCCTGGGACAACTACAGCAAAGGCTCCCTTCCACAGGGTCTCATAGCCCTCCCAGCTAGCCAGCTCCCCCCATACTCCCTCCAGGTGACTGTCCAGATCACCCTCCAGACACCCCTCCAGGTGCCCTCCAGATGACTCTTCAGGGAAGCCTGCAGATGCCCTCAGGTGCCCTTCAGGTGGCCTTCAGGCACCGTGGCCACTTTGTTCCCGAGGCCTCCGCTCTTGCAGCCCTAGGCCTCCGTCTTTGCTGCGCTCTCTCCTTGTGTACTCCCAAGCTGTCAGAGTAGGAGGACTTCCTGTTCTACAGGCGCTGCGTGTCCGCATGCATGTCGTCTCCAGGGAGCCTCCTCTGCCCACCCTGGTCTGCCTTTCAACATTACCTAGTTGTTGGGCCCTGACACCCTGGTCCTGTCCTCCACAGCCCTCAGTGCGGGAAGGTGTCCTTCACTTGGTGTTTTGTTGGCCTTGTCCTCTCATTGTCAGCCCAGGGAGCATCCTGCTGGGCGGGTATCCCCAAGGAACATGCAGCAGGCTCCACACTCCAGTCCCACATGTCTACGTGGCATCCTGGAGCCACCATGGTGACCAGTGCTGGACCCCAAGCCAGATATGTGAGTGTGCAGTCCCTGTGCTGGGGGTGTCACGACCCTGGGGGGTGGGGAACTTTAGGGAAACTTCTGGAGGGGTGGAGTGTGAGAATGCCTTTTTAGGGTCACTCTTCCAGCAAGGGTGGGGCCACCGGACAGGAGGCCCTGGGGGAGGGTGGATCTCAGGGGTGGGAGGTGAGGCTGCTGACAGGTGCCTTCAACATCTGGGCCAGGTGGCGCCCGGTGAGATAGGCAATGACCACTTGGGCCAGTTCCTTTTCAGAGACTTTTAGGGTCTAAAGATATTCAAGTTAGCCTGGCACCCTAGCCCTCCACGAGGGCTCCCCCATGTTCTGTGTCTCCCGACACTCTGGCTTTTTTTCAGCTCCTCCTGGTCACAGCTGAGTGTTTGTATTTCCTGTGCCCTCTGTCTAGAATGTTCTATCTCCCCTCCCCCATGCCCCACCCCCATGTCCTTGCCCATTTAACTGTGTCTTATCCTTTGGGTTTGAGTTTCAACTAGAGCCACTCAGAGAAGCCTTCTCAGCTCCACATGGGATCAGGTTTCCCTGTCACCCACTCCCCACTCCCTGCCCCTGACTTCTAGGGATAGACGCATCTCTGTGTGTTCACTACTGTGTGCTCCATGCCTCCTCAAGTTATTGACACATGTGACATAAATATTTGTCACATGAGTGAATCAATGGATCATCATTCGTGTGATGATTTGATTGGTGTCAGGGTCCCAGGCCAGCCTGTAGGATCTATGAGACCTGGGTTGGGTCTGTTTTGCTCATCATTATGTCCTCAGCATCTAACAAGGTGTTGACTCCAGTAGACACTCAATAAATATGCGATGACCTCGTATTTTGATGTGTCAACAATTACTTTTTGGTTCATTCTCATTCCTCTTTCACCTGAACCTCTTCCCCTACTAAAAGTGGACCACGAGGCGTCATGTCACATGGAGGCAAGTTACAACAGTTGAACAAGAGTTACACTCTTGGTTTTTTTTCATCTCAGAAGCCAGTTCTTTCCATTTGCAAGAGCCTGTATGGCCCCTATCAGAAGCCTCGAGGGTCTCAAGCTTCACGATAAATTTGAAAGAGTATGGGGTGAGCCATGGGAGTTTCTGTCTCCCTAGAGGGGACAGACAGTTCCCAGGCTGGAGAAGACATGGAAATGGGTGGATTAGTCAGCTTTTGCTGCATAACAAACTATCTCGAAACTCAGTGGCTTAAGTTGGCACAATTTATTATTTCTCATTAGAGAAATATTATTTCTCATTCTCATTAGAACAATGAAAATGGCTACAATGGCCTGCCTGGATGTTTCTTCTGGTCTTTTCTGGCTCAGCTGGGGTTGGGTCACCTACAGCAGCCTCACCCACATGTCTGGGTCTTTGCTGAGAGGTCCAGAAGGCTGGGGCTCAAAGAGCCTAGCCCGGCCTCTTTCCATGGAAGACTCAGGGCAGCTCAGAGGTGGCTTTCCAGTTTCTCCTTGCATCATCTTTGCAAAGCGTTCCCGCAGCCTAAGTAGGTCATACAACTGACCAAGCTCAGGCTCAAGGGCAGACAGAGGGGACACCCACAAGAAGGGGAGAAGAGATGGAGCTGTTCCTGTGTCCTTGAGAAAGAACTCTGTGTTCTGGCATGGTCTTCTGGGCTCAGTGGGGGGGGAGCAGGAATGAATAAAGCCACAGGAGGCTTTGGCGGGTGCCAGGAAGGATCCCATCTCTGTAGCATTCCCGGGAAGGCAGCATGACCCCAGAGCAGCAGAGAAGGGAGTCCAGAAAGAGGTCCAGAGCCCACAGGAGCAAGGGCGTGGGGAGAGGGGTTGGATCTGGGAGGTGGGGGAGAGGAGGACACCGAGCGCCCCAGACCAGGCATGGAGACAGGCTGGTCGATATCAGGGTGAGCCAGTGATGACTCAGGGACAGATAATTCAGAGGACCCCCATGCCTTGGCACTCAAGGGGTGGGAGCCCTGAACAGAGGAGGTGCAGACAGGGGTCTGGAATATCAGCTGAATGGATAAACACTCAAGCAGTCAGGACTCTTGACAGCCTATGTGGGGCTGCCCTGGGCCACCTTTTTTTTTTTTTTTTTTTTTTTTGGTTACACTGAGAAATACAGTGACAGATTTATTAATATGCTGCTGGATATTTAACCAGTTAAATAGCCTTGGTGCTCTATTTCCACAGTGCAGAGGAGAAATTTCTGTCAGAGACAAAGTCAGCTCCTACAGAGAAAAGATCCTCCACGTGAATCTTTTACCAATTCGAGGACCACCAGACGATACTGGGCTCCCGCCTCGCAGTCACATTTTAACACCTTCATTGATATAAAACTCACATACCATAAAATCCACCTTTTAAAGCATGCAATTCAGGGGCTTTTTTGCAACTACTGCTGATACCGGATCCAGGAACATTCGGTACCCTCCGCAGAAGGAACGGAGGGCCTCTGAGCGGTTGTTGTCCACCCCACCCCCTTTTCCTTCCAGCCCCTGGCAACCACCAGTCTGCTTTCTGTCTCCGTGGATTTGCCACTCTGGATATGTCCTATAAGTGGAGTCCATTTCATGCAATTTGCGGGACCCCGTGATGGGCTTCCTTCACCAACCATACCGTTTTTCTTTTATTCTCTTCTCTTTTTTCTAAGATTTTATTTGTCAGAGAGAGGGAGAGAGAGAGAGAGAGAGAGAGAGAGAGAGAGAGAGCACAAGCAGGCAGAGGCAGGAAGAGAAGCAGGCTCCCAGCCGAGCAGGGAGTCCGATGTGGGACTCGATCCCAGGGTCCTGGGATCATGCCCTGAGCCAAAGGCAGCCACTTAACCAACTGAGCCACTCAGGCGTCCCAACTGTACCATTTTTCAAGGTTCATCCATGTAGCATGCCACAGTGCCTCATTGCTCTTTATGGCTGAGTAATATTTCACTGCATGGATTATGCTGCCCTGTATTTACCCACTCCTGAGGTGACAGATGTTCGGATCATTTCTGGTGTTGCCATTTATGTGGCTTTGCAAGCTTTTAAATGAGTCTTTGGGCATTTCCCCCCTAATGCTTCAAATTAAAACAGTATAATACACACACATACACACACACACACACACACAAATATGTACGTATATAGATATTGTCTATATATTCTCTATATGGGGGTTTATGTATATATGTTTATAGAGTATCTCTCTAGATAATCTGGTTTTTTAATTGGCTTTTCCCCATAAGTTCCTGGGGTAACACAAATACACAGATAGCAAGAAACTATCGCTACAGATCCTCCCAGGATTGCCAGAGGAAGGTGTGCTAACTTCCTGAGCCCCTGACCAGCCTTCTCCACCAGCTCCTTGTCTCTGCAACAGGTCGGTTCAGTGGGTCTGGGTGACGTGGCCTCCTGCACCCTCTCCTGGAGATGAGAGAGAGGACAGTGAGTAGACATGTTCATTTGGGGGTTGTTAGGGTTGCGGGGTGTCTTGTAATTCACACTTCTGACATACCCAAGGCACAGAAACGTTGATACCCATTTTACAGATGGGGAAATTGAGGCCAAGACAGGTCCAGGGCTCCTAAGAGGCAGAGCTGAGAAGCACACCGGGAGCTTATTCTGAGGGCTCTCCACTGTGTGGGGTTGCCTCCAGAGAAGCCCCACAGACTGGCTCTGGTAGGCAGGTTATAAAATGGACCCTTGGCCTTGAAGGGGAATCAACTAATTAGCATCCTTCTTTTCTCCACCTCCCCTTGCTAAGGGAGGAAACGTCTACTTAATCTTCAGACAAAGAGACAACTTAACTGCAGGCTAATAAAGGGCATTTAGCTGATAAAGCAAAACTCTGGGGAATCCCCCTGCTGGGGCTGGAATCTGCTTTCCCAGTTCACTCCCTCCTCTGTTGTCTGGGGAGGCTGAGGGGAGTGGGGAACAGGGTCCAATCACTGCCCTCAGGGAGACTTGGGGGCTGAGGGCTGGGTCCCTCCTGGACCCACCACCACCACCATCATTATGATTCTGTGCATGAGATTCGTAGTAGAGTATTTGTTCCATAAATTCCAGTTCCAGAAAACAGGCATTGTAACCCTCCTTCACAGGCAAGGAGCCTTAGATGGAAGTCACTGCCTTTGTTAGGCTGTGGGGCTTGAGGGTAGAGAGTGTCTCCCTGGTCTTGGTGTGTCCCAGGCCCAGGAGAGGCTGCACCCAGGAGGGACTGCACCAACCTCCTTAAGTGCACGAGTGAAAAATGAGTAAAGAATGAATGAATGAGAGCTCATCCAGGGCCCAGAACTCGGACTCGGGGCCCTAGACTCCCAGGCCAGGGCTCAATGCAGTTGTTAGAAGGGGCTTTCTTTTGGCTAGATCCAGCTCAGCACTTAGCAAGACCAAGGGGTCATGCTGGGGACCCAGGAGGCAGCACCATGCAGGCTTGGCTTTCCAAACACGTGCGCTGTTTCCAGGGAGCCAGGCAGGTGGGTCATGAAATGAAACACCTTAGGTCACGAAAAGGGCAGCATGAGAGAATCGTCCTTCATCAGAGCCCCAAATGGAGAGGCGTGGCCGGGACAGTCTGCAACCAGCCCCACTTCCCTGCCCAGCCTAGACTAGGGAGGACCATCGTGCGGCCCCAGGACACGGGACAACGGGGCCAAGAATCGCCTTCCCTGGGGTTTGTCTGAAGGTGAGGCTCTTAGGCGTTGCCAAAGGTCATTTGAAAACCGATCACATGAATCTTCATGCTTTCTGTAAAACAGGGTGTCAAAGGCACTATCTGTTCTGTGATACACATGAGAAATAGCTTTTAATTTACTGACAGGAAAAATAATATTATTGCCAATGATATTTTATGCCTTCTTCTTTCCCGACAGCAAAGACTGTGTTGTTTCATAAAGAACCCAGTGAATAAGTGTGTTCAATCACCAACTGTTTATTGAAGAACAGCCCGAGTTGGGTTTGGGCCCAGCACTGAGAATACCGAATACCGCTGTGGCTGAAACACCCTCTTGCCCTCCAGGAATTCACCTTCTAGTTTTGTTTTTTACTCTGGCCGCTAGGCTGCAACTCTGTAACCTTCAGGATTGAAATATGTGCCCCCTGTTCCTTTTGTCAGTCCTGACTTTCTGTTTCTATTTTAATCTTATTCTATAAATATCCTTTATTATCTGCTGTTACAACGTATTTTTAATAGGAAGATAAAAGAGGAAAAGCTACAGATGGCGGATTAAGCACACACTCCCCCCTCCTCTTCCTGCTTCAAATCCCTGAAAATGACAGAACATATTTTCTCTTTGTGTCTCTCATTCTCTTTCTCTCTCTCTCATGAATCTAGAACAGCTCTAGAAAACAATGACAAAGAGTGTCATAAATGAAGCAGAGATTTTGGGGAGTTCCTAGAAATGAAATGCAGGTAGAACTGGATTGATGAAGGACCCCTAATGTGGGCTACCTGAGGTGTAAGTGTCCTGGGATCTCCTAACCCCAAGGGTGATGGACTTAGGAGTTGGGGGGCCTGATAACATTCTTGAGATGCCTGGTTGCAGAACCAGATTCTGATTGATTGGCAGGAGCTCCTCTTTCCCCTAACACAGGTCAAGAAGAGGGGACCGTGGAAGTTCACCTCGGGCTGGAGCAGCAGAATAGCCATTTGAGAGCACTCCAATGATGGGCATGTGCAAGAGAAATGGGGGACAAGCCCTTGGGAAACCCAGTGGGTCACCCAGCTCTGCACCCCAGTTGCCACAGTAAACACAAGCAGCATCTACCAGCTGGGCAAATCAGGCCTCTTGTATCCAAATGTGAGCATCCATCCAAGAATCACCAAGGCCTGAGGGAGCTTTCACCATAACAGAGAGCAAGGCATTCAACAGCTGGAGAACAAACACTCAAAGGGGCGCAGTTAACAGGGCAAAGAGAAGAGCTTAGAAAAATGAAATTACTATCTTCCAAAGGATAAGAATGGAATTATAGTGGTATGAAAAAGAGCCAATTATAGGTTTTGGAAATACAATCATTGTGTTTAAAGTTCAATAGATAGGCTGTAAGGTGAATGGACCCATCAGAAGGAAACTTTGTGAACAGGTAGATTGAACTGAAGAATACGCTCGTGGCAGCCTGGAAGAGATGGCGAGAAGGAAAGAAAAGTTGCTGGATATTTTCCTTTTCTGAGTGCATTAATACACCTTCTAGAAAGGATGTGTTGGGAGGGTTCAATTCATGGAAGAAGCCTGGCTGGGCGGACTTTGAGTCATATCTAAAACACAGCCACGTCACTCGGAGATCTGGGATTTGGAGCAGCAGTCAGTACCCGGATGTGACTTTGGGTTGTCTCCTGCTGGGAAAAGGACTGTACTTTGGAATTAGGTGGGAGGAAAGCAAAATTTAAGCAAAGAATAGTTTATGATTTTATGCACGGTGATAAGCGTGCATTTCTCTTCTGAGCAGCCAAAGGGTGGAATGTAGTGGGCTATTGTAGCTCTGTTTCCCATCTTTTCCAGAATGCTTGTTGCCTCTCTTTTCTTGTCGGTAATAGTACCTCCTGCCTTAGGAGTTCTTCCCCCATCCCCTATGGTTCTCATGAACTTGCCAATTAAGGTCCACCTCCTCCCCCCAATGCCACACACACACACACACACACACACACACACGCACGCGCGCGCGCGCGAGCACGCGCAGAGGTACTGGGATGGGCACATGACTCTGGCTGGACTGCTAATGACAACCTACGACTCATCCAGCATTTAGAATACAACCCAACATGGGCCACCAACAATTCTCTCCAGAAATAATATGTGAACAAGGTGAGAGAGAAGCACTTTTTCTACCAGGATTGTGTGTCTGGCGCTGCCAGTGGCCATTTTCCCTGATACTTGTAAAACTCCTGTCTGGAGAATGGAGCCAGACAGAGATAGATGTAGATGGACGGAAATGTGAGAAGATGCTTTGGTATCAGAGGCCCTGGAGGTAGCTCTGCCAAAGATAAAACCATACGCAGGCTGTCTAGTTAGTGAGAAAAAAAACATTCTGGGCTGGGTGACCTTTGTGACCAGCATCATCCTGATTTATATAGGATCTTTAAAAGTCATGTCATAATTTTTTTTTAATCCTGAGGATTTAGAAACATCAGAAAAATTTATCTTTGTAATTCACTATATCAGTACAGGAAAAGAATTACATGTTGATTTTGATAGACTCCTAATATGCATTTTATAATGATCAACACCTGTTGATGATAAAGAAAAATGATAAAGGTTAAATAGCAATAATCTATGGCAGCAGTTCTCAAAGTGCATTCCAAGGAACCCTAAAGATCTCTCTCTCTCTCTCTTATTGAGGAAAAATTAGTATGTAACATTTTATTTGTTTCAAGTGTACAAGATAATAATTTGATATTTGTATACACTACAAAGTGGTAACCACAGTCAGTCTAGTTACCATCTATCACCGTATAACTGATCCGCATCAGTCTTTTTCTTTTTAATATTTTATTTATTTATTTGACACAGAGAGAGAGAGAGAGAGATCACAAATAGGCAGAGAGGCAGGCAGAGAGAGAGAAAGGGAAGCAGGCTCCCCTCTGAGCAGAAAGCTCCATGCGGGGCTCAATCCCAGGACCCTGAGATCATGACCTGAGCCTAAGGCAGAGGCTTAACCCACTGAGCCACCCAGGTGCCCCTGCTTCAGTCTTTTTGCCTATGCTCCACTCCCTTTCCTTCTGATAACCACCAATCTCTTCTCTATATCTGAACTTTGTTTGCTCATTTTTTTTTTTGGTTCCATATATGAAAAAAAAACATAGTTTTTGTCTTTCTCTGTGTAACTTATTTCACTCAGCATGCTGCCCTTAAGGTCCAAACATGTCACAAATGGCATGGATTTCCTTTTTTTTTTTTTTTAATGACTGATATTCCATTATATATCTGTACCACATTTTCTTTATCCATTCATCCATTGGTGGCACTTAGGTTGTTCCCCTATCTTGGCTATTGTAAGTAATGCTGCAAGGAACGTAGGAGTGTGTATATATTTTTGGATTCGTGTTTATGTTTTCTATAGATAATTGCATATAGAAGTGGAAGAGCTCGATCATTTAGCAGACCCATTTTTAACTTTGAGGATCCTCCAGACTGTTACCACAGTAAATTTGCTATCCCACCAATTTGCTATCCCACCAACAGTGTGAGTGTTCCCTTCTCTCAACTCTGGCCAATACTTGTTATTTCTTGTCTTTTTGATGATGATAGCCATTCTAATAGGTGTAAGGTGATATCTCACTGTGGTTTTGATATGCATTTCTCTGAAAATTAGTGATATTGAATATCTTTGTGTATGCCTGTTAGCCATCTGTATGTCTTCTTTGGAAAAGTGTCTATCTAGATTCTCTGCCCATTTAAAAATCAGATTATTTATTTATTTTCTGCTCTTGAGTTGTTTGAGTTCCTTTTATATTTCGAATATTAACCCCTCACCAGGTATATGATTTGCAAATGTTTTCTTCCACTTAGTAGGTTGCCTTTTCATTTTGTTGATGGTTTCAACAAATGCTGCATAGAATTTTTAGTTTAAAGTAGTCCCATTTGTTTATTTTTGCTTTGGTTGTCTTTGCTTTTGGAGTAAGATCCAAAAATTTAATGATGAGACCAATATCAAGGAGTTTACCACCTGTGTTTTCTTCTAAGAGTCTTATGGTTTTGGGTCTTACATTCAAGTCTTGAATCTGTTTTGAGGTAGTTTTTGTGTATGGCATAAAATAGTCAGTTTTATTTCTTTGCTTGTGGCTGTCCAGTTTTTCCAACACCATTTATTGAAAGAGACTGTCTTGCTCCACTGTCTACTTTTGGCTCCATAGTCATAAATTAGTTGACCCTGTATGAGGGTGTTTATTTCTGGGCTCATTATTTTGTTCCGTTGATCTGTGTGTCTGCTTTTATGCCAATAATATACTCTTTTGATTATTGTAACTTTGTAGTATAGGTTGAAATCAGGGAGTGTGATACCTTCAGCTTTATTCTTTCTCAAGATTGCTTTGGCTATTTGGTGTCTTTGTGGGCTCATATAAATTTTAGGATTTTTTTTTTTAACTGTGAAAAAATGCCACTGAAATTTTGATAGGGATTTCATTGAATTTGTAAATCTATAGATTTGAGTAGTATGGGCATTTTAACAACATTAATTCTCTCAATCATTGAGCATGAAATATTTTCTCATTTGTTTTCTTCTTCAAATTGTTTCATCAATGTCATATAGTTTTCAGTGTACAGGACTTTCATCCCCTTGGTAAATTTATTCTGAAGTATTCTGTTCTTTTTCCTGCAACTGTAAGAGGGATTTTTTTTTCTTAATTTATCTTTTTGATATTTCATTATTAGTGCAGAGAAGCACAACGGATTTCTGTATATTGACTTTTGCATCCTACAAGTCTCGTGAACTCATTTATTAGCTTTAACAGGTTTTATTTGTTTGTTTGTTTGTTTTTGGTGGACTCCTTAGGCCTTTTTAAATATAGTAACTTGTCAACTACAAATAGTGACAGTTTTACTTCTTCCTTTCCAACTTAGATGTCTTTCATTTCTTTTTTTTTTTTTTTCCTGCATAATTGCTGTGGCTAGGACTTCCAGTACTAGGTTGAATAATAGTGTAATAGTGGTGAGAGTGGGCATACTTGTCTTATTTCTGATTGTAAGGGGAAACTTTTCCTCTCTTCACAGTTGAATATGATGTTAGCCATGGGTTTGTTGTATTGGCCTTTATAATGTGTAGGTGTGTTCCCACTATATCCACATTGTTGAGAGTTTTTATCATAAATGGTGTTAAATTCTGTCAAATGCTTTTTCTGTATTGGTTGAGATGATCATACGATTTTTACTCTTCATTTTGTTAATGTGGTGTATCATATTGTTAGATTTGTGGATGTTGAACCATCCTTGCTTCCCTGGAGAAAATTCCACTTGATCATGGTGTATGATCTTTTTAATGTTTTGCTAAATTGGTTTGCTAATACTTTGTTGAGGATTTTGCATCTATGTTCATCAGGGATATTGGACTGTAATTTTCTTTCTTATGGTGTTTTTGTCTGGTTTGGGTATCAGGGTAATGCTGATCTTGTAAAATGAGTTTGCAAATGTTCCTTCCTATTCAATTTTTTGGAAGAGTTTGAGAAGGACATATGCTAAATGTTCCTTGAATGTTTGGTAGAATTCACCAGTGAAACCATCTCATCTTGGACTTCCGTTTGTTGTAAGGTTTTTGATTACTGGTTTAATCTTCATACTAGTAACTGGTCTACTCAGATTTTTTATTTCTTCTTGATTCAGTCTTTAGAATTTTATCCATTTTTTCTAGGTTGTCCAGTTTGTTGGTATATAATTGTTCATAGCTGTTTCTTATGGTCCTTTATATTTCTGTGTGATGGTTGTAGCTTCTCTTTCATTTCTGATTTTATTTGAGCCTTCTCTCTTTCTTCTTGGCGAGTCTCACTAAAGCTTTGTCAGCTTTGTTAATCCCTTCAAAGAACCAGCTCTTACTTCCATTGATCTTTTCTACTGGTTTTTTTTTTTTAGTCTTTATTTCATTTATTTCAACTCTGATAATTATTCCCTTCCTTCTACTAACTTTGGGCTTTGTTCTTCTTTTCCTAGTTTCTTCAGGTATAAAGTTAGATTGTTTATTTGAGATATCTCTCATTCTTGAGGTAGGCTTGTATCATTACGAACTTTCCTCTTAGAACTGCTTTTGCTGCATCCTATAGATTTTGGGTTTTTGTATTTCCATTTTCATTTGTCTCCAGGAAGTTTTTTTTTTTATTTCCCCTTTAATTTCTTTGTTGATCAATTGTTTGTTTAGTAGCACATTGTTGTTTTTTTTTTTTTTAAAGATTTTATTTATTTATTTGACAGAGAGAGATCATAAGTAGGCAGAGAGGCAGGCAGAGAGAGGGGGAAGCAGGCTCCCTGCCAAGCAGAGAGCCTGATGCGGGGCTCGATCCCAGGACCCTGAGATCATGACCTGAGCCAAAGGCAGAGGCTTAACCCAATGAGCCACCCAGGCGCCCCACACATTGTTTGTTTAATCTTCACATATTTTGGCTTTTTCCAGTTTCCTTCTTGTAATTGATTTCCAGTTTATTACTGATACTGTCAGAAAAGATGCTTAATATGATGTCAATCTTCTTAAATTTAATCGAGATTTGTTTTGTTAGCCTGACATATGATTTGTTCAGGAGAATGTTACATGTGCTCTTGAGAAGAATGTGTATTCTGCTGTTTTTGTATGGAATGTTCTGTACATATCTATTAAGTCCATCTGGTCTAATGTGTCATTAAAGCTGATGTTTCTTTATTCTGTCTTTCTGATCTATTTATTGAATTAAGTGGGGGTGTTAGTGCCTCAGTTCATATTTGCTTTATATATTTGGGTGCTTCTACATTGGGTGCGCAAATGTTTGCACATGTTATATCTCTTCCTGGAATTGACTCTCTTAACATTATGTGTGCCTTCTTTGTCTTTTATTACGGTCTTTGTTTTAAAGTCTAGTTTATCTGATATAAGTATTGCTACTCTGGCTTCCTTTCCACTTCCATTTGCATGGGATATCTCTTTCTATCCCTTCACTTTCAATCTGTATGTATCCTTAGATCTGAAGTGAGTCTCCTGCAGGCAATATATAAATGAATCTTGTTTTTTAAACCATTCAGCCATTCTTTATTTTTGACTGGAAAATTTAGTTCACTTACAATTAAACTAATTGTTGATAGGTATTTACTTATTGCCATTTTGTTAATTGTTTTCTGGCTGTTATTACAGTTTCTCTCTGTTCTTTTCTTCTTCTCTTGCTCTCTTTCTTTGTGATTTAATGATTTGCTTTAGTGTTTTGTTTAGATTCCATTCTCATTATCCTCTGTGTATCTACTACAGGGTTTTGCTTTGTGGTTACTATGAGGTTCACATATAATGACCTATATATACAATGATTTATTTTAGGTTAATAACAATTTAAAAATTTTAAGAAGATTTTATATATTTATTTGACAGAGACAGAGGGAGAGAGCACAAAGAGGGGGAAAAACAGAGGGAGAAGCAGGCTCCCTGCTGAGCACAGAGCCTGATGCAGGGCTCAGTCCCAGGACCCCGAGATCATGACCTTAGCCAAAGGCAGATGCTTAACTGACTGAGCCACTCAGGCACCTGATAACAACTTAAATTTGAGTGCATTCTAAAACTTGTACATTTTTACTACTCTCCTCACACATTTTCCATTTTTGATGTCATATATTACATCTTTTTATCTTGTGAATCCCTTAACTAATTATTGTAGTTATAGTTAATTTTACTACTTTTGTCTTTTAACTGACATACTAGCTTTATAAATGGTTAATCCACTACTTTTACTATACATTTACCTTTAGCAGTAAGATTTTTACTTTCATATGTTTTCTTGCTATTAGTTCGTGCCCCCCCCCAACTTTTTTCAGCTTGAAGAAGTCCCTTTAACATTTCTTATAAGGTAGTCTAATGGTGATAAACTCTTTTAGCTTTTGCTTCTCTGGGAAAGCAGACAATCTCTCCTTCAATTCTGAATGACAGCATTGCTGGAAAGAGTATTTTGGGTCAGAAGGTTTGCCCTTTCAGCACTTTAAATATATCATGCCACTCTCTTCTGACCTGCAACGTTTCTGCTAAAAAGTCAGCAGAAACCCCAAGGGGTTTCCCTTGTACTCAACAAGTTGTTTTTCTCTTGCTGCTTTTAAGATTCTCTCTTTATCTTTAACTTTTGACATTTTAATTATAATGTCTCTTGGTGTGGGTCTCTCTGGGTTCATCTAATTTGGAACTCTCTGTGTTTCCTGGACCTGGATGTCTCTTTCCTTTTCCAGGCTTGGGAAGTTTTCTGCCCCCTTCTCTCTGTCTTCTTTGGGGAACCCTATAATGTGAGTATTAGTATGCTTAATGTCCCATAAGTCTCTTAAGCTGTTTTCACTTTTTATTTATTTTTTCTTTTTGCTGTTCTGTTTGAGTGAGTTCCACTTGCCTGTCTTCCAGGTTACTGTTTCATTCTGCCTCATCTAATCTGCTACTGAGCCCCTTTAGTGTACTTTTAAATTCAGTTATTGTATTCTTCAGCTCTGTGACTTTTGTTTGGTACTTGCTTATATATTTTCATCTCTATTGAAATTCTGCTGTGTTGATCTGTTCTTCTCCAGAGTTTGGTAAGCATCTTTATGACCTTTACTTCAAACTTTTTTATCAAGTACACTACTTATCTTCATTTATTAAGGTCTTTTTCTGAGGTTTTGTTTTGTTATTTCATTTGTAGCATATTCCTCTGTTTCCTTATCACCTGATACTCTGTGTTTTTTCCATGTATTATGTGAAAGAGCTATCTATCCCAGGCTTGAAGAAATGGCCTTGTGTAGGAGATGAACTTTATTGTTCAACCTTGCCTCAGCTCTTGGTTGTGATTGTCCCTCAAGCCTTTGTGATTATCTAAGTAGCCTGATTTATTCTTGATAGGTCTCTGACTTATTCTTGTTGAGGTTGTGCCAAGACATGTCAGTGTTCCCAAAGGAATAATCTCGTTTGGCACCTGGTTTCAGGCTGATTGCAAACCAGGTTCTCCAGCAGCAGTTTTAAAGTATGCAGATATATATAATGCTGTGGGACCACAATTGAGGCCTGCTGACCTCCAGACCAGGAGATCTGGACGTTACCCCTAGGAGACAGTTGCAAGAAGTAAGGATTCAAGAAAGTGTATAAGCCCCTTTCTGGGACACAGGAGTGAGCTGTGGCAAGGCCAAAGGAGGACACAAAGATGGTGTCTCTCAGCATATGTTACCAAGAGTGCCTCTGTAGTCTCAAGATATGTGGCAAAAGAGAAGCCTGTCTTTCATGTTGAAACTCTGGGACCAGGAAAGGTATTTTGTCATGGCAAACTGGGGTGTGTTTCAGTCTCCTGTCTGTGTAGTACCCATGGTATGGTAGCCTGCCCAGAACTTTGTGACTGTTACAGCCCCGTGATCTTTTGGCCATCAGAGCCAGGTGATCAAAAGTGGACTACAGGCATCCCCTGGCTTTAGCCAATCTGCGGGAGAGTATTAAGGGTAGGGCATGTCCACAACTTTAGAACAGCAGGGAAAGAGCGCAGTTGGAAGGGCTCAGTGAGACTGTGTCCATGTGCACTCACCTCTGTTACCAAGGTAGATGGAAAGTATAAAAATGGAGCTCACCAGTGCCTCCATCTCTGAAGAAAGTCCTTACTGGCCCCTGCCCCTCCAGCAGACACTTTAATATTAGCATATGAATCTCTCTCATATGTAACCCAGTCACCTCTCAAACTCCTCCTTTTACACTGGGTTCCAGGGCAAGGGAGTTCATATACAAACTCCTCAAAAAGAGTATCGTAGGCCCCATGGCTCCCCAGAGCCTCTGGATGTATGCCCTATTGGCTTCCAGAGCCAGACATTTTTGGAGTCTCATCTCTGTGGTGCAGGTCCCAAGAATTGGGATACTCCACGTGGGGTACAAACCCCTCACTTCTTAGGAGGAAATTCTGGCTCTGTGAGATCCCTTCTTGTATACTTTGCTGTATCAAGGAGGATTTTTTGGTGAGACTGTGTCTCTACATCTCTTACCCATCTGCATGTGGTCTTTTTATTCCTTATTGTGGAAGGAGCTGTTCAGATAGTTTTTAGTTATTTTTCAGCTGCAATTATGCTATCTGTGGCTGTTGATTTGGTGTGTCCATGGAAGGAGGTGAGTTGAGGGTGTTCTTACTCCACCATCAGGGACCATCTCTCATCTGAATATATTCTGAATTCTTTTCTTGAAATGTTTCAAGAAAAATTTTGTATCAGATGCAAAGACTTGTAGCTTTATCTTTTTCTTTCCAATATTTATACCTCATGTCTTTTTCCTATTTTATTCCTGTGTCTAATAATCCCCAGGATGATGTTGAATAACAATGTTAATAGTGGGCCTCTTCAATTTCTGTTTTTCATTCACTCATTATTTATCCAACATTTGCTGTGTGGCAGAAATTACTTTGGGCCCTGGAAACACAGATGTGACCAAGTGCATCAGAAGATTTTGAAGAGAAAAAGGAGAGGAGTGAAAGTGTATTCTAAAGAAACTGGACATAGCTATACCCTGGAAAGCAAGAGAAGTTTTCCCTGAAGAACTTCCCCAATAAAACCCTCTCTGTCTTTCATCATGAAATCTGATCCTTGCTATTTCTGATAAATACTCCATCAAAGGAAAGAAAGTTTCCTTTTATACTTTGTTCATTAAAAGCTTTTAAAAAAATTCAGGAATGGATGTTGAATATTATTAAACTTCTCATTAGTGTATGCATGGACATAACCAAAGCTTCTCCCTTTTAGCCTATTAATGTTGTAAATAAAACCAATAGACCTACCAATATTGAACCAGCCTTGCATTCCTATATTCTTGGATTGTATTGGTGTGCGATTCTCTTCTTAGCCTACTAGATTCACTCTGCTAATATCTTATTCAGGATTTTTGTAATTTTTTAAATAAGTAAATGTTAGTCGCAGGTGTGTGTTTTGTCGAGTATTACAGAATGAAGTTGGGCAAGTTCCCTTGATTCCTGTATTCTGAAATAGTTTAGGTAACATGGTTCCCTCCCAGACTCTGAGTGTTCTGGAGGAGGTGGTGTACACTTTCCCACTTCACTCTTAGCTCTGACTTCTGTTGAAGCCGAAATGGTTCCATTTTTGGATTGTCTCTCTCCCCCATATGGGCTGTCTCTGTTCTGCTTTCTATTGCTTCTGATGTATGACACATTCTCTTTTCTGTACATCAGGCAGATGGATGTGTTACAAAATTGGCTGAAGATTTAAGATTGAAGAGAGAGATGTCACATCATCTCCAAGCAAATAACACAAAAGTAAACAGGAGATATCCTCTGTCCTCAAGACACCTTTGGCCTTCCCTTGGAGGACCCCCACAATGTTGCCTATGCTCTCACTCCCCCACAGACTGGCCACATCTTTCTTTTCTGGGACATCTTCCCTCAGGTTTCCCCAAATTCATTTCCCTAAATTAGGCAGGTGTATTTGGCTTCCTTCTCTTCTCAGTACGGACCCTCATTTGCATATTCAGAGACCCATTCTGTGTTATGCTATACAGGGGGCACCTATTCCAGACCCTCGTTCTTTAATGAATTTTTCAGGGCACAAAAAAAGTATTTATTTCCTCACCATTTTGGATTGTGCTACATAGCTTAGAAAGCAAAAGTGGCTATAGTCATTTTGATTTTAATAACTCTTCCCACTCCCCATTAAATAGTGTATTAGTCAAATTTATCAGCTTCTCCAACTCTTGGGGCTAGCTTACCCCATCAATAAACTCAAAGGCTGGGTTGGTGGTGAGAGAAGAACACAGGGTGCATTCTTCCTGTGGTTTCCTGTTTGTCCTAACCTTCCCTATTACACATCCAGCTATTCTAACATCACTGGGTATTTCTTAGTCTCTTGTTGGTTCTCATAAATAATACTGCTGTGGACTTTCTTGTATACTTCTTTTGGTGAACATATGGATGCCTTTTAATCAGGAATAGACCTGGGGATGGAATTGTTTGGTCATAGGGTGGGCGTGTGTTCAGCTTTAATAGAAACTACAAGTCTACATTCCAAAGTCATTGTGCCAATCTACCCCCCACCCCACGAGTAGTGTAAGAGTGTGTCAGTATTTTCAATGCATGGTATATTTCTATCATTTTCATTATAATCATTAGGAAAAGTGTGTGGTAGTAACTCATTGAGGTTTTAACTTGCATTTCATTAACGATTAATGAAGTCAAGCACATTTTCATGTGTTTACTGGCCATTGAGCTATTCTGTGCTTGAAGTTCTGTCCAAGTCTTGCCCATTTTTGCCTTGAGTTGTATGTCTGTTTCTTATTGCTTTATAGGATTTTCTTCTATTTTGAATATGGGTCATTTGACAGATGTACATATTGTAGATATCCTCTCTCACTCTGTGGCTTGAATTTTCTGTCTCTCGAAGTTGCCTTCTGATAGACGGAAAGTCTTTATTTTAATGTAGTCCAAGTTGCCAATTATGTTCTTTATTTTGGAAGCTTTTCTGTATAATTGTTCAAGCCACCTTTGCCTGCCCCTAGGTAACGAGGTTATTCTCTTAGATTCTCCTTTCCGCTGATATTCACAAACCTCATTTTCATTCATGTCTCTGTTCAAATGTCACCTCCTCAGATAGTTCTTTCCAGACCACCTTATTTAAAATAAAAATCCCCATCATGCACTGTTCCCTTTCTCCATTTTTAAAAAGATTTTATTTATTTATTTGTCAGAGAGAGACAGAGAAGGCAGAAGCAGGGGGAGCAGTAGGCAGGACGAGAAGCAAGTTCCCCTCTGAGGAAGGAGCCTGATGTAGGACTTGATCCCAGGACCCCGGGATCATGACCTGAGTCAAAGACAAATGTTTAACCAACTGAGCCACCCAGGTGTCCCCCCACTTATGCCATTTTAATCTTCTTCAAGGGACTGATAACAATTGACTTTATAATACATTTTGAGCTCTTATTTGTTAGTTTATTCTGTCCTCCACCCTAAGTGTCAGGAGAGAGTAAATGAAGACAGGGAACTTTTTTTGTTGTTCACTGCTTTATCCTCAGTGCCCAGAACAGTGTCTGGCACACATTAGATGCTCACTATATATTTACTATATTAATGGGTAAATGGTCTCATTTTGTCCTTATCACTGCCTTGTGAGGAAAAGCTTATCATTGTTCCTTTTGACTAATGATGCTGTGTATCTTTTCAGATGCTTATTTGGATTCCCCTCTTTAAAATGCAAAATTTTATCAGTCATTTACACTTTAGTATAAATAAATAATTTTTACTGTGCTTTTCCTTGGCGAAAAGCAAGTGAGGATACCAAGACTCCGAAATCCAGTTCAAAAATATTTTTGGAAATCGCTTTTTTTGTGCGAAGCTCTGTGCCTCAATCTGGAGGTACAAAGATGAATAAAACCGGCTTTTTGCAGCCATTTTGAGGGGAAATGGCAGAGTCAAGCATGGAACTCAAGACTATCTGATTCTAAAACCTCGTTCTGTCTTTTTGGATGTGCAGGGACCTCAAAAGAGGGGTAGTGGGACTTTTCTGGGTGGGAGAATCTTGAGTGTATTTGCAGGTTGTGAGGTAGTGGAGGGGAGAGAGATTAAAGGTAAAGAAAGGCTACATCTCACCACTAGGCAGACAACCTCCTCCTCTGGTTGCCTCCTTGGTCCTCCTCTACTCCCAGGGCTTAAGAGGTCAATGTCTCATATGTGTCCAGGCTAATCACACCTTCTGGAAGTGAAATCCCAGCAAATCTGTCCTTAGTCTCATAATTATCCTTTCTCATCATCTTTTTTCTAATAAACTTCTCTTTCCTGCTCAAGTCTCCCCCTCAGAGAAAGGATAGGAAAAACTCATTTATACTGAAGTGTAAATGACTAGTTAGATAATGTTTTATTGTACTTAACAGAGATTTGCATTTTCCAAGAGAGATTCAAAATGGATAATACTATAATTGAAGGGGTGCCTGGGTGGCTCAGTGGGTTAAACCTCTGCCTTCAGCTCAGGTCATGATCTCAGGGTCCTGGGATCGAGCCCTGCATCAGGCTCTCTGCTCTGTGGGGAGTCTTCTTCCCCTCCCCCCCCACCCCCGCCTGCCTCTCTGCCTACTTGTGATCTCTGTCTGTCAAATAAATAAAATCTTTTAAAAAATACTATAATTGAAGGGATGACTTGATAATGATTGAATGACAGATATGAATTCTGTCATAGATAAGATATTTGGGAGGGGGACAGAGGACATTTTCTGTATTCAAAGCATCATGAAGGAACCAACTCTTGCTATACCTAATTATACCCAGTCTCCATATTAGCAGAACATTTCCTAATTTACAGTTTGCTGTGGATATATTTTCCATACTGCCAGAAGTGTGGACAAGAAGGGGAAGCTGAACCTTCACTTCCTTTCTTAGAGGTTCTTATTCACAGGTGTTCAGCAAGAAATGCTGGTGAGCCCTGCTAGGTATGCAACAAATAGAGAGTTCAGCGCCTCTTGTTCTCTCATAAATAATGGCATCTTCTGCAAGTCTTGAGTTTGGCCTTATGATTCTGAGATGATAGGGGTGAGGGAAGAAGGGATGGTGGACCCTGTACGGTCTGGGTAAGGATGATGTTTGTTTGCAGGAAGCCAGGGCCAGATATCTGGGTTTAAATAAGGAGACAATTTTACAGGCCAACTCCCTAGCCCCTGCTGGCCTGTCCTGAGAACCAGCATGACTTGACCCCATCCTTGGTCTGCACAGATAGGCTTGAGCAGGGCCTGGCCTCTCCCAGGGCTTCTGTCCTCCAAGTCTGTGCACAGTGTTTGCTTAGGATCAGTGATTTCTGTGCTTGGAGCCAGGACTGAGGAGGCCTGTCCTTCTACTGGGAGATCTGTCCCACCAGAAACCTGGTCATCTGAGAGATAAGAGTCTGGACTAGGAGTGGTTGAGACCATAATACAGGGGAAAGCTCAGGGTTTGAGAGACATGGGATCCAGTCGCAAATCCCTGCTGTGACTCGTGTGAGCTGAACTGTTACTTCACCTCCCCAATTTTGCATCTGTAAAAGGGGACTACTGGTACTCACTGATATATTAAACAGAACTTGGGGGAGGGGGAGGGGGAGGTAGTCTCTAGTGATCCCAATTTGAGGGGAAGGGGATGTTTTCAATGAAAAAAAAAAATTGCATTGTTTCCCTGCTGGAACACACTTCTCAGTGCTCCCAGACCAGACTCCTCACTTGGACCACAGGCTCCACATGGCCTGCCCCTCCCAACCCCTTCTCCTTTCTTTCCATGCCAGTCTCTGTGGCCTCCACTGGGTTCCTGAGTAGCTGCCCTTCTTCCCACTTTAGAACTTCTCCCCTTTTGCTCTCCTCAACCAACTCCTGCCCATCTTTTGAGTCAAAAGAGGATTTCACCCATGTAAATGAGTCCCCATTATAACAATTTCACAGAGCACCATTGTTTTGGGGTTGTTGTGGCAGCATAAGAGAAAGATTTCTTTCTCTCTCTTAGAAATGAGGTCTAGGGGTGAGCAGCTCTGGAATTCTGTGGTGGCTCCACAATCCTCAGGAACTTGGGCTTCTTCTGACTTGTTCTATGATTCTTGATGTGTAGCAAACCCCTCATAGACCAAGAAGGCTGCTCCAGTGCCAGCCATCACACATTCCCTTTCCCATGAGAATGAGGGAGAAAGAGCAAGGGGAAGGTCATCTCTCCAACCATGAAACACTCCCAAGGAAGTCACACACTTACTTCTGCCCACACCAGCACTGGTAAGAACTTTGTCATGTGGCCACACACGGCTGCAGAGGAGACTGGGGAACATATCACGATGGCCACAGACCCAATGGAGAAAGAAGGAGAGGACATGTATTGGGGCTCAGAACTATGTGTGCCCAGTCTGAAGCGTTTGTTCATTTAGTGACCAGATGAACGCATAACTTCTCCCCTAAGTGGAAGGCTTCTGGAGAACAGGGACCCCTGCTTCCCTCACCTTCGAACGTCCCCTCCCCCACCATGCCTCGCACAGGGTCTCGCAGACAGTAGGCAGCACACTGGAAATATTTGTTGAACAGGTGAATAAAACTCGTCATGGATTCCCTCCCTTTGTTCTCCCCTGGTAAAGCCTTTGTGATAGAAAGCACCTTCCCCCACATTCTGCATCTTTTATGATCTCCAGAGAAGGCCTCTGGGGGCTCTCCCTCTGGGGGCTTCCCGTGTTCCAGGCTGCTCAGTGATTGGGCACCCAGACCCAGAGCCCGCCCCCACCCCCACTGCTGCCCAGGATTATGTAACAGGAGTTTGATGCTCAGATGCTGGCTTAGTGGAGGGCAGGTTTGAATTGGAACTGACAGATTCCGGCGTGGAGGCGCGGGCCCAGTCCCCGGAACACCGGCAGCCTAATTGGCAGTGCTGTACGCCAGTGCTTCTCAAGTGCAGCTTGAATCGGCCTGTGAATCACCTGGGAACTTGTTAAAAATACAAAACTTCTGAGTCAGTAGGTTTGGAGTGATATATTTGGTTCCAAGTGACAGAAAGCCAGCTCTCGGAGGCAAAGGGGGAATTGATGGTGAGGGCACGGGGGCTCCTCCTGTAACTGCGAGAAGGTGGGAGCAGCTCTTGCACCTGCCCACAGCGTCCCCCTCTGGGGAGACTCGCTGTTCCCGGGGATCCGGCGTGGCCATCCAGGCCCGGGTGCGCCCCAGCAGCTGTGGCTATGGCGTCGGGTTCTGTGACCGGCTGTGTGGGGGTTGGGAGACTGGGGGTGTGGAGGGCGCCCCCCGAGGACTGGGTGGGTCCACAGAAGGTGGTGCTGGAGTCCGCTGGTATTTACGGTGCAGAAGCAAGAGACCAGCACTTGCCAGTGGGCCTCATGAGCAGCCCTTGGCTGTTTCCTCAAGAAAAGCTCCCCCTATTTCTTGGGGGTCCTACAGGGGGAGGGGATCTCTGGAAACCTTTATGAGGGCTGGTTGGGGCCTCGGCCTCCCTGTGAGTCTTCAGGCAACAGGGGACACATTCTCCTCAGATTCAGCGGCATGGGGGTCTTGGCGGCGGCGGGCTTCTTGCTGGCCAGTGGTCAGGGCGGGGACCACAGCAGCTCCCCAGGACCACGGGGCTGGCCCAGAGGGGGCAGGACACCAACATCACCCTGGCCTGGTGCATCTCTTGGAATTACCTGCGATGCTTCTTAAAATGCTCCCTCCGGACCTGCCCAGACCCACGAAGCCATACTCTCCAGGGCCAGGCCCCAAGAGGCTGAACTTGCATCAAGGACTGCAGGGATCTTTGACCCTCCCTGTCGCAGAGCTTCCAAGGGGAGTCCCAGTCTTTGGGGCTTTGTCTCTGTGGCTCTGTGAGGAGGGCCTGCCCTTCTCTGTGCATCGAGCTGCCCCCTGAGGGCAGCATCCTGGGCATGGTGCGGGGGGGTGGGGGGGGGCGGTAGGGAGGGTGGTGGCGCACAGCCGCCAAACTGTGGTTCGCCCAGCTTCCCAGCTGTCCTGTTGAGGCCCTGGGCCCTGTGCGCCCCATCAGGAACCACCCCCCCACCCCGCCCCACCCCACCCCAGGCCTTCTTAGCACCGCCTCCCGGCCCCTGAGGCATGTACATTTGCAGATTGGCCCCTGAGGCAAGCACATTTGCAGATTGGGCCTGCTCTGTGCAGTCTGGGGAAGGAACTCCCAGCAGCCCCAACCAAAGCACCCCCGCGGGTGGACTGGGCTCCTGTGCAGAGGGGTTGTGTAGTTCATCGTGCGGTGGGGCAATGCGAGGGCTCACCACCAATTTAACCCCAGGATGCTTTATTTGGCCCCCACAGAACGCTTTATGGATAGAATTGGTGACCAATATGCAGCACTCCAAGAATTGGTATTTTAAAAAAAATCCCTATTTCGGGCTCCTTGGGAAAACTTGGCCAAGTTTGCTGTGCAGGGCCACGTGGTGGACGGGCTCCTGAGCTCCCTGGTCCAGCCTCCCTCAGACATCCCACCTTGCTTCCCGTGTCCTCTGCTGCTGGCCCTGGTAGGCCTGTCTCTGTCTTAAGGTTTTTGCTGTCACTGTTGTGCTAGTTTTTTATTTTGTTCTTTTTTTTTTTTTTTTTTTAAAGATTATATTTATTTGAGAGAGCAGGGAAGGAAGGAAGGAAGGGCAGAGGGAGAAGGAGACTTCCCGCAGAGTAGGGATCCCAATACAGGAGTCGATCCCACCACCCTGGGATCATGACCTGAGCTGAAGGCAGACACTTAGCTGACTGAGCCACCCAGGCACCCCTGTTGTGCTAGTTTTAATGAGACTGCGTTACACAGCGATGTTCTGGGTGCCGCACTGTGATCTCTCTGGGTCATTTACCCATTTGATAGATGGGGAGACTGAGGCCCAGAGTGGCTACATAACTGGCCCACAGTGGTCCACTGGTCAGTGGCAGAACTGCTGTTTGATCTGGGTTCATCTGTGGTACTCCTTTCCAGGGGGACCCCGGCTTTGCTCTTGTGCTTTGCCCCCTGACTTGTGACCGCTACACTCTTACTTCTCTGCTCTGTTCTCCTGGCCTTATAGCTGACAACCCTCCCGGGTCTCAGCTTATGCTAGGTGTTGAGAGCCACGGGGCCTTGGGCCTGGATGAGGAAGGGGGCAGGGGCCTGAGCAGAGGTGAGGGGGTCAAGTGTTGGATCAAGGGCACAAGGGCAAACCTGCTGGCCAAGGCATCGTCCCACCCTCCCTCCCTCCCTTTCTAGGTGGCTGCTGAGGGACCTAATGTGCTTAACTCTAAGGGGGAATTCCAGAATCCCCCTGTGTGGCCTGCAGGGGCCCCCACTGTGTGCTTTGAGGGGTGCTTTTGGGACTCTCTTCCCTACGGTGTAGCAAACTCATTCTCACTTTCAGGAAGGTGTACCGGAACCAGGCAGGGGCGGGGAAGCCACCAAAAGGGATGTGTCCCATCCTGGCCCTAGACCAGGTTGTGAAGAAGCGTTGCAAATGTGAGAGGGGAGAGGGTACGTGGGAGCCCCTGGGGCTGCCTGGCTGAGGTGAGTAGGGCGATCAGGAGACTAAGCTGGAATAGAGGAGAGAAAAAGAGGAGTGCTGGAGATGGGTGCACCTGCTGCCATGGATGGGGGGTGGGGCAGGCCACTTCAGGACCCGGCTTAGGACCCAGCCCTTCCAGCATCTCCCTCAGCCTCCACCACTGTCCTCCTGCCCCTCTTTTCCTTCTGTCCCCGGGGCCCCTCTTTTCTCTCTCTTTCTACCCCTGCCCCCACCCAGCCCTGCCTCACTGTCTCCTTTCTGCCTCCTTTCCATCTCACAGGGGTCCTCCTTTTCTCGCTGTCTCTCTGGATTCATCTCTTCCTACATCTCTCTCTCTCTCCCTCTGTTCTGAGAGTCTGTCTGTCTGTCTTTGTCTCATTCTGCCTATAAGCTCAGGTATCCCTGGTTCCTGTGCTGTCCAAGGGTCTTTGTCTTTTTGTGTTAGCCCTTTCTCCTTGTCTCTCTCTGTCTCTGTCCTGCTCTGTCCATCTCTGTCTCCCTGTCCATGTCTTCCCTGGGTGCCTGCCTGTCTGTCTGACAGTGGGTCTCAGGCAAGTGAAAACACCCTCTGTGTCCCATTTGATGTGCGGTTGTGAGATTCCCTTTGAATATTGCAGGAGCGAGTTGATGGTTGCCAAGGGAACAGGTCAGGAGAAATGGGGGGATGGGGGGTGGTGGGGACCAGGAGCCTGGGCGGGGGTGGGGGGAATGCGGGCATGCTTTTCTGTTTTCATCTTCTTGGGCGCTTTCCTCTTCCAAAGCATAAAAAAAAGGGCGACAATTTAAAATGATTTTTCAAGAATCAACACGACAGAAATAATGGGTCCTAATTGTGTTGGACTAAAAGGCAGGCGGGGAGGGTGCAGCTCCCCCTCCTGTGCCTGGAGGGAGTTAATGGCCAGATTCTAAGAGTGGGGGATTAAAGGGCCTGCAACCATTTGCCAGGCGCTGGGGGCTGACAACGCTGTGGTTCCAGCTGCTCATCCCTCCGGGAGATGTCAGTAACCCCTCAGCTTAGAGCATCACAGCCAGGCACGAGATGAGGCTTTGTGGACACACACAGGGGCATCAGGGTTCCTGCCCACCTTTTTAGGTGGGCCTGGGGTGGGGGCCCTAGAGGTGGGCAGAAGAGGCCAAGCTCTGGCCATTCGAGATCCGGCATGCTGCCCAGGTCTCTCCAGGCAGCTTCACCAAAGCATCCTCTGCTCCCATCTGCCCGGCCCCTTTTTGGTTGTCATGGGGATTAACAGGGATGATGCCCCAGTAGCGCCCAGCACACCTGCCCTTGCTGCCAGTTGCCAGGCCAGGAATCCTGCGAGGCTGGACTAGACTTGACCATCTGCTTCTGGGGTTGTCATTGTCGTCATGTGAACGTTGACGTACTCGTACCCTGTAAACAAGACTTGGAATTATGCAGGGACATGGATGCCTGGTTAGCAATGAAAGCAATTACTTAGTAGCTATCCGAGCAAGGAGGTGTTACTAACTAGAGTACTTTTTGAAATTCTTTATATGCCTTTAATCCATTTAGTCAGCACAGCAAAACTTTGAGGTAGGTACCATTATTGATCCCATTTTACAGATGAGGACATTGAAAAATTCAGCAACTCCAATACAGAAATAGAAGTGCAGTGATGGAGGGAGACACAGGAGGCCAGTGATATAGAGACAGAACCCCCTCCCATGTTGGAAGGGAGAGCAGAGAAGGTTCCCCAGGCCTCTGAGCGAGCAGGCGTTATGGGGTGGCTGGTGAGAGAGCAGGCTTGGAGGGGAGGGCACGCCAGGCTGCAGAACGGTGTGAGAGCGGAGGGGAGGCAGGCCCATTGGCAGAGGAGCCCTCACCTTCCCCCACCCACAGTTCAGAGCTCACCATGTTAGAGTTTCTGCCCTAACCATCTGCTTCCAGAAAGTCTGCAGTGGGGACAGTTCATTTCAGGAGCCCAAGTAGGTGTTTACAAATGGCTTCTCCAGGCAACCATCCCATCCTCCCTCCTGCCCTCCTGCACCCCAAGGCTTTTCCTTGGCCTCTCTTTCCCCATTTTCTTTGACCCCATATCTCCCTATCACCTTGCCCAAGCTTGGCCCATGGTGGTGACTGTGCAGGTAGGGGCAGGGTAGGGTGGGCTTGGATGGTGAGGACAATGTTACTGCTATGTCTGGAGTCTTCATCTGGCCCCATGTGATCTCTTCTTCCCAAGGTGGAAGCCATTTTCCCCTCATCAATCCCTGGTCCCTAGGGGTTCAAATGCCAGCTGATACTGCCCATGGGTCTCAGGTCTGTTTCCCACCATATGCAAGATCTGTGGAGGGCTGGGTCACCACTGAGTTGGTGTTAAGGAAGATGTCGTGGCCCTAAGAGCTCACTGTCAAGGGTGGGAGGGAATCAGGGCTAGAGACAGGAGTGGGAGAAAGGTATGGCCCAGGGGATAGTCATCTGTGAAGGCTGCAGCTCGGTGGAAGGGAGAGGGTGTCCTGGGTCATGGTGTAAGGAGGGCTCCATCCACTGAAGAGGTGTGTGGCCTGTGGGGTGGCCTTGGAAAGGTGGACAGGAGGGGGCTGACCAATTCCTGAGGACCTTTAGTGACTAAGACCTGTACCCCTAGTTCCTTCAATAATGTGATTAGGACTGACACTGTGAATGGCTTCTTCGGACATCTGGCATCCCCTTACCCCAGGGTACTGGGTGCTAGCCAGTGTTGTAGGGAGACACTTTTGGAGAGATTTATGCATTCTAGAGTGACAGCAACTTTTAAGTCTCCATCCACCATGACCACACAAGTAATAACTTTGTAATACCCAGCTTATAATAACAACATTTTCTGGTTTCTGTGTCTGATGCGCTGATCCCTGGGCCTTGTTGGCCCTGGAGGGATCGCCCTGCCCAAGGGTTAGGCAGTTCCTAGAGAAGGCAAAGTATTCTCCTGCTGGCACTTCTTTCATCTGCAGACCAACCAGTCCAGAGCCCACCCTCTCCTGCCTCTACTGAGCTCTGACACAAGGGGCCACTGAGCCCCCTGCCCTAGTCACCCCAGGGGGATGCACCAGATAACCAGAGACAGACTTTATGTCCCTGATCCCACTGAAATGATCCAAGCCAGCCAATGCTCAGCTTGTTTGCCTCTGCCTCACTTGTTCCTTCCTGAGGGAACCACGCCTCATCGTGGCTGACCATGATGCTTCTCTGTGTGGCCTCCAGTTTCCAGAGATCTGTGAGTACAACCAGCTCTCTTTCCAATTGCAGTTAGTCGTCTGCTGTGTTAGCCTCAGGAAACCTGAATAATAATCAGACCCCCATTAACGGAGGTGGTGTGCTGGCCCTTCTCCAGGCACCCGCACACCCACTGTCCTCCTTCATCACCTGCTCTGTGCCCTGGGAGCCTGTCCCAGTGGATGGATGGCCCCCGCAGGCCAGATGCACTGGCAGGATGCTAAGGGAGAGTGCATGGTCTCCCCCAATCCCACAGGGTGATGGGTTCCCAGAGCTCCTCTGCGGAAGCCACAGCTGTGAACTGGCACCCTTCTCCCATTTAGGTCCTTTCTCTGAATTCTAGAATGTGCTTTCTCCACTTGCCTCTCAAACATCTCCCTGGATTCTGTCCATCCCTCGAGTGCTTAGCCCCTATCCCCTGCTTGACCCTGCCCACACTTTGTCAGCAGCTCCTCCTCGTGAGACAATCTTCAGCTGCTGCCCAGAGCTGCTCTGGTGGCCAGTGGGTGGGAGCGGAATGACCTGGTGATGGGGGCTGGTCGCCCGTGGGTCTCTACCTTCCTCTCCAGATGGCTATTTCATTAGGTCACCTAAGCAACTCAGGGCCAACCACAAAAACGCTAAAGCAGACAGATCAGATGGGAGAACACAGACACCCCTATTCACCTTCTTCAGCTAGTTTTTTTTTTCTTTTTAGAGTGAGAGATAATTGAGACTAAGTGTTTCTCAAAATACATTCATTCTTACCCCACCTCCACAATTTTTGCCGTATCTGCATACCACCTGTATGATTATTTCTCTAATAATTTCCTTTTGCTCAGCTTACTTTCTGAAAAAGTCAGGTGTATATAATTTACATAATTGGAGATAGAATTTACATACAGTAAAATTTAGTCTTTTTAACTGTGCAGTTCAATAAGTTTTGACAAATGTATCCAAGTCATGTAACTACCAACACCATCAAGATACAGAATGGCGTTCTCACCCCTGAACGTCCCCGTCCCTCTGTCATCCACACCGTCTGCCACCCCCAGCCCTTGACAGCCACTAATCTGACTTCTGTTCCTACAATTTTATCTTTTCCAGAATATTCTATCAATGGAATTATACAGTATGTGGCCTTTTGTGTTTGGCTTGTTCCACTTATCAAAATGTTACCTTTTTAAAAAAAATTAAGCTTAAACCAAAACCCAAAATTTATTTACTTTACTGCCCAACGTTCATTTTTTTTTTAAATAAAGATTTTATTTATTTGTTTGTCAGAGAGAGAGACAGACAGAGCACAAGCAGGGGGGAGCAGCCGACAGAGGGAGAAGTAGGCTCCCTACTGAGCAAGGAGCCCAATGTGGGACTCCATCCCAGGACTCTGAAACTATGACCTGAGCCAAAGGCAGATGCTTAACCAACTGAGCCACCCAGGCAGCCTCTTTTTCTTTTTTAAAGATTTTATTTGTTTATTTGAGAGAGAGTAAGAGAGAGAGCACAAGCAGGGGGAGCAGCAGGCAGAGGGAGAGGGAGAAGCAGGGTCCCTGCTGAGCTGGGAGCCTGATGCGGGGCTCCATCCCAGGACCCTGAGATCATGACCTGAGCCAAAGGCAGACGCTTAACAGACTGAGCCACCCAGTCATCCCTAACATTCATGTTTTTACATATTGCGTTTGGGTGCAGTAACTGAACAGATCATTGGCCTTAGTCTTATTTCAGAGTGTTTATTTAAAAGTCAGGTTTACCGAGGTCTAATTTCCATAGAGTAAATTCATCCCTTTGAGTGTGTGGTTCTAGGGGTTTTGACAAGTACATACATTTGTGAATCCAGCATCACAACCAAGATACAGAACAGTGCCGTCACCCCAAAAACTTCCTCTGTTCTTGTTCATTACTTTTCCTACCCCCGAACCCCTGAAGCCACTGACATGCATCCCTGTAGCTTTGCCTTTGCCAGAATTTCATATAAATGGACTCATGCAACGTAGCCTTTTCAGTCTGGCTTCATTCGCTGGGCGTGCTTTTAAGATCCATCCACAGCATTGCAAGTACTAACGTTTTATTCCTTTTTATTGCTCTGTAGTCTTCTACTGCAAGGATATGCCCCTGTTTCTTGATCCAGCCCCCAGCTGATGGACATTTGGGTTGTTTCCAGTGCGGGCCTATGATGGCTTACAGCTGCTGTAAATGTGTGTGCACAGGTCTTTGACCGTATGTGTTCGTTTCTCTCACCCAGGTTTGGAATTGCTAGGTAGTTAAGGTAAATGTATGTGTAGCTTTGTAAGAAGTGACCACATTCTTCCCCAGGGAGGCTGTGCTGGTTTGCATCTCCACACACCCTGCATGAGAGCCCCAGTTGCTCTGTGTCTTTATCAGCACTTGCTATTGTGAGTTTTTACATTTTAGCCAATATGTAACATACTTTAGGTGTGAAACAGTAGCGAGCTCTCTGTGGTTTCAATTTGCATTTCCCTAATGACTAATGATGTTGTGCATCATTTCAGATGCTTATTTGCCATCTGGATCCTTTTTTGGTGAAGTATCTGTTTAGATCTTTTGCCCATGTTGGGGGGGGTAGTTTGTTTGTTTTCTTATTATCGAGTTGGAAGACTTCGTTTTCTATTCTAGATTTTAGCCTTTTGCCAGATATATGTTCAGCAAATGCATTTTCGCAGTCCTTGGCTGCTTGTTCGTTCTCTCAACAGTGGCTTTCAAAGAGCAGGAATATTCAATTTTGATGAAGTCCTCAACTCAATTTTAAAACTTAAAAATGCCTTATAGCTTTAAATGGAAAACTCACATTACTTGCCACAAATCTGCATATTAGAAATTCTTTTGGCAGAAAGTAACAGAAAACCTAACTGTCAAGGGTTTCAGGCATTATCTTAACAAACAGGCGATTATCCCACAGAATAAAAACCCTCAAAGAGGCAGCCCGCCAGGATCCCAGGCTCTTCCCATCTCTGTAGCACAGTGAACTTTGCCCTCGATCTTGCTGCCTTGCATCACCAGATAGCTGCCTGGTTCTGGGCATAAGGCCTGTCTGGGGTTCAGAGCAGAAAGAAGAGCAGGGAGCTGACAGAACAGAGCTGGGACTGGTGTGCGGCAAAAGAAGTGTACACATTTAAGGAGGCACATGTTCTCAGATGCTGCAGTGCCTTTGTGTGGTCCCGAGAGCCCGTGCCTCCTTAAATCTGGCAAACGGGACAACTCTCTGGTCTCATAAGATGCTGCAGAGCTGGAAATTCTCCTGTCCTTTTATGGTATGACCTAATATCTGTCCCAGAAGCTCCCTCAGTGGACGTCTGCTTATGTCTCATGGTTGGAACTCAGGCCTGTCTCATGGCCATTCCTGATGGCAAAGGGTCTGGGGGAGGGGTATCCTTGCGTGTTGCAAGGAAAAGTAAAGAAAGCACATGTTTCTGTTTGTTTAGGATGAAAACAAGTTGTGTGTGTCAAAAGAATAGACCTCAGGTGCTGTTTGAAGCCAGCCTGTTTTGCTAACTTATCATATGTGTTTTGGTCCCAGATGCCTAAAGCCAGGCACATTATGGAATTACAAAGGTCATGGAATAGCCAAAATAGTCTTAGAAAAGAACAAAGTTGGAGGAATGCAATGGTTGATTTCAAAACTTACCACAAAGCTAGAGCAATGAAAACTATTTGGTACTGACATAGGCCAGTGGACTAGAACTGAGAGTCCAGAAATAACTTAGGGTCCGTTGATTTTTTGACAAGAGGAACAGGTCTACTCGGTGCAGAAAGAATAGTCTTTTCCTTCTTTCTTTTTTCTTTTTTAGAGAGACAGAGAACACTCATGAATGGGAGTGGGGAGAGGAGGAGCAGAAGGAGAAGGAGAGAGAGAATTTCAGGCAGGCTCCACATTCAACATGGAGCCCATTGTGGGGTTCGATCTCATGACCTGAGCTGAAATCAAGAGTTGAATGCTTAAATGACTGAGCCACCCAGGTGCTCTAAGAATAGTCTTTTCAAATAATGGCGTTGGGGCAAATGAATAGTCACACACAAAAGAATGAATTTGGAGCCCTACCTCACACCATATACAAAATTGGACTCAAGATGGATCAAAAACCTAAATGGGAGAGCTAAAACTATAAAGCACTTGGAAGGAAAATAGAAAAATCTGCATGACTTTGAGTTTGGCAATGGTTTCTCAAATGTGACACCAAAAGTACATGCAACCAAAAAAATATATAGATAAATTGGACTTCGTCGAAAGTAAAAACTTTTGTGCATCAAAGGACATTATCAAGAAAGTCAAAAGACAGTCCATAGAATAGAGAAAATATTTTCAAATCATGTATCTGATAAGGATCTAGTACCCAGAATATATAAAGAACACTTACAATTCAATAATAAAAAGATGAATAGCTTGACATAAAAATTGACAAAGTATTTGTATAGATGTTTCTTCAAGGAAGTTATACAAAAGGTTAATAAGCACATGAAAAGATGCTCATTAGTGGGTAGGGGAAGGTAAATCAAAATCACAAGGAGACATGATTTCACACTTACAAAGAGGGCTACCATAAGAAAAGAAAAAGGGTGGGAGATAATAGATATTGACAAAGATATTGGGAAATCAGAACCTTGGTACATTTCTGGTGGGAATGTTGAATGGTGTGGCCACTATGGAAAACAGTTTGGTGATTGCTCAAAAAATGAAACACAGAATTAGCATCTGACCCAGCAATTCTGTTGCTGGGTATATACCCAAGAGAATTGAAACTGTGTGTTCATAGCAAACACTTATTCATAGCAGCATTATTCGTAATAGCCCCAAAGTGGAGACAGTCCAAGTGTCCATCAGCTGATTAATAGAGAAATAAAATGTGGCATATCCACTTAATGGAATATTATTCAACCATAAAAAGGAATGGAACTGACAGTCTACAGTATGGATGAATCTTGAAAACATTATGCTTAGTGAAAGAGACCAGACACAAAAGGCCATATATTGTATGATTCCATTTATATAAAGTGTCTGGAATAGTCAAACCCACAGAGACAGAAGTAGAATAAAGGTGACCAAGGTTATGAAGGGAGAGGGGAAATTGAGACTAGGTAGGGTTTTTTGAGGGGCGGGGGATGTGATGAAAATGTTCTGGAATTAGACTGTGGTGGTGTTTGCACAATGTTATTATACAAAATGATTTACTAAGAACCACTAAAGGGTCCACCTGTAAATGTGAATTTTATGTTATGTGAATTATATCGTCATTTAAAATAATAATAAAAGAGAGAGTCACATGGCTGCAGAGGCTCCAGTTGGAAAGGTAAGGCGGGCGTTCCAACTGAAAGAATACCATCTTCCTTGGCAGAGAAACCCCTGGTGGTGCAGGGTCAGAAGGGAACAGAGACAGAGGTAGCTCAGAGGCCTGGGAGAGTGGGCCCCTGGTGGCTTCAGAATATTGCAGAGGTCTGCTCTGGTCCTGGAAACCTGCAGCATCTCCGGCTCGGGGCCGGGATTCCCAGCCACTATGGCAAACATCACCTGGGGATGTTCCAAACCAGCTTGGCGTAGGCTGCTTCTAAAACATGTGCACGGAGCTTCGGAGACACCTGGGGTGCCAACTTCTGGGCCGCCGCCCCGAGAGACAGACAACCTGCCGTCTTGCTTCCCTCTGTTTGCACAGCCTGGCTTCATTAGTGGGGAGGTGATGATCTAATTCCCTCCAAACAAATGTTTGGGATGTGGAGTTTTCCTTCAACAATAAGCAGTGGCAGACGGTGAGAAATCTGCTTGCACCTTCTGGGGGTGTGGTGGGGGGAGCCACCCCGGCATGCTCGCCAGCATAGAGAGCTGTCTGTGTGGCCAAGGGCTTCATGACTTCCAGGGCCAGGACATGACTGGAGATGCAGAAAAGAAGATGCTGCTGGTGCATCTGCATTGGGACGAGCACGTGGTGGTCAGACTGGCAAAGGCTCCTCAGATGGGTCCCCAGCAGATTGGAGTCAGAGAGCCCTGAACTCCTACACTTTGTACGTGACTTGGGCAAGGCACTTCAACCACCCCGGGAAGGGGAAGTTGAAACCCAGCTCCAGGAGCAGATGTCCGTTGAGGAGGCTGTTGGGGATCAGTGCAAGGGAGGGAGGGAGCAGGAGCAGGCAGAGGGGGACCCCAAGTTCAGCCTCTAAGGTTGAGCCCCCGGAGCTGTCGCTGGGTGAGGAGGGGATCTGATCCTTGATGCACGGGCTTGAGTTCTCCTCCTGGGGTGCCAGGGTTCGCAGCTGAGACCGCCAGGAAGGCTGACCAATGAGGTCATTCTGCTCACTGCACTGTGGGATCTGGGGGAGTTTGTCCTTCACTCCTGAAGGGAGTTCTGGGCAGTGAGTCCCAACACCCAACACTCTCCTCTCTCCAAAATCAGGTATTGAGCTTGGAAGACCCTAGGGAGGAGCTAAAGAAGGCTGGCACTTCTAATAAACTCCTCTGGGAATGAGGATGTGGTTGGGGTGAGGAGGCAGGGAGAGGCAGGGAGGGCGCTCTCTTCATAGGGCTGCTCCGTACAGGTCTTCTGCTGAGCCTCTGTCCACCTTCTCAGCTGTCACGGGGGCTTTGTCATCTCGACTGGCTGCCTCTGAGATATTTTACAAATGCAAAAGAGGTCCCCAGGTCCGATTTGTCTCTGTGCCGCTGGCCCCCAGCAAGGGGTTTGCTTGCGTGGCATGACACACGGAATCTGTTAGCTTGAAGGAGGAAAGGGCACTGGTCCTCAGTGCGCCTTCACGGTGCAGCTCGGCGGCTGCGTCCGTCACTGCCATGTTTCCCTCAGCATTAACTTCCTCCTGCCAAGTGCCCAGTGACAGCCCAATGTGCCAGATCTGACGCTTAGGTCTGTTTGTCTTCTTCTTCTTTAAAATCACATTGTCTTTTCTTAATAAAGTCAATGAATAAAGCGATTTTTGGATTAGAAACTAAGAGTTCAAAATGTAGAGAAACACTACTCTTTTTTTATGGGCTTTGAGGCCCAACTGCAATGTCACCCACTCTGCGAGGCAGCGCCCCGCGTGCGCCCACAGGCTCCATGCATTCTGCACCGCCTGGGGACACCAACACACTGCGCCACACTTGCCACCGGGAGCTGCAAACACAGCTCAAATTCACGTGAGTGACAAAGGAAGGGATGGGGGCCCATGAACCAAAGCATACAGCGGGCTCCTCTACGGAGATGGGATCCCGAAGCTTGAACAGTAGCTCCGAGGTCAGCGTCAGGCTCTTGGGCTGGGAGGGGTTCCCCTCCTGCAGCAGCTCACCCACCACTAAGGTCAGTGAAAGAAAGAGAACGCCACTGTTTCCCTCCAGAAGTTGAATATGACCTTGGGTCTTCTTGGGCATATGGCCTGAGCCCACGTGGTTCCCACAAGAAAATCAGTTTCTTGTTTTTGTGTTTGTTTGTTTGTTTTGTTCAACCAAAGGAAAGATCAGGCATGTGCTGAAAACCTACAACAGTCTCAAGAATAGATGTTACTGCACCTGCATTTTTATGTGGTTGAATTCCTGGTGGTCCAGGGCCAGCTTAAAGGCCACCATCTCCAGGAAGGCTTCCCACCACCCTCTCCCATTCTCCCAGGCTCACTACATGGTGGTGGACTGGCATGTTCACCCACAGCTAGATGATGGAGGGCAGGGTTGGGGGGGGCCCGGGGCCGACCCCTTTCCTCATCTCCAGTCTGCGGCACAGCAGACTATCCAGATAAAGAGCTGGTGTATGCCTTCCCAGTGCATGAACTGGACTGTCAGATCCATTCAGCGGTGACCTTGGGCAGACGTGGGGCTTGGATTGGAGGGGGGGAATCCCAGGACCAGGCTGGACATGGCCTCCGCAGCATAGCAAGGTGGCCACATTGCTTTAAGTCTGCACCGTGAAGGCTGCAGAGGGCACACAGCTGGGGAGCGTGCTGGTGGGGCAGACTGGGTTCTGGAACCTTCGCTCCCATGCCCCCTGCCCGCTCCCTACCTCCCACCTTGTCCCATTTCTCCGTGTAGCTCTTGTTTGCTCACATTCCATCCTTCCTGACTAGTGGCTTCTCTGAAATTTCTCTTTGGAGAAGCTTAGGGGTGGCAAGTGGTGAGGTGATAGGGGCGTCCAGGACAAGCCTTTTTTATTTAACTTGGATGTTTACTTGAGGAGGCTGGTGGGAGGATGTTGCAGATTATGGGAAGGCTATAGTGTTTGCAAACTTTGGTGCCACCAGGCAAACTTCTAGGAAGAGTTTCTGCATCCCGATAAATTCCATTGATCACTCATTTATCACATATCGAACCCATGCAAGCCTGGATTCTCCCCTCACCACACCCCTGAAACTGTTCCATCTAGGGCCAATCTTAGCTACTAAATACTCATATATTCATGAGTCTATTTCTGGATTCTCTCTTCTCTTCCACTGAGGTGTCTGTTCATATTTTGAATACCTTCGTCAAGTTCAATTGAGGGTTTTTTTTTGTCAAAAATTTCAATTAGAATTTTGATTTAGAAAGAATTGACATCTTTACAACTTTGTCTTCCTGTTGAATACAAAGGTGCAACTCTCCTATCTTATGTCTTTTAGCGGAGCTCTCCAGTTTTCTTCACGCAAGCCCTCACATTTCTTAATTTTGTAAAGCACTTCATGTTCAGTTGCTATTGAGAACGGGTTCTTTTCTTTCATTATATTTTTAGCTGTTTATGGTTTATATAAAAAGGGTATTGATCTTGATATGATAATTTTATAGCTGACGACTTTAGTGAATTCATCTGCTGCTTCTAGTAATTTATGCCTTCAGTCCATGATGCCACACTGCTGTTTTCAATGATAAATTTTTCTCCTCCTTTCCAATCTGTCTACACCTTATTTTGTTCACTTGCTTAATTGCACTAAGTCCTCAGAAGAGTGGTAACTATGTAACCATTCGCTGTTAACAGACCTTAGTATTGAACTTCTTCCTCCTTCCTCCCAAGGAGAAGGGGGGAGGCAAGCCAGAGGGCCTCCCCGCGCTGGGGGAAATGGGTTTCAGGCAGTCTTCTCCCCGCAGGCTGTTCCTCATTCCTTTAAGGATGGTTTTAGTTTATTGCCCGAGACACTTACTTCCAGATCTGCTCTGTCTGATGTGGTAGCTATTAGCCACACGTGGCTTTCTGTGTTTAAACAAAAGTGAATTTCAGTGGAATAAAGGTTACAGTTTAGTTTCTCATTTGCACCAGCCACATTTCAAGGGCTTAGGGGCCACATGGGGCTCGTGGCTCCTGCACTGGATAGGGGCGACATGGCACATTTTTATCACGGCAGGACATTCTCCTGGAGAGCTGGGCGGCACGGCCATTTCCTCCCTCCACAGGACACAATCCTGTCTGGAAGAGGACTCCTAACACCTGGAAGTTCCCATTTTATTTATCTGGGCTACGGGGGAGAAGGAGCCTGAAATTTCTTAAAAATCCATTTTCATGATGAGTAAGTCACGGGGATGAAGGTCCAGCCTAGGGAATAGAGTCAGGGGTGTTGTAGTAGCACTGTGCGGGGACAGACAGCGGCTCCACTCTAGGTGAGCGTGGCGGGACGTGTAGACTCGTCAAGTCTATACTATCACTAGGTTGTACACCTGCAATGGAGGGAACACTGTGTGTCAACTGTACTCGGATAAAAAAGAAAAGGAAATACACTCCATATTTCTCCCCCAGAACTGTCCTCGCCCTCAGCTCTGAAACCAGGAAATGTTAGTGGGCTGTTGTTCGTTTGCTCAGGATTCCACTCTTCCCCACCTTCCCTGTCTACTCTTCTGTCCCAGGAGGAGAGGAGGGTGGCCACACAGCCTGTCGTGTCTGGGCGCTCCTTTAGAAGCTGCCCTGGCTCTGTCAAGTGGTGGGGTCTGATCGGCTTCATCCTGTGACTCACCTGAAGCCACACTGTGTGACCCGAGGCCAGACCGGGAGAGGCCACATCACTCTCCCTGGAACTCTGAAGCTCTGTGACAGCACCTGGACGCCCTGGGGCAGCCAGGTGGAGAGGAAGACCCCACTAGCCCACCTGGGGAGATGCAGGAGGTGGCCCTGAGGCTAGGTGAATGGAGAAGGTTAGCTAGCAGCCCCTAAGTCAAACGCCTCCTGCATTCCCGGCCCGCAAAGGCATGAGAGACGAAAGGCATGAGAGACGATGAAATGATGGCTCTTGTTTGAAGCCACTAGATCTTGAGACTCGAGCAGAAGGGAGATGGGGGGGGTATGTGTGTTGGGGAAAGTGGGAGTCAGCTCCCCAAGGTTCTAACCGTTCTGCCTAGGCAGAGCCCTGGCTTTATTTTGCTGCTGCTGTTCACAGCACTTTGCTCCTGCTCCTGGGAGAACAGTGGCTGTGATGCTTTTAGAGGAGACAGCACCTGGCTACGACACCTCCCCCTCCCCCTCACATGTCTGGCCCAGAACACCTGTCGCCATGGCAGCCGTGGCTGGCTCCACCTTCACCATCGAGCAACCAAGGCCAGCTCCAGGTAGAGTCTTTGTGATCCCCCAAATCTCTCCTCCGCTCACAGCTGTTAGAATTCACAGGCCTTCTCTGTTCCTTTTATGATTTCAAGAAGGAAATCCCGTAGCGCTCCTGCCTAGACTGTTTGGAGTGATATCAAAATCGCACCTGATCTGAATTTAGCTGCCGCGGCTCTCAGTTGTGTTGAGGGGTCTTCCTTCCGAGGTGCAGTACAAGTTCACACCTTGGTGTGTGGTGCCGCCCTCCTCCGAGGAGCTCCCTGGGGAGCATGGAAGAGGAGGCAGCCTCCCTGCGGGGCCAGGTCCTGGCTCTGCTGTCACTTGGCACTAGCCTGCCCCTGCCCTGGACCCCGGCAGTGGTGGGCAAGAGGCAGAGGAGGAAAGTCAGAAAAGGCTGGGGAGACATCAGAGAAGCCAGATGTGGAAATGCAAATCGGGACAGCCACGGAGGAAAACAGCATGGACGTTCCTCGAAAAAATTTAAAATAAAACTGCCCTATGATCCAGCAGAGGTTCCGCTCCTGGATATTTAACTGAAGGAAATAAAACTCTTATTTTGAAGAAGTAGCTACACCCCCATTATTTACAGTTGTCAAGATATGGAAACAGCCCAATTGTCCGTCAGAGGAAGATGGGACACACGCACACACACACACACACACACAAGAGTGCTAGTCAGCCTTAAAATAGGACATCCCACCATTCACAACAACTTGGATGGACCTTCAGGGTGTTGCACTAAGTGAGATAAGTCAGAAGGAAAAGGACAAATACTGTATAATCTCACTTATATGTAGAGTCTAAAAACAAACCCCAAACTCATGAAAAAAACAGAGAAAAGATCGGTGGCTGCCAGAGGCAGGGAATGGTGCCTGGGGAAAATGGACGATGCAGTTAATTAAAAAAAAGAGAGAAAGAAAAAAGAAAAAAGGAAATCTGCCCTATAGGGGAATATTACTCAGACATAAAGAAGAGTGAAATCTTGCCAATTGTGACATGCATGGACCTAAAGGGTATTGTGCTAAGTGAAATAAGACAGAAAAAGACAAATACCTTATGATTTTAACTTATATGTAAAATCTAAAAACCAAGCCAAACAAATAAAAAAGGAGAAACGGAATCATAGATACAGAGAACAAACGGTCACCAGAAGACAGAGGGTGGGGATGGGCAGAATGGGGGAAGGGGAGTGGGAAGGACAGGCTTCCAGTTATGGAATTAGTCAGTTGCAGGGATGAAAAGCACAACACAGAGAACATAGTCAATGGTACTGTAGCATCGATGCACACTTGTAGTCAGCACTATTGTAACATTGTGTATCAATTACACTTCATTAAAGGGGGAAAAAAAAGAAAGAAATCTGCGAGACAGAGACCAAGCATGTGCGGAGGAGAGGGTGGGTGAGAGGAATGAGGAGGCAGGCATGTTCATTTATTCATTTGACAAGTATTTATTGAGCACCTACTGTGCGCAAGGTTCTTTTTTAGGGGCTGCAAGACAGTAGACAAAACCCCTGTTCTCATGGAGCTTGGGGTCTGGTGAAGCAGTGAGTGAAACTGACATCCGGGAACAGGAGTGCTGGGCTGTGTGTGTGTATGCTGCGGGGGCAGGGGCGGGGGCGGGGGGGGGTGTTTAAAGTTAAGTAACATGGTCAGGTGACCTCACCAAGGAGGTGATGCTTGGTGATGCACGGGAGGTGGGGGAGCACTGTGGGTATCCAGTGAGAACATCTCTCTGAGATAAAGGGAACAGCAAGTGCAAAGGTCATGAGGTGGGGCTTGCCCAGCTTCTCCAAGAAACAGTGAGGGGGCCAGTGCAGGGCAGAGAGAAAGAGAACACAGTGAGGCCTGAGAAGTCAGGGTCAGTCTTGGGTTTAACAAAGAGTGAGACGGGACAAGGGTGAGGGGGGCTGCCAAAGGGATCAGCAAGGGCAGAGGCTTCCAGCCTGATGGCCCCAGATTGATGAGGCCCCCAGTGTTTGCTGGAGAGCACTCTGGGGAGGCTGGGTTTCCTGGCAGTTGGACCAACTGCGGCCAGGGATACCTGTGGGGTCCTGTGGACTGGCTCTCTTTCACACCAAAGCTGGGCAGAGCAAGTCCCTTGCGGGCATGCGGGGGGCATCCCTACAGGAGGCACCCTCACAAGAGATGGCTGGGCCATAGGTAGGGTCCCGAGGCCACTAGAAACCTTCATGTACACATCTGGCGTGATGCACAGCTACTCACTGCCCTTGGTGCTTGACAGGAGACCCTGGTGGAGGGAGGCAGAGACAGTGATAAAAAAGAGAGATAGAAATAACAGAGGTAGTGAGAGAGATAGTGAGAGAGGGCTCCGTGTTTCCTATCCGTGGAGCCATCTACTTTCTCCCACCCAGTGGGCAGCACAAGAGTAGGATGGAATTCTCCTGGGCTTTCTCTGGAGCCTTGCCCTTCCCAAGATGAGGGCAACCCCAGAGGCTTTCTGGCATGTGGCTCAGAGCGGGGAAGGCCCCCCACTTGTCAGCCTGGTAGGAACAGGCCACACGCAGCACATTTGCCTTCACAGTGACAATATTGTCTGGGCCTTTAAGAGGGCCTGAGGACTAGCTCCCTGTGGGGACCTTTTCTGGCCTCCCTTACAGCGCAGGGGAGGGCTGACTTCTGGCCCCAGCTGTAGGAGTTGGGGAGACAGAGAGCCACCCTCTGTTGGGGCATGGGGACCGCTGCCCCAAGACCAGTGGGACGGACTTGGACTCCCACAGGTGGCCTGCTGGGGACCCTGGCTGGAGGACTCCCCACCCCAGCCCTGCCCCAGCCTCAGGAGCCCTCTGGACTTCAAAGTGTGAGTCAGGAGCAGGGACCCCCAACCTCCTGACAAATGAGTTTGCTTATGTTGGGAACTTCTTCCCGTAATGAGGGCCACACGCTGGTGGGGTGGAAGGAAAAAGCCAGACTGGGTTTCTTTCCCCAATCCTACCACTGACTCGTCATGTCAACCAGAGTGCCTCTCTGGGCTATGGCTCCCTCATCACATGATGGGACAGGGTGGCCCAGGGGGGCAGAGGTTTCTGACCTCATCAGCACCCAGCATGAGCTCCCCTCTTTGAGGGGAGGCCCTCCTGCTCTCTGCTCAGAACACAGCCTGACGCCTGAGCGGACGCCACCCCTGCGTCTCTCCTTCTGTTCCCCAACTTTTATTTTTTATTCCGTGTTCTCTCCTTGGCCTGACCAGACTGCACTCGCATCCTATATTTTTAAACTTTCTGTGTAATTTTGTTTTCTGTGTTTTTGCTTAAAAATAGCATTATCTTTGGATTTTACTTTGAGTTTTCTCTTTTTAAGAGGGGCTTAACCACTTGGTCTTAACTTCTGGTGTGGTTTTGTGCTTTCTGGCTTTTTGCCATTTTGACTTCACTTTCTTTGATTTTTCTTCTTTTTCCTCTGGTGATTGGGAAGGTATACGTCACGTGTTTAATTTTGCGGGTTTACTTTTATTTTTAAATGGATATATGTTGTAAAAATGGACCTCAAGAATACATTTATAACTATTGATTCCCCTCTGTGTGAAAAGAAATTCTCCTGTTTTACCTTCTTCCTCCTCACAGTGTTATAATCCAGAGCCTTAGATCCAGTTTATTGTGTTCATTTATTTTATCATTATGCGTCTTCTTTTTTCTTTCTTTTGTTTTTTAAAGGTTTTATTTATTTATTTGAGAGAGAGAGCATGCATGTTTGGGGGGAGGGGAAGGGTCAGAGGTAGAGGGAGAAGCAGGCTCCCCGCTGAGCAGGGAGCCTGACCGCAAGACCTGGGATTATGACCTGAGCCTAAGGCAGAGGCTTAACCGACTGAGCCATCCAGGTGTTCCTGCATCTTCTTTTTCAAGAATAACTGTCCATACTTAGAATCCCTTTCTACCTTAACTTCTTTATTCCTGAAACTTAAACGTACAGAATATATTTCTCAGCTGAGTTTTCTGGAAGGTTGTAACTTAGCAACTCATGCATATCTGGGATGATCTGTTGCTCTCTATTCCCATGCGTTAACGATTATCTTTGCTTGCTTAATTTTCTACAGTCTGTTAATAATCTATTAATTTTCTATTCACTTGTCACGGATTCATGTCCAGTCTCCAGGTAAGCCAATCAGTCTCCTCTCTGTGCTTTCAAATCATTGGCTATTCTGCCCATGTGTTCCCCTCACACGTCCTCCCAGACCTTCTGTGTGTCTGCCCTCACCCCAGGCCTCCCGCCCTCATGCTCAGTACCTCCATCACCCCATCCTGGCCGCCCTTCCCATCTGTCAGATTGGAACCCCAGCTCTTCATTCATGATGTGGTAGACATCACTCCCTTGGCTTTCGGCTTCCAGAGCTGCTTTGGGAAGTCAGTGCCAATAGGACCTTAGAGTCTTGTGTAATGTTTATATTTATTTTTTCTCTTTCCCTGGAAGCTTTCGGGGTCTTCTTTTTGTCTTCCATGCCCTCAGGTTTCCCACGTGCGTCTTGATGTAGGTCCGTCTCCCTCCAGTTCAGGGTTCTTTCCAAGCTAGAATGCCCAGACCCTCCACTCGGGAGGGGACTTCTGTGGATGGTTTTCCCTGTTTTCTCTTCTCTCCACTGGAACCCCTATTGTTCAGATGTCAGGTTTCCTGATGGGTCCTCTAACTTTCTGGTCCTTTCTCTCTCTTTGTTCTACTTTATGGCTTTCCTCAAATGTATCCTCCAAACTCTTAGGTTTCTCACTTCTGCTGGCATAGTTTTGAATTTCCAAGAGCTCTTTCTTTTTTGGTTCCTTTTGTTGAATATGACTCCCTTCTTGTTTTATGCTCAGAATATCGTCTTCTATGTCTCTGAGTATACGGGTGAATGGCCATCATTTTGAAATTTCTTCTCCCTGACAGTTGTTGCCTTTAAGTTGCTTTCGTCATTACCTTGTTTGCTCTGACCTCTCTCTCTCATCTCAAAGCTTTCCTCAGATGTCTGATGGTCCTTGATTGTCTATTTATATTTAAGAGCATATTTATATTTATTTATGTAATAAGTATAATATTTATATATTAAAGTCTTGATGGAAAGTTCTGTGTCTGTATGTGTACCTGTGTGTGTGTGTGTACGTACGTGTGTGTGGACATGGGTACCGATATGTGTATGTGCATATATATGTGTGTGTGTGCATGTGCATCTATATGTGTACGTGTGCATGGGTGCATGTGTGTATGTGTCCGTGTCTGCACGTGGGCACGTATGTGTGATGGAGCAGGGATGGCTTATTGGCTGTGGGCTTCACTGTATAGCAATCTACATCTACCTGGGTGTCTCCTGGGGGAACCCTCCAGGTCTTTCTTTCTGATCTGCTCAGGCTCCCTGGAGTATCTGCCTAGAGAGAGAAGCCAGGCACCAGGGTCCAGGACATTGGGTGGGAAAGAGGGCTGGAGGTCTTGGCATTCAATGTGTCTAATTCACTTATTTCCCTTGTGCCTTCTGGCCTAATGGGGCCTGGTATTGCCCAGTTCAGAGCCCCCATTGTGGTTTCTAGAGAATTAACCTTCAGTCTTGTGCTGGGACGAAGTGATCTGGGGATCTGATTGCTTATGAAAAAGCTGTCAACCAACCCACTGTTTCTGTTCTCCAGGGCTTTCAATTCCTGAGGCTTTCACAGGTTCTGTGAGTCAGGCCTCCCTGCCGCTGGCCTAGGGGTCCAGCACTCTTCCGTCCGCTGACTGAGTTGCCAGTCGCCAAGCTCCCTTCCTCAGTCTGGCCTCTGCTGTTCTCTCCTCTCCTGATCGCCTAGCTTTTGACTTCCCCGCCCTCAAATCCTTTCATTGCAAGTTTAGTGGGAATTCAGATCGAAGCAGAGGTTCATACCCATTTTCAATCAGCCACATTTAACCAGGAACCAGGGTTGAATTCTGAGTCACAAACTCTGAGTCTCCTGACAGGTAAGAGGAGACCCGTCCTTTCAGAGTGACACCCCACGTCTGCCCCCCGTCCCCCTGCTGGCAGCCTGTTTCTCAGGGCGGGTCCCAGGAGACAGATTGTGGAGCTGCCAGAAGTACCCTTATGTCCCAGCCACCAGAAGCTCCTAGACACAGTCATGCCCCAATATTTGTGGTAGCAAATACATTGTTTTGTATCTACGGTTTCAGATCTTGCTTATGGCTCTACCTTTTCCGTATCCTTCCTTGCCCGTCTTCTTTGAGAACACTTTCCGGGGATGCCTTTCCAGTGTCTGTTACAGAGATGTTCATAGTTCATTTTGCCCCCTCCCGCCTATCAGCTGAGGCAGACGGGGATCATGGAGAATGGGGAAACAGGTGAAAGTTTGTCAGGGAGCTGGCAAGTCAGAGCCTTCAATATCACCCCACAGACAGCTCAATAATTTTTAAGAAAGATATTATTAGAGAGACAGGCGGGGGGGGGAGGGGGAGATAGGAGGAGGAGAAGGAGAGGCAGAGGGACAAGCAAACTCCCCACTGAACATGGAGCCCAACATGGAAATTGATCCCAGGACCTGAGATCATGACCTGAGCTTAACAGACTAAGCCACCCATATGCCCCACAGACACCTTGATAATTTAAAAATGGGAAAAGTTGCCTTATGGTGAAGAGATCTGGTGGACACTACCTTAATGGAGTGAAATACTTAGCATCCCTGGGACAGAAAGACAACCGGTGCCTCCGGACAGGGTAGAGTAGAAAGCTCGCACCGTCACCTGTGGTATCCCTCCACGCAAGTGTCTAACCTGGATCTGATCAAGATGGTCAATGTCATGACAGGCAAAAGAAGAACCAGGGGAAATGTTCTAGAATAAAGGAGACTAAACTGCAATCACATGAATTCTTGTTTAGATCTTGGGTCAAAAAACAATATACGAAGGAAATTTAGGGGATAACTGGGGGATTTGAATATGCACCACATACTAGATTATATATATTAGTGTTTAAACGTCCAATTTCTTGGCCATGATCATGGTATTAGTGTTTTTAGTTTAGCCTCCTATTCTGAAGTCTGAGTACCTTTTATTTACTTTAGACTATATAACAGGCTGAGCTGTGTCCCCCACCCCCCACCCCGAATTCCTATGTTGAAGCTCCGCATTTCAGAATGTGACTCTTTGGAGATAGGCTCTTTAAAGAAGTGATTAAGGTAAAATGAAGTTATGTGGGTCACCATCAATCTGGTGTCCTTCTAAAAAGAGGAGATTAGGACACAGACATACACAAAGGGGTAACCACACGAGAACACAGGGTGAAAATAGCCATCTGCATGCCGAGGAAAGTGACCCCACGAAGAACCAGCCCTGCCAACACCTAGATCTTGCCCTTCTGGCCTCCACGACAGTGAGACAATGTCTATCGTTGAACCCCCATCCCCCACCTCCCAGTCTGAGGTATTGTTATGGCAGCCTGAGCTGACTAATACAGTATATTTTTACCTTTTTAAAGTGCATTTTCTTTTTTCCTCCTGGCTTCATTGAGACATGATGGAGAAATAAAATTATGTATGGTTAAGGCCTATAGCGTGTTGATTTGACACATTTTTGTGTTATAAAAGGAAGACCAGCACAGGTGGACCAACGCCTCTGTGCCGTCATGTGATCACCATTTCCTTTTTGTGGTGAGAACCCTTAGGATCTGCTCTCTTAGCAAATGTCAGGTACATCATACGGTGTTATTAGCTGTGGTCGCCATGCTGCACGTTAGCGCTCCGGGAGCTGTTCATCTCGCAGCTGGAAGTTTACAGCCTTCGACCAACATCTCCCAACTTCCCCCAGACCTCAGTCTCCTGTGACTGTCACTCCACTCTCTGTTTCTTTGGGTTCCAGCTTTTTTAGATTTGGGGTTTTTAGAGATATCAGTGAGATCATACAGTATTTGTCTTTCTTTGTCTGATTTATTTCACTTAGCGGCATGTCCTTGAGGTCCATCCATGCCACAAATGGCAGGGTTTCCTTTTTCTCATGGCTGAATAATACTCCCCTTACTACAATCTATTTTTTAAAATTGATTAACTGATGTCATTGGGACAGCAGGTATAATTTAGAGGCAGGGATCCTGAAAACCTATGTTTGTACTGTGTCTCCTCTTTCCTGCTTTAGGCCATTTAAAGAATGTCCTTTGGTCGATCACTTTAGGTCCCATTTCAGCAAGAACATCCAGGCTGCTCCCCCACAGAGTCCCTCTGAGGGCTGGTGGCTTGTGTCAGGACAGGAAACACAATCCTTTGGGTGATGATTGTCTCACCTCCCCCCCGCCCCCCGCCATTTAGGTAGAGGAGATGTTGAGTGAGAGGTACATCATCGTACAGTCTGGATGGGCCAGTGTTGGAAGGTGGCACTTTCCCATTGGAGCCTTCTATGGGTTCTTTGCTGGCACTTTCCACAGCCAGGCCACTCTCCTCCCTGAAGGCACCTTCTCACCCCCGTTGGGCAGGATTTAAAACAGCTTCTGGCTGTTTCTATCTCCCATGTGGCCTATATCAGGTTCCCAGGAGACACATACTCGTTCTTGCTCCCATGTTGTTGCCAGTGCAGCTATTGCCCAGCAAAAGAGAGGTGTGCTCGAAGTTTCAGCCTCAAAGCCACACTTTGTGTAGGTGCTTTCGAGGCTCGGGAGGGGTCCCAACAAGGAGCTCCTCAAGAGAATCTGATATTTCCTTTCTATAAAGAAGGCCTCGCCAAGTGTGCTCCATGGAAGCCAGACCACCGTGTTCTCAGCGTGGGACTTTCCTCCTCTACCCTGCGGTCTGCAGCCACAGCCACCTGCTTCTGCGCTGCTCAGGTAGGTATCACAGATCAGTCTCCAGGTGCTCCAGACTGAGACACATGCATCAGGCTCTCCCGAAGGTTCTTCCCAAAGCCCCACTCACTAAGAGGTGAAGGGCACACACACCCACATGTGTCAAGCCCCTCGTCCCCTCTGGCACACGAGCCCCTTGCTCCCCAACACCTCTCTCCAGAAACCATCCTTCCCCACTCTCCGACCCTCCCAATTCCTCTAAGGGAAGGCAGGCATGCTCTTATGTGCCAGTGAGCTCTTGTTGTATAACAAATTATACCATAACCTAGTGGCTTGAAATAACAAACATTATTTCTTATGAGGTTATGGGTTGGCTAGGTCATTCTGCTGATCTCGGGTCAGCTTACTCATGCATCCGGGGCCAGTGAGGGTCAGAGGGGAGGTCTGCTGGTCTGGGTGCAGGTCTGTCACATGCTGGAGGGGTGGCTGCTGGTAGGCAAGGATGTCTGGGACCTCTTTCTCTTCTGGGTCTTCTGGAAGGTTAGTCCAGAGCTTGCTCATGTAGCGGGAGTTAAGGGGTTCCGAAAGGTCAAGTGGAAGCTGCAAGGTTTCTTGAGGCCCAAAGCTCCAAACTGGCACGATGTCCTTTCCACTCTCCTCTTGGCCAAAGCAAACCATAGGCCAGCCTGTAGGGGTGGGGAGATGGACCCTGCATCTTATGGGAAGGGCTATGAAGCCATACTTCAAAGGCAGGGCACAGGCATAAATGAAGAACTGGGGCCAGGTGTGCATCCATTTATTACATCTAGCAACCCATAAGCAGAAGTGCCTGTGAACACCTCCAGCGGAGCCTTGGTCAAGGCCAGAGGCCATTGCTTCTCTGCCATTGGTGGGGCCCTCTGTCAGTGCAGTCTCCAGGGTGGGAGGAACATTTCACCCCACGTGGAGGGCAGGACTGCTGTGACTGATGTTGTGAAGGGGCATCAGCTGTGATGCTCCCAGCAGGACAGCAGGGGTGGGGTCCAGGAGCCTCGAGACCTTCTGATGGGTGGTGGAGAGCTAGGCAGAACATGGCTGAGAGCCTGCCCACACAGAAGCCCTCGCCAGCACAGTCAGCCAGGGAAAATGAGAGTGCTAGAAGGAACTGGAACACATCTCCTGGCCCCAAGACGTCCTGGGCAGGGAACTGGAGGACTCGGGGCCCAGATGGTGTTTTTTATCTTGTATTCCAATTGGCGGTGGAGGCTTTGGAAGAGAAAGGAGCATATGGGAATTGAACAGCTGGCTAAGTAGATGCACTTGAAGAACAAGACTTGGGTTTCTGGACCGTGGCTTAAGATGGGTTCTTGGCTAGGCCCTAATACTAACCATCTTAATATCATGCGTTTGTACAGGGCTGAGCTGTTCAGAAATCACTTCCATCGGTATGGTGATTCATAATCCCTGTGCATTACCTGGGGTTGAGCGCAGTGGGTTTTTACCCTGTCTTGCAGTTGTAGTCAGAGAACAGAGGTCCCCTGCCTGGGATCCTATGGCTGGTGAGGGTTGGGGCCAGGTCTGGAATCTAAAATCAGAGCTTGTTTTACATTTCCACCTGCTTCTAGTGAGAATGGTTTGGAGCAATGTTTTCCCCTTTTTTGTGAACCGCAGACACAAGTAAAATTTGTACCAAGACTCAGGATATATATGTTTATTAATGTGTGTGGGGGTGTGTGTGTGTGTTTAGTATTTGTGGAAAAGACCAGAGGGAGATATGCCTTGATTCCCAGAAGGAAATAACTGGAAAGATGGTCAGACCATGTGCCCGGGATGTCTTTGTATAAAGGATGCAGACTGGGGAGCTGTCCACTGTGTTTCCAGACACTCCCATGTGTCCAGCTTGCTGCCCGCTTGCCCATATTCCAAGCTGTGATTTCACACTATCTCCTCTGCACCTGTTTTCTTGCTCTCGTCTCTGGTCATGGGGTCTCTAGCCTACCCGCTCTGTTGGGACGGTTGTCCTCTAGACCTTTTTGTAGGGGATGACTGCTGCTGTTGTCTGTCCCCCTCCTCAGTGTCCTTCCCTCTCTCCAGCAACTCGCTCCTTAGTTTCACAGCCCATCAAGGGGTTGAGGTCCGCAGGTCAGGTGGTGGGAACTGTCCTGTTTCATCTGTTGCCTTCCTCAGAGTCCCGCCTTCTCCACCACGGCAGAGGGGATGTGACCCTGGCTGGCCGACCAAAGTGTCTAAATCTCCCAGGGCAGAGCTGGACCCCCAAGACGGGGCAAATTCCCCCCAGATCTGACCTCTGGGTGTATGCTGGTTGTCTGTGCCCACCAGGAGCTGATACGAGGGACTCTGACTTGGGGCAGCTGTGCTCACGACGCCCAGTGAACGTGTGGCGACGGACTGACCGGCCACAAGGGAAGAAAAGGGTGAGCATTTCAAGAGCAGTGTGGTGAAGTCGCTGCCCATTCCCACAAGAGGGAGCATAGCGTGGTATTTGGTGGTGGTTCCAGCCTCAATGGTTATCACTTCCCACCCCTGTAGCGGCTGCTGGCTTTTCCTCACCCCTGTCCTAGCTTGGTGGGTACGCCTGGCCCTCCTGCCGTGTGGTCGCAGAGCCAGCAATGGGGTGAGTGGTGGCAAGTTGGTGGTTGAGGGCTCTCTCAGCCACAAGCCCCCACTGAAGGGGCCCTTCCACCCCTGCCCCAGCCATCCCAGGGTGCTTGGGAGAGCACTGCAGCTGCCTCCCACACAGTATCCCCCTACGCTCCCACTGCTCTGACGGAGACCGTGGACCATCTCTGCAAGCTAAGGAAACTGAGGCCACATAACCTGCCTTAGTCTGAGACTCTGAGACAAGGCTCTTACACACCTCTGGGTTCCCCTAGAGCGTAGTGGCACTCCATAGACGTGTTGAAGAGAGCCATGAGCCCAGCCTCAAATACTCTCTGATTCCACAGTGAGAAAGTTATTTGCCTACAAATTCTCTTGCAAGCCTTCTAATGGCTTCAAGAAGAATGCCTTGATTTGGCGCTAGAGTGTGTTAACACCTTCATAATACTTGCTAATCCCTCTTCTTCTAACAGAGAGGGAGTGGGCCTGGGGCTGAGAGTCTTGCCAGGCAGCGGTATCAAATTAAGGTTTAATAACTTTATTTTGACTTCATTGTGTTTTCTTGTACTCAAAGTATGGAAAATGAGACGCCTTCCCACTTACGATGTGATTTAGAGCTTCCTGTTAGAGATACACTAAATAGAAATAAAAGAAATAGAAAAATAAAATTTAGGCATAAGTTAAAATTGACTACTGTTGGAGAGAGTCTGAAATGGGAATGAATGTGATGGGACGGGAGTTGTAGCACCGACGCCCAAATCAGGAGGATGTGGGCGACTGCAGACCAGCACGCTGCCTCATCACACAGGCAGGACAGTGGCTGGGTCCTCTGGACTTCTTGACCCAAACCTTCCCTGTGTGGGGATACACCTCAACTGGAGGGTCGAGACTTGGATGTTGGTTTCTGGGACCTCTAAGCTGCCTGCACCTGCCATGGCTTGGGGACGGGTGGGCCAAAGGCTGATTCTGGGGAAGTGTCCGTTTTTCCCAAATCCCAGGCTGCTTGCTGTGGTCCGGGCATGCTGCCCACCTCTTGCCCAGTCCACTCCCTCAGTCCGAATCTTGATAATTATGAAGAACTGCCTATCACACTCCTATATGCAGACTTGTTCCAGACTCTCCCCTGTTATGCCTGCCTTCCCTCACGCCTGGGTTGATCAGGACTGTTTTGGATGCTTAGACAAAAGTCCTGGGGTGGCTGATCTAACCAGGGTGGAGTAAACCTGTTGGTTACTCACTCAAAGCCACCCCGTCCATGTCCCCCTGTGGTGTTCTGTATTGTTAGAGCCCTAGACCTGTTCAGGTACTCACTCTCCCCCAGGAAGCCCTGGGCAGAGGTGGGTCTTAATTAATCTAAGCCAATCACAGTAGTTCCATTTCCCTAGCCAGTGATTGGCTTAGGAAGAAGCAGGTGGCCCAGTTCTGGCCATTGCCTCTGCGATGTCCAGAATCTTGGCAGCCATCTTAGCCTTGTGAGGAACATTAGCCTAAGGGAATTGGGCTGAGAACGACAAAGCAGAAAGAAGGAAGTCTCTGGGTCCTAGGGCTTCTATTTGGCTGAGGTACTATCTAAGCCACTAAGCCACTTCTAGTTAGGTTTTCTGCTCCTTGCAACCAAAAAACCAAACCAAGTGATATACATAAGATGGGCAGGGAGCTATTGAGCAGGCGCCAACACCCTGTTTCTCTGTATGCAGCTCTCCTCATTTCTTTGCCCCTGTACTGTTCATTTCCATTCTTCTCTGAAAGGGCTGGTGTTTTCTTTGGTCTGCTTTTCTGTAACTTGAGGGCATGAGAATGGGTGTAGGAGGCTTATTTGGTCACCGGGTGGAACCCATTTCTTAATAGGGATTCAGGTAAATGTTGAGATCAGGGCTACTCTGGCTTGGGCTGTGAGCTCAGCATTTGGGTCAATGGTCTCCACTTCTTTTCTTCCCCCCCCCCCAAAACAGCACAGCCTGGACCCTTCAGCACCTCCCACTCCCATTCCTCATTCTCCCTGACCATCCTCCTTCCTGGCTACTTCTCTGGCATGGGGGCAAGATCAGGACACCCGCTGACCTGAGCATTTCTTTTTATGGTGATTATTTTTAAAAAGTGGTATAATGTTTTTCTATTTTCTCATCCACTTTTGACTGTTGTTTTTTTTTTTTTAAATAGTTCTTCCCATGGGGGCACCTGGGTGGCTCAGTTGGTTAAGCATCTGCCTCTTGATTTCAGCTCAGGTCATAATCTCAGGGTCATGAGATCATGGGCTCTGCTAGATGTGGAGCCTGTCTAAGATTCTTAGTCTCTCTCCCTCTGCCCCTTTGCCCCTCCCCCCCATGCCCTCTTTCTCCCTCTCTTAAAAAAGAATATTTTTCCCCTTTGTTTTTACTATTTTTAATTTTGTTTTTTTAATTTGTTTCACTAGGTATTGGATCCCGCTCCATTTCAGCATCTTTACCCCAGTTCAGCTTGGCTTGCCCCTGTGGCCCCCTCCTGAGCAAGCCACTAGGTCACAAACTGCTCCCCTCCCCCCACTCAGGCATGCTGGGGGCGGGGGGGGGGGTGAAGGTGCTGTGTTTTTGCAGGATGGACCACCTGCCACGTTCCCTGTGCCCCTGAACCTCTGACTCTGAGTTACAGAGCACTTTTCTGTGTGCTCTTGTTTCTTTTGAAACAAAGTAGGACTCTGAGAATAACTCAGTATAAGCTTTACTGTGTTAAAAAAAAAAATGAAGCTGGGGCACCTGGGTGGCTCAGTCATTAAGTGTCTGCCTTCGGCTCAGGTCATGATCCCAGGATTCTGGGATCGAGCCCCGCATCAGGCTCCCGGCTTGGTGGGAAGCCTGCTTCTCCCTCTCTCACTCCCCCTGCTTGTGTTCCCTCTTTCGCTGTGTCTCTCTGTCAAATAAATAAATACAATATTAAAAAAAAAAATCGTTGATTTAAAAAAAAAATGAAGCCTATTTATGGAAAACAGTTAAACACCATAGATCAGATCAGATTAAGGTTTTCAGAGTTGGACAGACCTGGATTTGAATTCTGGTTCTGTGTTTTCCTAGCTGTGTCTTCCATAGGTTCTTATTTAATTAAGGGACAGAACGTGGGCAAGTTACATCATCTCTCCTAACCTCTGATTCTTTCTCTAAAACATGGGGATAATAATACCAGTCCTTCTTCAGCTGTTATGACAAGGATCAGAAGACATCATGCATATAAAGTGCCTGATACAAGGCTTAGCCCCCATCAGTCAGGAATGGTTGTCACCATTTAAAACAAGACAGAAAGAAATGCTACCCTTAGGGGGTACTTCTGTGTGTAACTGGTTACTTCGCAACCCTTGTCCGTAACCATTGCTTGATTCAGTCCCAGTTTTCCGCAAACATGAGCAAGCTGAACATAACAAGATGCCTGTGAGCCCCCAAGAAAGGGCCAGAATCTGAGCTGCTCACCACACTCACACAGACCCCTGGCTCAGCGTGTTCATACTGGAGTTCACCCTCCCCCACCTCCCCAGGACTCCCTTTTTCCACCTGCCCTATCTTATCAGTCTTATCCATTCCCTGGTTCTCCACTTCAGCAGGTGCACTGTTGACTTTACTCCCCCACCTCTACTGGAATGCCCACACCAAATCCACACTGTCTGGCTAGCTGTCTCCACTACTAATTCACGAGCATTGCTTCCTGGTTCAAAGAGAAAACAAGGACCATGGGTTCTTTTTCTCCAACCCCGTGGAGGGCATACTATAGTTGCTTAAGCGAGTCCTATCGGCTGAGTACTCTGTAGGCTCCAGGACCACCTTATCCAGAATAGCTCCCTCTTCACTCCCCAGCCTCTCTTCTCTTGTTTGTTTCATTGCCGTGCTCATCATTGGGGGATGGGGAATGCTTACCACCTGTTTGGGTCCAAGGAAACGTAAGCACCACAAGGGCAACTGCACTGTTTTGTTTTCTGCTCTGTCCTCATCACCTGCACAATTCACCAGCACATAGTAGGTCTTCAGCAAATATGTGGTAAGTGAACCAAGTGAACCAAGACCACTATGAACCTTTGGTTACTCATTGTGAATTGGATTCCTTCATGGAGTCACAGGATGCTTGGGTGTGAATGCACATACTTTTCTAAATGGGATAAAGTGGGGGCCAAAGGAGAGGGAGAGAGAGGTTGGAGAAACAGAGACAGAGAGAGACAAAGAGCACACACATACTCACATACACACACACACACACACACACACACACACACACACACACACACAGTTGCACCAATTAATTGTATCTAGTGACAAGTCACCAGGAGTCGGCTCAATACCTTTTTACCTGTCTGATGGCCTAATCAAAGTCTGCCTTCCTTAATCCTTCTCACCATCCCTCACATTGATCCTGCACGAGAGAAGAGAGAGGAACACACGCCCAGGGGCAAAGAGAATGCAATTAACAACCCCATGGGTTCATTTCAAAGCTGTCACCCAGCAGTTTGCCCTAACTCTGCAGACTTTTTTTTGTCCTCTGGGCTCATTCTCTTCTCACCTTTCCTTTCTGCAATTCATGTTTTGAACAGTAAGCAGGCCAAGAATTTATAAAAAGAAACTATGGGATTACACCAGGGATTCCCAAACTTTTAGAAGTCATGGAAACTTGATATAAAAAAATTTGTGACAAATGGAAACTTTACAGTTATATTCAGAGGTAGGAATTATTCACAACAGTCCTATCAGGTTCAGAGAGGTAAAGACAGTTGCTAAAGGTCACACAGCTAAGCAGTAGAGCTGAGATTTGAACCTAAGCTCTGGCTCTAGGCACAGGGCTCAGGCTTTCCGTGCCCAGGCCAAAGGGATCATCTTGCAAGGCCACAATGTTCTCACCTGTGAGCATCAGACCAGGACTTCTGGAGGATGGGTGGCAGAGACGGAGCAGGAGGGCTTCCAGACCCGGGCATCCTTCCTGGCTAGTCCAGAGGGACCCTCGAGGTTCCTCTCAGATTTGACTTCCAGGATTAGGCCTTCCCCGTGCAGTAGTTGTTGGGGCTTGTCCTCAGAAAGGCTGATGTAGCCCTTGATGTTCTCTTACTGGGCTGGACTCAGATTCCCGTTCAAATTCCATGACTGATTTAGGTGGGGCAAAGGGTTAGGGATAGGTCTGTGGATGGTGGGAAATGAAGACACTTTAGTAAGCGGGATAAAGTTGTAAGGGAGGGCAAAGGAAAAGAGAGAGGGTTGAACTGGAGCTCAGCTCGCAGGTAGTCCAGTTGAAGTGGATGGCGGCGGGAGGGGCTGGGGAAACCCAGGGGAGGAGAACCGGAGCCTAGTATGGACTCTTCAGAGAAGCTGCTAGTGTGGCCACCCCACTCCCCCGCTTGGAGCTGCAGCTTGGACATCCCTAGTAGCTGTCCCCAGATGTCCAGGATGAACTTCAGGGCTGGTTGGGGCTTCCCGCAGCTGCAGTTCAGCTCAGGTCCTTCTGGAGCAGCAGCTGGCCAAGGCAACACTGCAGGCCAGCCTTTCTGGACCATCTCTCCAATTCCCCAACCTCCCCAGATGGAGGACTGGAGTTCAGCCTGTTCACTGGGCACAGTAGGAGTGGGAGACGAGGAGCAACAAACATGGCAGAGGGGCGCTGGGGCCACCTGACATGACATCAAGGCCTCCATCCCCAGAATCCCCCCCATTGCTCTGGAGGCCTCCCCACCCCATTGCTCTGGAGAAGCCTCTGGTCTTTGGCCTGGGAGGGTTGGTCAGGGGACGGCAAGCAAACATCTGCTGGAAGGTCTCTCTCCAGGAAGTCTGCATGATTCTGTAATTTTCTGCCTCTCCCACTGAGAGTGTTCGGCTGTGTCCTTCTCAGTGGCGCGCAGCCCCTGTGGGTCCTGCCTTCCCATCAGCATGTCGGCGGCACTGGGGGCAGCAGGAGCGAAAGGAGATTACAGAGGTGGGAGCCAAAAGGGCCATTAGATGGCATGTTCTAGACCCATGGGTGGGCCATTGTGTGGTTGCTGTGGGCGGCCAGCTTCATGGGCAGGGAGCCATCCTGCCGGGAGCCCTCCCTTCCACCTATGCCTTTGCAAGTCGGTCTGTGGGGTGGTTGGAGGGGAGGAAAAGGATGTGGACTGAAGGCCCCTGGGGACTCTGTAACATCGGGGGCTTACTGGGGTCCTGGGGAAGGCTGTCTGTCAGCCTGTGCGGCGGCCCTGAATTAGCTCACAGGTGCAGTGGTGGGAAAGAAAGGCCCCTCTCCCAAGATAGACTCCTAACATTGCTCTCTGGTGAAACAAGAAATACATCCATATGTCCTCCCCACCTTTTTTAAACAATAACAAGATTCCAGATAAACCCAAAGTCCCCTGTGACCAACTTTTACTGCCATGCACTCCCCAAATTACACCTATGAAGCTTATGGGTTTCCTTCCAGACTCTTAGAGATGTTCCTCCGTGTTGATCCATATAGATCTGGGTTCAGTGTCTGAATTGTTGAGCAAGATTCTATTGTGTGATTACGTAGCATCGAGACACTCTCCAGGTGATGGACACACGGTTGTTCCCAACATCCACGTGTAGCCTCCTGGGGATGCTCCTCCCATGCTCCTGGAGGGGGCTCTGGGGCCCAGAGCCAGCCCAGAAGTGGCACTGCTGCTCGTGAGACCCACACGTCTTCATGGGGCCCGGGGTAACCCATTCCTTCAATTTCAATAGTGCATGATACCATCAAACCAATTTTTGCCAGTTACGGGGGTGAATACGATGCTATCTCGTGGGTGATTTGATTTGCATTTCTCTGCTTACTGGTAAGGCTGAGCGTCTTTTCTTCTGTCAGTTGGCCTATCTATTTCCTCTTCAGTGAATTCATATCCTTTGGCCATTTTCCTATTTGGTTGCTTATCTTTTCTTATTAACATGATGTGTTGTTTATATATTCTAGACACTCCAGGAATAGATTTCTCTGTGGAGAGCAGCCTCTTGGAGGCCTGTGAGATCAGGAAACAGGGCTGGCTGTGTGAGGCTGCTGGCTTGTCATTAACCAGAACCTCTCTGGTCTTCTCTCTCTCTCTCTTTTTCCCCCTTCCAGTTTTGAGATGTTGTTGACATCCAGCACTAAGTCTAAGGCATGCAGCGTAATGGTTTGGCTTACATAGATTATGTGATGATTTCCATAATAAGTTTAGTGAACATCCCACAGCTCTTATAGTTACAAAAGAAAAAAAATGTTTTTTTTTTTTTGCCTTGTGATGAGAACACTTGAGATCTATGGTCCTAACAGCTTTCAGATATATCCTACAGCAGCATTAGCAACAGTCACCGTGCTATACGTGATGTCATTCTGATGGACAGCTGCACCTTCTCTGCTGAGAACTGGGCATGGTGCAAGCCATGGTCATGGTGGAAGTGGGGGACATAGCAGGTCTTCACTGGAGGAAACAGTCATTTCCTGTTTCAAGTCTCACCTACAGATGGATTGCCTATCAGAGAGAAATATCACTTCCGTGAGTTGGGACTCCAGCACCAACATTCAGAAACATGTAAGGTGGTGGACACGGTATCTCTCTTCTTATTGGGTGAAGGGGAATCCAGACACTCCACCTTGGAAATGGGTGCTGGGAGGAGGGGAGGCAGAGCAAGGTGAGGGGACACACAGATCCTGTCAGGAGGCTCTGTAAGAGCATTGGGGTGCTGCCTCCCAGCAGGGAAGGGAGCACCTGCTCATGCAGAGGATCCTCCCCGGATTCCACATCGCGAAGGCTGTGCAACCTTCCCAGGGGTAGAGACGCCTTATAGCTGTTCTTCCTCCCAGGAACCAGCCTCAGGGAGAAATGAGTAGCAGGTGGTATGGCTGGGAGGCTCCTCTGGGGGCTGTGCCTGGAGGGGGCCACTTTGGTAAGGGGAGCAGTTGGGCTGCAGGCAGTGCAGCCTTCCTGAACCCCCAGAGCTCTGCGGCTGGAACGGGCTTCAGCTTTGACCCCGGCTGAGGCAAGAGGGCTTGGTCTTTTCGCCCCTGCATTGCCCCAGGGAAGGTGCAGGCTTGGCAGAGGTGGATCCTGGAGGTGGCTCAGCAGCCCGCTCTCATGACAGCTGGGGACTGGGAATCTCAGTCTGATGGGGACCTGCTCTAGCTGGTCTTATCTCACTCAGAGCACCTAGTTTTAGTAGCTTTCTAATGACCAGCTCTTGCTGGGGCTGCGTCTCTGGCCTCTGCTCTTCCTGTTCACTCTTTCCTACTTCATTTAATTGAAACTGTCCCACTGTCCTTCCGGGAAAGTGTCCAACACTTTCCTGCCTTGAGCTCTGGCCGGAGCATCCCATCACCCATTCCTTGCCTTCTTCTATCCCAAGGGTTGGAATGTCATCTTCTCAAGTAGACACATCCTGATCACCCTGCTGGGAATGGAAATTATTCTCCCAAGTATCCCTGTCCTCCAAGCCTCACTTGGTGATTGTCCACAGTGACTATCACCACCAGACGTAGCTCATCATTTTTTTAGATCCTCTCTCCTCGGGAGGTCAGAAGCTTGATGAGGGCAGGCATATTTGTCTCCCATGTTCATCCCCAGGTCCCAGGTGCCCAGAAGCTTGGCTCAGGTCACTGCAAGTTCTCCACAATGCTTACTGATTAATGAATGAATGAGCAAACAGAGGGCACAGCAGGCACTGAACAGACTCAAATTCTTCCTTGACCAGGAATTTGTTGCATCAAGAGCCCCCATACAAAGGGAGCCATGCCATGAAGGCAGACTAGGCTCTTGGAGGGGGACTCATTAAGGACAAAGCCATGCTATATACATGGAAAGTCCAGACTAACAGACAATCAGACATACAGATCAGGGTATAGGCCAGGCAGCTACACTGAGCATATGAGAAACCATTCACATATAAAGCTGGGGAGATGGGGGTGAGCACCCTCCCAGGTGCCTCCTTCATGCCACAGCTGACCACACCTGAGAAGAAGATTCTTATCTCTTCCAGATGAGCAGGAAGGTCCAGGAAACCCACCTTCACTATTCAAAGGGAGATGCCCACAGTTGGCAGACCCTCTCTCATTAGTGACCAGCCATTCCCATGCCCATCCAGCTGTGCTGCAGAGGTATTTTGTAGGTGTAGGATGTAGGTTGCATCTGTAATAGGTTGACTCTAGTAGAGGAGATTATCCCCGATGACCTGAGTGGGCCTGATCTAATCAGTTGAAAGCTGTCACAATAGAATTGAGGTTTCCCTGAGGGATAAGAGAGTTTCCAGCCTGTGCTTGCCTTTGTTTTGCCCTACGGATCTTAGATATTCCTGGCCAGCTCCCACAACCATGAAAGTCAATTCCTCACAGTAAAGCTCTCTGTCTCTCTGTGTATATGTCAGAGTAGGGTGGATGACCCCCATACTCTAAAGAATTTTGGGGAGCGTCAGAGAGCCAGAGGGTCTGACTTGCAGAAAGTTCTTCTCAGAAGACAATGGCTATTGTGGGGGATCCAAGAAAACATAGCCGGGGACAACAGTGGTTTGAGGAGGGGACTTTGCGTCTGATATTCTGGCCAGTGCTATTCCTCATGGAATAGAGAAAGAAACCCACTTTCCTTTCTTTTACTTGGTGAACCTGTGTGTGTCCAGACTGCTGTCTGCTCTGTGTCATAGGGACTATCATTTGTTTATCTATCTCTATAAATCACTTCTATCTATGTATCTATGTATATCTATCTATCTCCCTATCATCTACCTATCTATGTATCTATCTCTATCTTCATCTCTCTGCTGGTTCTCTCCTACTGGTTCTGTTTCTCTTGTAGAACTGTAACTGATGCAGATGAATAATTAAAAAAAAAATTAAGGGGCACCTGTGTGGCTCAGTTAGTTGAGCATCTGACTTTGGCTCAGGTCATGAGGTTGAGCCCCAAGTCAGTCTCAACAGGGAGTCTTCTTATGTCTCTCCCTCTGTCCCTCTCCCTCCGTGTGTGTGTGTGTGTGTGTGTGTGTGTGTGTGTGTGTGTCTCAAAGAAATAAATAAAATCTTTTAAAAAATCAACTTGGAGAGGGTGATGTGAATACATTTTACTACATTTGGTATCAATAATTTCCCAAGACATGTCTGGTCAGGACACAGTCACCAAGGGACTGATTGGGGTATAGCTGGATATCTAGGTATCTGTGGCTCAAGCAAAATGGCCAGGATCATAGATCTAGATGGCACAATCAGTATAACAGTCATTTAGAACACAGTCGACCAGCACATAATGAGCAAATGCACAGAGTAGAAGATGGGATGTAAGTGGACAAAACAAGGTAGTCACAGAGGAAGCGGTCAGTGTCTATAGTTTCCCAGGACCTGGATGGCTGGTCCATAGTCATGAAGACAAAGCCAGAGGAGACTTGGTGTCTAACATGTCATGGATAAGAATATAGTCCTTGAGGCTAAAGCTAGCGAAGACAGCATAGACAGGACATCACTGGCCAAGAACACACCTTGGGAACACACAGCCAATGCCAACAGTGTAGACAGCTGTGGTGGATACTCACGGCTATTGTGTGCTTGGGAGACAATTGTCCTTGAGATAGGCACCATGTGTTCTTATGCTAGAGGTAGGCTGTGGTTTATTTTTCTTATTTATCCAAGAAGCTATTTTTGTTCATTAAAACCTAGTTACTCGCTGTATCTAGCCAGGATCCTGGAGTGCTCGCTTGGTTAATTTAAGCAAGCGGAGCTTTGACGAAGTAATTTTATTGTCCTCTGGGATTGGCCAGCTTATGCCAAGCCTCACTCTTTCCATTGAAATGGAGTTAATTTTCGCTGAAATTGCTTCTTAGCAGACAAACACATTCCCCATCATTGAGGGCTTATGCTTCTGCAGCTCTATTATTCCTTAACTTATACACCCAGGCAGCATGAGAGCCATGCCCAAAACAGATAAAGTCTCCCTTTCCTAGGGTGGGAGGGGACAGCAGCACCTACTCAAGACCATATACCTGGTTAGAGCTAGGCACTAGCTACTAGCCTTGAACCAGCCACTAGCCTGCAAAACCAGAGCTCTCAAGTGCCCAGCTCTGTGCCTAGCTCAACAAGAGGATACAAGGGGTGGGGGGCTGTGGTCCCTACCTGCAAAAGAACTCAGTTTATCTGTTGAGGTCAAATTTAGACACAAGACTCAGAAATGACATGGGACAAAATTAACCTAGGCTTTGGCTCTGGTCTAGGATATGGGAGAATGGACCCAGCTTCTGATGGGATGTGGTGTGGGGAAGCCTTGAAAGAGGAAGGGAATGGCCCTTGGAGGAACCTTCTGTGGGGGAGCCCTGGAGTTTCTGGTGAATTTCGGGGAGGGGCTGTAAGAGTGGGCAGGGGTGGAATGGCCTGGGCGAGGGGTCCAGTGGGACACAAAGACACCCAGTGTACTTGAGAGAGGTGGTCAGACCAAGGGCAAAGACCAGCACTGGGATCAAGGCCATGATGTTTCAGGCAGCATGTGAGTTACCAGCAGTGTAAAGGGGGTCAAAGGGAAGATCGATGCTAAAGGGAAGGTCAGATGGGGCCCACAGGCGCGGGTGCAGGGAGCTCCCCCAGCCTGTGGGCAGAAATAGCCATAACCCAGTTGTGCAAGCAGAAATGTGTTTGCTCATATTCTTTAATTCAGTCTTGGCTAGAAAATGTAACTGAAGCAGAAGCTATGGGCTTTGCCTAGCAGTTAATGAAGAACCTTGAAAAAAATGGGAATCTGTTGACACAGATGCTCAGAGAAGACAAGCAATAAGCTAGCCATTACATCTTGTTAGATGGATTAGGACAACGCTGGGGAATATTTGCATACCAATTACCATAAAATTTAAGTTCAATCTATACGTATTTTATGTCTTGTCTTCAGAGTTTCTGTCTACATCTGTTTGCTAGGAAGACCCATTTTCCTGTAATATTGGAAATTTTGTCATAATAGTTCCAGAAAGTGTTGACTTGCAACATTGAGATTAAAAATGTTTATTAGGAAAAACACCACAGTTGTTCAAATGTTTGTACAAGGAAAGCATTCATGCAAAGTTATGTATTTACCTTGATGGTAATTAACCCACTCTTTCTCTCACTAATCCAGCAAACTGTAGCCAACTCAAGATGTATCAGATAGTGCTGAGTTCCTTACAGTTGGGGACACAGGAAGATGCACATTTCCATGAAAACTGTATCTACAAGCACAACAGGATGACTGTGACACTAACTTGTAAACCCAAAGCATCATCTTTGTTCATGACGGGGCTCAAGTGCCTGGCTCCAGGCTCAGGGATCACATCTGATCTGGCCCCAGAGAGAAGCTGCTCGCTGGCTCTCTCTCCCTCCCCCAATCCCATTCTTCTCCTTTCTGTCTGACCTTGCTGGGCTATAAGCCCCCATCCCTGGAGCCCAGGTCCACCAGGTTTTAATTTTACTCACTTGCACAGAGTTGTGTCTGCATCTACCACCTGAAAGTTTCAGGTTTTGCTTTGCAGCTAGGTTCTTAAAACTTAAGAAAGTATTTCACGACCTCCATACTTTTGGGAGGTATATGGGGGAGGGGGTGAGTGTCCACCATCTGACGATGAGTCTCATTTTAACTCCTGGCTGGTTAACCACTTGGGTACTAGTCAACACCATGAACCTTCAGGATGTCCAGCACAAAATAGGACTTACTCCCTGTTGGATGAACTGGTGAACAAATACATGAATGAATGAGTGGGAAACAAGACAGAAAGGAAGGAGTAAGCTCAGACATCAGGCTTCCTTGGAGAGCAAAATGTCTGAAATTCAGGAGATGAATCACTAGCATCGAGGGGCAGGAGGGAGGCAATGGGTCAGGAACTGATTTGTCCAGAATCTTGAACACACAGCCTTACCCTGCCCCAGAGCCTTCCTGACATACAGCTCCACCCAAACCTGGGTGCTGTGATGGGGAAGTTTATGCAATTGACCCTGGATGTCTCTACTCGTCCTTGAGGGAAGAAGAGGTAGCCCGACCCTGTCTGGATTCTCTCCATTTGAGGATCTAAAATAAGACAAATTTGAGTTTGAGTCTCGGCCTTGCACTTATGAATGGCGTGGTCTTGGGCAGGTTCCTTAACCCTGAGAAGCCTGTTTCCTCAACCATGAAATAGGGATAAATGAGTGTGGCCACATCAGGGCACAAAAATGATTAGACATTTCGCACTGCATTCGGTGAGAAGGTGCTAACATAGCCATTAGTATTGTTGAGCGAGTGATACCGGCTGCCTCCCCAGGAGCAGCAGTCCCGGGCTGTCAACCCACAGCATGGTTTGCAAGTGCCAGGGTCGCCAATAAAGACATGGCTCATAGGGTCACTAGATGGAACAACCTTTTACCCATGAAGACACAGGGCAAGATCAGCTCAGTAGTAGGTGTCCATCCACCACGGCCAACAGGTCTGGCCCTGCAGGAGACACAGGGCCACAGTCCGCATGCACCCACCTTGTGCTGCAAGCCAGGGCCCCTGCTCCCTCCACATGGGGAACAGAGAGAGTGGTGAGGTTGGCTGGGGGTTCTAGAACATACACACTTAAGCAGAACAAAGAAGTACACAACAAGCCCAGAACAAAGGAAGAGACTCCCAGACCAAGAATGTGCCCAGCTCAGCTACCTGATGCCACCGTACAGTGTTCAAGCAACCTCCGCACACAGCTACCTTTCCCAGCAAGGATCAATATCGTTATTAAGGTCACGGTGGTCATTTCTCCTCCACCCCTCCTTCTTCCAACCCGCTTCATTAGGAGAGTCTGTCTTCTGTGAGAGCTGAGTTCCAGACCTCATCAGCCCCACAGGAAAGCCCCCAGTCACCTTGGTGCTTCCTTCATCTCTTTTGATTGTTTTGTTTTCCAGTTGATATTATTTTCTGATTACAGACTAATATATGTTCATGGCAAAGAAAAAAAGAAAAAAAAATCCCCGAATGCAAAGAAAAGTGGAAAGAACAAAATTAAAATCATTCATAAGCCCATCACAGCTATTAATAACTTGGAGTATTTTCTTGCAGCCTTTCTTTCTAGAAATATGGGCACACATATCATAAACAAACTTGGAACTATGTTATTTATAAAGTTTTAACATACACACACATTACCACATACTCTTTGGATGCGCATTTTTAAAGCCTACCTGGTATTTTATACTCTGGGTATGACACATTGTCTATCACGCTGGTGATGTAATTCCGGAAGATGTGGTATTTTGAGGATTCAGGTAGACCAGCAGTTGTAGCGTTATACAAGTCTCTACTGAATTCTACGTTAATTTTCTCCTTTTTGGGGTGACCGTCACTTTGATCTAGTCATGTAAAGGGAAAGTCGATTACTTGAGATTCTAAGTTTCTTTCTTTTCTTTTTCTCAAAAGCGAAACCCTAGAAGCCTCAGGATAGGAAGCCAATGCCGCGAACTGCAGACGGTTTTGGGACAGCCCGGGTAGGATGCGATTCTGTAAAGACTGGAAGAAGACTAGGTCCCATTCCCAACCCAAGAAGCGCGTGCGTGTGTGCATGCATGAACCAGCTCCTGACTCTGGCTGCTACAGCAGTCACCTGAGAACCGTCAAAATTCCTAAAGCCCCGCCTCATCCGCACCAATGATGCCCAATGGCCAGGTTGGCTCTGGGCTCCAGTGCTGGTTGAATCTCCCCAGACAGCTTGAGAACCAGTGCCTGGGACCCTTTGCTGTGCAGGTGTGACCCAAAGCAATGACTCTGACCAAGGAACTGCTAAAGCACAGAAGCTCAGAATCTGCACTCTGACAAGACCCCCAAGTCATTCAAATACACACTGAAGTATGACCAGTTTGTAGTCAAAGTGTAAAACACATTTCTATGAGTCTTTACCCCATCTATGTTGGTGCTACAAGAGGAGAATAATGGATAATAATTGGCTTTTGAAAAACACACTGAATGGGATTACTTTGGAGAGATCAGTGCTCCGGAGCCCCACCATGCTTGAAGGTTGATCTAAGAAAGGGACCAATGGCTTACTGGCCCCACAGCCAGGGTTCTGTGCCACTGAAAACTGAAAACAGACCTAGAGCTGGCTAAGCTAAGGGGCTCTAGTCTTGAAGTCCTGCCCCTTCCAGAACGGGTGGGGATAAAGGATGGAAATGGGTTACAAAAATGCATGCAGAATGACCCTCCTATGCAGCACATGGGCTAATGTAAAAAGGGATATAGAATAGAATAGCATATAAATATTCATATATTATATTCAGAAATATTTACATTAAAATGTTAATATTTGTTTTATGAAACTGTGGGTAATTTTTATTTTAATTATGCATACATTACAATTTTTACATGGAATATGTATTACTTTGATTAAAACAATAAAATTCCTTTTAGGAGTCCCTTTCCATACTGCTATAAGGTAAATTATAATTTTATTTCTTCTTTCAAAGGTTTGCCTAATTCACTGAAATCTTTAATCCATCTGTAATTTACTTTGGCCCTAGTTTATGTCCCAGTAACATTTACTGAAAATCCAAACTCTTTCTCTGACATCTTAGCCTTTCTCTGAATTTTTGTTTGTTCCTCAATTCCGTATCACCTGTATCACTTATAAAATTATTATACCTGCAGGGGTCAGTTCCTGGGACAGTTGTCCTTCGCCGTTTATCTGCCCAGCTATGCTGGTGTCAGAAATCACCAATTTGATTATGCCTTTCAATGCTTTTCTTTTATCTAGACACATACACTTGCTGTTATCATTCCTCTACATGTATTATTTCATGGAATATATGTTACATGTTAATTATTGCATGTAAGCTTGGGAGCTACTCTGTCACATTTGAATTACATATTGCAACAACTTAAGAAGAATTAGTATATACTTGAACTACTTGGGCTTTGTGTTCAGGACATGGGAGTTTCTTCACATGCTTACCTTTTAAAATGTCTATCAGTAACTTAAAATCTTTTTTCCTTTGACTAGTATCCGCAATCCTCTGGGGGAAAAAAAAGTGTTTTTCCAAAGAAAAGTAAGACTTTAGAATTTGTTTCCAAAGTAGCAATAATGAAAGCACAGCATATTTTAACAAATGGATACAACAAAAACTATACTCAGAGGAATATTCAAGGTCTTAAATACTATCAAGAGTAAGGAAAAAAAAACCCAACTTAAACTAAGCATTCAATTTCAAGTGTTAAAAAAAAAATCTAAAGAAAGTAAAAGGAAGGAAATAATAGCACTGAAAGCAGAATTAAAAAAAACAGAAATTTAAATTTAAATTCTCCCAGGATTTAAAAAAATAGAAGAATTGATGAACAGATCCAAGCAATAATAGCAGACTCATGTGTTTCCTCTTTCAGCCCAAGAGCTTCTGCTCTGTGTATTTTAAAGCTCTGTTGTTAGGTGCATATGTGTTTAGGATTGTTAATGTCTTCTTGGAGAGTTGACATTTTTATCTTGCAGAATGTCCCTTTTTCTACTAATAATATTTATCTTTTGTTTCTTTTTGAAACCTACATTGTCTTATGTTAGTGTAGCCATGCCAGCTTTTGATTAATACTTTGCTTTCATGGTATATACCCTTTCTATCCTTTTGCTTTTATCCTCACTATGTCTTTATATTTAAGAATATAAAGAAGAAATGTAAATTTCTTAAATTTACATTTAAGAAATGTAAATTTCTTAAATATACATTTAAGAAATGTAAATTTCTTAGAGGCAGCATTTAGTTGGGCAAGACCTGGTTATTTAAATATACCAGAAATATAATTCAAACATCTGACCACACCAATCAAAGTGAAACAAAACAAAAAATTAAAAAGAAATTAACATTAGGATGTCACTGTGCAATTTGAGAAAACTTGATTTTAGGAAGAGTTGCCCCCTCCCAGTAGGTGAAAAATGGGGTGGAGCCTAAAGAATTGTAGATTCACAGTGACAAAATTATTTTTCTGACAAGAATTTTAATAATCAGGGTACTTTTAATAGGTGTGAGTAGGTAATTATAAATACCTACGTGTCACTGATAAAGTTATTTTTTACAATGGCTTTTGCTCAAAATTATACCATTCCCTTTGCCCTCACCCCCATCATAGAACATAATCTTTTATACATTGTTGTCCCATTTTGTCATTCATTGTTCTGACTTTAAAAATCACAAAGGCTATTACACGAAGCAGTCATATTGCCTTCCACCTCCTCCATGTCATCATCTTAAGATTTTGTGGTCTTCCTAAAGCACACTTGCTAAAATGTTCAGTAACTCCTGTGAAGATTTAGGTGCTTTACTTGTCTTTGTATTACTTAGCATACTCTGTTTTTATTTGTATGTCTTGTTTGATCCCTGGCTCTGGCACATTAGAACATAAACGCCACAAAAGCAAGGATTCTTGTTGGTTTTGTTGACTGGTATATTCTCAATGCCTAGAAAAATGCCTGGTATGCAGTAGGTGCTCAATAAATACTTGTTAGTGATAAATAAATGAGATGCATAGGATGAGAAGTTAAGTTGTGGCATAATAAACATACCTGGTCTTTATCCCCAGTTTCTGGCACAGTTTAAAAATCCCTTCCAGTTTCCTGAGTGATGAGGAATGTCTTTGTTATGCTAATGGGTGATTCCTGTCCAGGGCCTTGATAGTTTCCAAATGGGGCCTGGTCATCAGAAAGGCCAAGCACTCAATTAGGGGGTTGGACCTTCCCTGCCCAACCTCTGGGAAGGGAGAGGGATGGGAGAAGTAGTTCAATTGTATGGCCAATGATTTAATCATTAATGCCTGCATAATGAAACCCTGATAAAAACTTTGTACTGTGGCTAGATGGGTCTTTCTGGTTGCTGAACGGAGGCACTATGCTGGGAAGGGTTCCAAGAGGGGAAGATACAGAAGCTCTGTGTCCTCCATTCTCCCCTCTGCCTTAACCTACGTAGCTCTTCATTGGCTCCTCCTGATCTGTCCCCTTTTATAATGAAGCCATGACCCCAAGTAAAGCTTTTTCAATGAATTACTGAGTTGTCCTAACAAATTATTGAAACTGAGGGAACCGCTGAATTTGTAGATGATGGACCAGAAGTACAGGTGACTTATGATGTGGGTCAGTCTTGTGCAGGCCGTTGCCTTTACCCCATGGGTCCTGCTACTAACTCAGGGTAGTTAGTATCAGGATCATATTGAGTATGCACACCCACTTGGGGCAGAAACAGAGCACTTGCTATTAAAAATAGCAAGTTTGGGGCGCCTGGGTGGCTCAGTAGGTTAAGCCGCTGCCTTCGGCTCAGGTCATGATCTCAGGGCCCTGGGATCGAGTCCCGCATCGGGCTCTCCGCTCAGCAGGGAGCCTGCTTCCCTTCCTCTCTCTCTGGCTGCCTCTCTGCCTACTTGTGATCTCTGTCTGTCAAATAAATAAATAAATAAAAATCTTTAAAAAAAATAGCAAGTTTGTAAAGTTTTAAAGAAAAGTAAGTGGATCTAAAAAAATATCGAACAGGAATGGCAGTGGAGTAAGGGGTCAAGGAAACACTGATGTAGTGGCCTACAAGAAGCTCTGCTCGTGAAACCAGTGATCAATACAACAGTATCGGGGCCCCTAAATTATTGACTGTGGCCTGCTAGCACTATAGATAATTAAGCCATGAGAGAGATAATTTTACATTGAAATGAGAGAGACATAATTTCAACCAACAGAGGCAAGCCATGTGTCGTAAACGCACACCACATCAAACTCTAGGCTGATAGATTCGAAACCTTGAAAAACTGGAAGATTTCATTAAAAAATTACAAATGATCAAAACTGAGCTGAGACAAGGCAGAAAGATGGAATAACGCAGGAACTGTGAACAAAGATGATAAATTCCGATAAAAGAAAAAAAAATGACCTTCCATGACAGTTCTGAAGTTTGATACGTGTGAATTTTTTTCCCTGAAACTTTGAGAGAATGGGTAAATTCTCAGCTGTATAAATGTCCAGTAAAATCTCTCATTGAGGCTGGCTGCAAGAATTATTTCTTTCCTTGTTTAGTCTGGATTTATCATCTTTTGTTGTCTAGACTCTATTGATTTCTCTTCTGTCCTGGACAGGCCTCTTGGACGGATGTGGTCTCCCTAGCAAAGCCATGCTCTTCGCTGGAGACCAGACTGGCTTTGAGTGCGAAGTTTTCAAAATGGAATCCTTATAAACCGGTTTCTTCTAAAAAATGTGTAAATGCACAAGGACAGCACTATCATGATGAGAAGAAGACAGGAGCCTTGAAAGGCCTGGTTCCAGAGAGCTCTTATATGAATGACACATATGGTCAATAAACCTGTGAGCTTAAAAATCCGTTAGGAGGGTAGACCTCACGTTAAGTGTTCTTAACACAGTAATAATAATAATAATAAATATTAAAGTTCACAGGAGCATACGAAAAATTTTTTAAAACTTTATTGAATTTATATACTCTAGGAAATAATTTTGAGAGAACATTTTTATTTCTATTTTTTTTTTTAAGATTTTATTTATTTATTTGACAGAGAGACACAGCAAGAGAGGGAACACAAGCTCAGGGAGTGGGAGAGGGAGAAGCAGGCTTCCCACAGATCAGGGAGCCTGATGCAGGGCTCCGTCCCAAGGCCCTGAGATCATGACCTGAGCTGAAAGCAGATGCTTAATGACTGAGCACCCAGGCACCCAACATTTTTACTTCTAGAAGATAAAAGATGTATGCCTAGAAATCAGAATAATCTTGATCTTAAAAAAAAAAAAAGGCAGGGGGAGAGAGAAGGTGTCTGGAGACAAGCATCTTCTTTCCAAGGAGCTGCCTTTTCCATGGATAGGCAGGGACAGTGTTCTGTGGAGCACAGTCAGCCAGACCCACACAGCTTTCTGTGGGGAAGAAAGAAGGGTCTGTGGAGACTGAAGATCCTTCGTGCAAAGAGCTTATTTCTTTGTTTTATCATTGTGTGTGTATCATTTTATCTCAGTAGTGTTTTTTTTCCAATTTTTCTTGCTTTTTTTGTTTGGTGTCCATTAAAGTTATGGGAAATTTTGGTTATGGGGAGCCCAATAAAGGTATCAAAATATATTTTGATTGGATGTTGGCTTGGGTCCTTATTTTACGTCTCAGAAGAAAATATAAAAAGGGATAGAATGTGGCAACACTGGCCACTCCTGTTGCCTTGTAGATGTCCACCCTCAGCCTCTGGTAGAGCTTTTGAAGTCTCAGCTCTGAGTCTCGAAAAGACATCGGCCAAGTCCCACCTTTCAGAGAGTGGCTGGGATTAGCGTGGCAAGTATCAGGTTTGGTGTTAAAACAGGACATGAAGGCGGGCCTTCCTTGATATTGCAATCTTGGCTGAGGCCCAAACCTGGGGTCATGGCTCTGTGGCCACCCTCAGGCCAGGCTCTCGGTCGTCTGTGGCAGAGACACATGGTCCCTTCCAGATGATCCCTGTCCTCTCTCCATCCTTGATCTGGAGCGCTGATGGAACCAGCTTGGAAAGTGCTTCCTGACATGCCACACGATCAACTCTAAAAGGAGGGTGGGGAGGCTGATCCCAATAGCCTGTCCGTTTCCTCCCTTTCCTGCTGGAAATAAATGTATGAAAGCCAGGGTTCTGACCAGGGTTCTGACCACTGTCCTGCAGATGTGGGAGCGTGAATCAAAGCTTGGGAGAGGCAGAGGGGGACCCTCATGGAGACACCAGGCCAGCCCCAAATTCCTGTCCTCTGGCTTTTATTGGGTGAAAGCAAAATAACTTTGTAATTTATCCAGGGTAGAAACACAGATAAAGTACATTTCTTAAAAAATCAACTTCCGTGCTGGACTTTTGAAGGCTGCAGCTGGGCAAGCTGAGAACAGGTCCTCAGATGTGACCCTGGAGGTTGGGGAGGCGGGGTGAGGGCATGTGAGTGGGCACACGGCTCCTTTCTCTCTCCAAGAAGCCATGACCCACAGGGTTAATGGGGTGAAGACTCATAGGACATTTAAAGCTTGTTTTTCAGAGTCCAGCTTCTCCTCAATCAGCTCTTGCATCTTTTCGGAGCCCACCGGCAAACCCTCTAACCGCCAGCCATCTCTTCGGAGACCTGGGCTGACGGTCACTGGTGGGTCTCCCGCCTACAAACAAGCCAGGACCTGCACTTCTTCCCCAAGAGGACGAGCCCAAGACCCCATCCAGTCTTGAGCCGTCTCCTTGTCCTACAGATGACCTCCTGGCATCAGGGGTTGAATACTGCTTCGCCTTAATGCCGTGTCCACCCCAAACTGAACACCCAACGTAGGTTATGTAGATGCTGGCTCAATGCTCATGCTCCAACCTTCCTCATGGATAGTCACGTTTCCCCTCCTTTTTCATCAGTAAGGGTATAATCCCAACCCCTAGGATTGTAAAAACTTTTCTAATCTCAGCTGGGAGACAGACTGCAGCCAGATTCCCATCTCATTTGCCTGCTTCTCAAATAAGCCTTTCCTTGCTGCAGACTCCGTGTCTCCATGATGAGCTCGGCTGTGCGTTGGGTGGGTGAATCTGGGCTCTGTCCACCGCTCACCCATTGAGGGGGTTCAAGGGAAACAACTCAGAGAGACTGGCGAGCCTTCCCTCCCCAAACCGGGGGCAGGGACCACACTGAGTCACACCTGACACACCTGAGATGTCTCCAGGGGAAAGGCAGGATATGCTTTGGCCCCAGAAGCAGAGTCAAGAGAACTGGCTCTCCAGCCACCTGGGACTAAGTATCCTCCCACCTCGTCTCCCATCAAGACCATGCATCCAGCAGGCCAGGTAAGGGCCTATAGGAAGAAGCCAGGCTGGGTCGCCTTCAGAAAGATTCTGTCCAGAGGACCACCTGCAGAGGTGGGTGGTCTGACAGTTTGAGTGAGGTGGGAGGTCAGGAGGGAGGAGATGCTGAGGATGGGGAGACCCCTGCAGATAAACTAGCTCGTTCAGGAAGTTGCGGATGGAGGCCGAGGGAAGGGAGACACCCTCTGCCCTGCTGCCTTCCTCAATGGCAGGGACCTCTGGAGCCACAAGATCTAGCATGCAGAGAGGAGGAGAAAGAGTGAATCGCATAACCACCCTCCTTCCACCTCTGAAGGCCTGACGGAGATTAAAGCTGGAGGAGCACACATTTTGAATCAGATGAGAGCCTGGAGTTCTGGTATCACACGGGACCAGATCTTTCTTCTTTCTTGGGGACAAGAAAGGCTGTGAAACCCACCCGTGATTTCATGGAGGAGAGGATAAAGGTAGAGGTGTGAAAGGATGATCTTGCTTTCTATCTGCGCCTTTCTGAGCCAAGCTTGCTCAGTGATATGATTCGAAATATCAAAGGCAGCAACGGGGAGTGCACTCCTCTGGCTGGTCTCTGCCTCTCGGTGTCTGTGATTTCTGTTTCACGGCAAAGGGAAGAATCAGAGCACTTTGCTGTCAGAGATGGAAGGCATTCCCAATTGTGGCAGACCACCAGATAAGGAATAGGCATAAAAAATAAAATAAAATTCACCTGTATTCTGCTTCTTGGAGATATCACTTTTGGATGTGGTCTTTGTGATCTGATCATAGGATTGTGATGACACTTTCTGTGTTTCGGAGAAGTCCTACCTTATTCGAAAGACCTGTCCATGCAGCATTTAATAATGGCCCAGCTGGGTCCACCATGGTCATCCAGCAACTCCACTTGGATGAAGGCTCATGGTTCAGTAGAATAAAAGGTGACTTTCAGGAAATGCTTAGGTGTAGAGGGAAAGGCATGATTTGTCTCTCCACTCTCCCTAGCCAAGGAGGCCAAGTGTGAGGGGGCCCCAAGAGAGTCACTATATAAATGGAGGTGGTGTGCAATAGGGAGAGACCAGTGTCTTCCTCCATGGCTGGCTGGATGCTTGCCTGATCATGGAAGCTTGCAACAGCTCTTGGATTGAAGCATCCAATGATTCTTGGGCACCTAGCTCACCAGGATGCTGACTGGCGATGCTTCCAAAAGTGGGCAGGGGAAGAGAACCATGAAAGCAGACTTCAGGTACTGCTTGTCAAGGCAAGGACATTTGATGCCTTCCATGTCAGTGGTCACTATGGAGTAGATCTGGTCATGATCCTCTGCAGAGACACCCTACCCAGAAAACTGCCTGCCAGGCAGAGCTGTCCCCTCTACCCCAAGGAACTATGGCCTATCCCTGGAGGACAGGAGCTGAGAGCAGAGGTGAGGCAGGAGGGATGTGCATTGCTCATGTCAGGAAATGAAGAAATGGGAAGGTCCCTATAGGATGTCTTGGAAGACCCCCACAAAGGAGTTACCTTCGACAGTCAAGAGAGAATCACAAGCAGCACCAGCAAATTACAAGGTCTTTTCCCCTTTTTCTCTTGTCCCTAGAGGATCCAGAGGAAAGGAGGGGATAGTGGGGAGCAGAGTAAAGGCACAGACTATGTATGCTTTCCTTCTGCCTTGTCACAGGTCCTAGGCAGAGCATGATGTCCAGGGGGGTGGGGAAGGAAGGAGTTTTAAGTTGTATACGAGATTAAAGTTTTGATTTAGACTGGCTGGGTTTTTCATATTTGAAGATGAGACTTCTCTCACTCCTGAAAGTGACCAGATGTGGCCAGGGGGAGGAGGGAGACCTGAGGACCACATGATGGGCAGTGATGGGAGAGTGATGGAGCCATCCCCTACGGTGGCTGGTGGAGTGCAGGTCCACAGTATACTGGGTACGCATATCCTTCCTCCTCTCAGGATCAGACTGTACCTGGTTTTGGATCTTGCATTTTTCCATAGAAATACTTCTGCAATTTCATTGTCAATGCCTGATTGAGTAATTTATTTAATTCCCTAGGAGAAACTGGTCTTTGGAAGGATTTTTTTTTTTTTTTTTTTTTTTTTTTTTAGAAACCCAATCTCAAACCAGCAGCTATCACACTAAAGTCTAATAGAAGTTAGGGATAAAATGTAGATACTAGCTTTCATCATTTTTATTTAACATTTTCCTGCAGTTTCTAGCTACTGCAATTACATATGAACCATAAATAAGAGGTGTGATTCTCATACATGAAGAAACCAGTTGGATAAGTGCCATCAAAGAGATCCCATTCACTATGGGGATAGTAAATAGTAAAATGTTTGAGGATTTTAAAAAATGTTTGAAAATAACATTTACCAAGAAAATCAAAGAATGTTATAAATAAATTTACTATATCTTGCTGAAAAAAAAAATCAATGGAGAACTCTATTTCTAGATAAGAGCATCTAACATATTTTTTAAATGTTGCGATAAATAGGCATATAAAAAGATTCTGAACATCCTATGTCATTAGGGAAATGCAAATTAAAACAAGATACCATTACAGACCCATCGGAATGGCTAAAATCTGAAGCATGACCTTAACTGGGCGATCAAGGTCAATATCACCAGTGATACATCATGTTGATTGCAGGCACCCTTGATAAGTTGTGATAAAAATGGCACTTTACCTCTCGGGTCATCCTCACAAAAACACATAAACCCAGTCTAATAATGAGAAAAACATCAGACAAATCTCAGTCAAGGGACATTCTATAAAATCACTAACCAGTGTTCCTCCGAACTGTCAAGGTCATAAAAATAAGGGAAGTCTGAGAGAAAGTGCCAGCTTAGAGGAGCCTGAGAAAACATGACAACTAACTGTTAACGTGGGATCCCAGGACAGGAAAACTTCACTACATAAAAATAAGGAAATTCCAATCAAATATGGACTTTAGTTGATAATAATGTATCGATCTAATTTCATCCTTTGTAACAAATGTATATTAATTATAACTAACGTAGGAGGTTACTAATGGGGAACCGGGTGTGGGGCATAGGAGAACTCTCTGTACTATCTTTGCAATTTTTCTGTAAATCTAAAGCTGCTCTAAAGTAAAAAGTTTATTTAAAGATATAGGTCAACTCTTCCTCAGCCAATTTACTAATTTTAATGTAATTCTAAATCCCCCAAGGATTTTTTTTCCAAAATAAAAAATTGATCACAAAGCAATGTGGATGAAAGAGGAGCACTAACTAAGTAAGCCTAGGAAAGGACAATCAAGGGGCGAACTGATAAAACTTCTATTAAAACACATAAAGCCACAACCTCAAAAAAAAAAAAAAAAAACCACCCAAAAAGTGTGGTGGTTCTGTTGCAAAAATAAACTGGTGGATGGAATGAATGCTTGGCCCAGAAGGAAACCTGGGAGGATCTAACCTCTATAAAAGTGGCCATTCTGATGGGCTGATAAAGGGAAGGATTACCATACTTGTGGATGTACCAGGTGCACGATTGTACAAAACTCATCCTGTTTTATTTAATTAAAAAAACTTGACCTCGGGAACAGAGGTTAAGGTAGTCACATTCCTCAGACCGTGGCTTGCTCTGGTCATCATTCCCTGTAAGGCTCTGTCTGACATAATTTTGTTTTCCCTTCATCCTTGATTACCTTTCTCCTCCTTGCCTCCCCCAGGGGCAATGTTTCTGGCTTAAGTGTTGAGAAATGCAAGTACTTTTGAAAAACAGGTAATGTTGCTTTAAGTATGCATTTTTTACTTACATAAGTGGTAACGTCCAACAGGTCTAATTGTATTCCTCCTCTTTTTTAACCCAACAGGATGTGTTTTAAGATCTGTCCGTATCGCTCTCCACACTTGTAGTCTAACGTGTTGGACTGCTCTGTAGTGTTCCATAGTACACGGTGCTATGTTTATCCACTTCCCCAGCCCTATAAATAATACTGCGGTGGAAGAACCTTCTCCTTCCTGTTTCTTGTCCATGCATGATTTTCACCAGGATTAATACACCAGAGGGTGGGTTGCGGTGTCACAGAGCTACTCATACCTTATTTTACTAAATTCTTCTAGCTTGTTCTTCTCTCCAGCATTTATATTATTCAATTTTCTCAGATTTGCAATCTGATGGGTATAGAGTTGCATCTCATTAATGGGATGTTTTAATTTAAGATCTGGAAACATTGAGCACCACTCCCTCTTGTTCTCTGTTCTCCTTCGATGGCTAGTTCTTCATGTTTTTGGCTCATTGTTCTCTTGGATTTCCTGCCTTTTTCCTCTCTGATTTGCAAGAGTCTCATGTATATTCCAGATTAGTCCATTTGGCTGAGTCCTGTCTTTCCGCCTTTCTGTGGGGATTGGCAGGCTATGGTTTATTCAAGACAACGTGGCAGGACTAGGGTTAGCCATCAGTACCCCTCCCCACCTTTCTCCATGCAAGGAGGGCAGTCCTCTTCTCCTCCCAGTGCCCAATCTCTCCCATCCATTCCCTACGAAGAACCATAGCTAGTTGCTCTGGAGTGCGGACTGGGGTGGGGTGGGGGTTCCTCGCTGTTTTAGCTTCAGTTTGACCAATCCATTGACCTCCTATCTGCCTTTGGTGGCATCTCCAAGGCTATTTTGGGGAGCAGTGGCCCCATGTTAATTTGACGTCTTCTCTAGAGCCAGAAGACAGTGTGCCACATGCCAATTTTACAGAGAAAAAAAATTGGGAGAAAAACATTTAAGTACTTTTTATATATGTGTATTGAAAGTATATTAAAGTGTGTTTTTTTTTTTAGGGAAAACATATAATTATTGTGTTTGCCACATGTAGCAGCTGAAAGCTGCTCTTCTTGTTTTCTCCAAGTCCTTATCATTTTCTTGGTTGGTGGCAGACCAAATTACTACTCAGCAGCCCTTGCATGGTGCCTGTAACATTAAACAGAAGCCGGTGGCACAGCAACAGCTTCATTGCGTTTGCACCATGGGCTGCGGAATTGAGAGATTTAAATCTGAATTTAAGAAATAAATTAAGAAATAACCCAAACTCCATCTCCCATAACTTGGGTGCTCCCGCGGCTCATTATTTTTGTGAAAAAGACCCCTCTGCTGGGAAGTGAAGCTCGTGTCTTCCTTGTGAGGGTGTCCCATGGCCATGTTCCATCCTGATCTTTGGGGGTGGGACCCCAGGCATCAGTGGTTTGCAACTCTTCAGGTGATTTTCAGGACAGCCAAGGTTGGCAAGCAGTACCAGTTCAGGCAAGTTGCACATTGCATCACCCAGGAGATTATAAAAGATTGTGTGTCCTGGCTTCCACTTCCAGAATTTTCTAGTTGGTATGGAACGCAGTCTGGGCACCAGGCATTTAAAATAATTCTCAAGTGATTTGAATGTGTAGCAACATATTAAAAAAAACCCAGCCTTCCAGTGCTTTAGCTCTTTCCACCGTCACATCTGTCATGTCACTGCTTTCATGAGTTTAACTCTGATTTATAAGTGCCCCTCCCTAGTATCATTATTATTTCCTTTTTTATACTGAAGACTTATATGAGTTTTTCATTTACTCATCAATTACTTATTCATCATTGCTTCTTGAGTCTTGTGCCTTCCTTTGGAGGATTGTGGTCTTTTTTTTTTTTTTTCCCATGACAGCATCCTTTAGAACTTCTTTTAGCAAGAGTCTGGATGTAGCTATAAATTTTCTGCATATTTTTTCTTTAAAATTCTTTATTTTAGCTTCTTAACGGATGGTTTGGCTGGGTAGGGGTGCCTGAGTTGACAGTTATCTTCTCTTAGTGCTCTGAAGGTATTATTATTTTGCCTTCCTTTCTCTCCTGCTGCCAATAAGAAATCTTTTTCAGCTGATTAGTTGTTTTTAGATAATATATTTCCTTTTTCTTGGTCTGGTTACTTTTCTGCTTTTTCTCTTTGCCTTTTGTTTTTGGCAGTTTGGTTCCGGTAATGTTTGGGTGTAAATTTCTTATTTTTCTATGCTACTTGCAATTTCTGATTCTCCATTCTGTGCATTCCAGTCTTACTCCATTCCAGAGAATCTTCAGCTCTGTTCTCTTTGAATATTGCCTGGTCTCCCTCCTCTCAGGTGTATGTTGGATGCTTTCCATTCCTCCTTCACATCTTTTAACCTCTTTCATTTTTCCCACTTCTCTACCTCTCCATCTGGAGTGTGCTTGAATTCTGTACCTTTAAACTCTTTAAACTCATATTCACCTAATTTTAAATTTCAATGACTATATTTATTTCTTGAAGTTGCATTTGCTTCATTTTTAAAACTCCATGTTTTTGTTTCGTATTTCCCTATTTTTGTTCAAGTGTTCTACTTCTTATTTTATCTCAATAATTTTAAGCATATTACTTAATACTTCTCACCAATTTGTTATTTCAATTTCTTAGTATGCTAGTCCTTCCCATTTTTCTTCAGCTGAATCTCCCACTCAGAGTCTCACTTCACTGTCTTTTGGATAGAGTTCTTTTCTTTTAGAGTTATTTATTGGAATATTTATGATTGAAATGGTATGATGCCTAGGGTTTGCTTCCTGGAAGTCCAGTATTGAGGAAGCGACCACGGATATAGAACCAAGATTGGCTTTGTGATTTGTAGTTTTCACTTATGAGCTCATCTTGACCAAGAATTATTACTATTTCCTTTGGGGAATTCTCCTGTTTTGTGTTGTGGAAGTATTATTATAAAGCAAAGGTTTGTTTTCTTCAGCTAGTTAGCCTCATTAATTTCATGGCAATTGGATAAGATTTTTTAATTGATATCTTATCTTTGGGATTTCTGTAACATTTGCTTAGTATAAACTGAGACCTCACACTGTGATTAGGACCCTAGAATTTATCTAAAACCTGAGTAGACCTAAGCTTCTTTGTTGTATCTGTGGTCTGCTGGGAAGATTTGCTTTAGTTTGCCATCACCGAAAGACAGGTTTGCCAGGATCCCAGGTCTCAACTGAAGTCTCTTCTCTGGCTCTCAAACATGAGGTACAAGGGCAAATCTCTATTCTGGAGATAGCATTAAAATCCTCTACCTCTGTCTCTGAAGATTTATTTCTGAATCAATACTCTTGAAGGCCACCATTACATTGTCTATTTTCTTAATGACACATGGGGATTCCCTGTTTCGTCTTTCAATGCCAGCTCTATATTTATACATTTTCTAACATTTGTACTCTGTGTGTATGTTTATTAAGGGCAGTGTCCACATAGGCTCATTCTGCCATGTTGTTGGTTATTAATGGTGTATAGAAAAAATTGAGCTTCTTACATTTAAATTTGCAACTAAGAACTGTTTTTAATTTTCTTATTCTTGGGTTTCTTAGACAATATCACTTGAAATGCTAATGAAAATAATTAATATTTCTTTGCCTATGAACAATTTTATCCACTATTGTTTCATTACTTCATCCATTATTTCAAATAATCCTCAGAAAGATCTCTGTAACATGGATATCATTATTAATGTCTACTGTGCAAATGGATACATTAAGGCTTAGAGAAGTTAGACGGTTCACCCAGGATAATATATAGTAGAGTTGGAACTGCGACCCAGGTAAACCACTCCAGTTAACCCCTAACCCTATAGCACCTCTCTAAAGGATACATTTTTTTAAAAGTGTGTGTGTGTGTGTGTGTGTGTGTGTGTGTGGGTGGGTGTTATTGAAGTGACTAGAAGTTCCAAAATGATCTTTCACTACAAATCTCCTGTGGGATAACAAGTTGGTTCACACCTAATATCCAGGTCCTCCTCCCTATCATGGGCACTTAGCTTAGCCATGTGACTGGAGGTGGTCAGTGATGTGGGAGTGGAAGTTAAAAGGAGGCTATGTGTTTCAGGTGGGAAGGCTACCCAACTCACTTTGACCTTCACATGAAAAATAAACCTTGACTGAGTAAAACAACTGGGATTGGAGGATGGGGATTTCCATTGTGACAGCTCATGCTAATTACCCTAATATATTTCTTTCCCGCATTCCTCTCCTACCTGCACAGAGAAAATAGAAACCATGAGGTGACAGTTCTAGTGACAAATACACACATTTACCTCAATCTCAGATTCTGATTATTTCATCCTTCTCTTGTATCTTCTATCCTCTTCTCTTAACTGGATCCTCTTCGTTTCTTTTATTTATTGAAACATCCTTACCAGGGCTATGCTTTATGGAAAGAGCTCTTACCTTTTAGAGATACATAATGAAATATTTATGGCTTAAATGGCATGGTGCCTGGGAGTTGCTTCAAAATAACCTAGCGTTGAAGGAGTTTCAGGGTAGAGATGAAGTAGAGTGAGCCATGAGTTAGTAACTAACTATTGATGTTGGATGATGGCAACTAAGGGAGTCATCATATTCTCCTGTTTTTCTGTAGACATATTTGGAAATTTTCATTATACACAATTTTCCCTAAAATGGTACACAAAAATTCATAAAAGAATAAAAAACTTTTAGGGATGCCTAGGTGACTCAGTCATTAAGCAGCAGTCTTTGGCTTGGGTCATGATTCCAGAGTCCTGGGATCAAGCCCAGTGTCAGGTTCCCTGCTCAGCGGGGAGCCTGCTTCTCCCTCTCCCATTCTTCCTGCTTGTGTTCCCTCTCTCACTGTCTCTCTCTCCCACTCTCTGTCAAATAAATAAATAAATAAAACCTTTAAAAAAAGAAGAAAAAAACTTATGAAATTATTTTTCAAAAATGGGAGAAGAAAATATGTTTTTTGCAACTGGAGAGAGACATATCCTCCAATTCCTCTTCATTTCACCTGCTCCCCAGTTAATCAGCATAGGGGACCCCTAGAATGTTTTTTGTTATACTGCTGGCTTTTAAGAAGGAGGGCATGGCTACCAGACAAGGAATGCAAACAGCTTCTAGAAGCTGGAAAAGGCAAGGAGACAGATTCTCCCCTAGAGCCTCCAGAAGGAATGAAGCTCCATTGACACCTTGATTTTAACTTAAGGAGACCTTTTGTGGAATTCTGGTCCCTAGACCTTTTTGCCCAGCCTCTAAATCATCATTTGTTGATTTATAGCACACCCATCACATGACCCAGGGGCTTCATAATGCAGTAAACATCACAACAGAACTCTTTAGTTAAATACAATCAACAACTTATAGACCTACAACAAAAGCTAGAATGAAGCCACATTAAGCAAAGTTCAAAGATACTCAGAATTAACAATATACAGAATGTAATCCCACCAGCTGGAGACCAGACAGGCAGGTATGCTGACATCACAACCCAAAGTGGGCAGAATTATAGAGGGTGCGTGGTCATATAAAATAAAATTTCACAACAGCTGAAAGACAACAGATTTGTGTTACTTTAAGTCATTAAGTTTGTAGTAGTTTGTTACAGCAGCAATTGGGAACCAATACATATTCCAATCAAATCAAAATATGACCTTGGCTTGATATTAATTTCCCTTACAGATAGCAACCATATAATGAAGAGATTAAGACTTTGGGCCCTTAAACAAAAGAGTCAGGTTCAAATCCTGATCTGTCCACACTAGACAAGCTATTTAATTATCCTGTGCCTTAGTTTCTTCATTGTAAAATGAGATTAATGGTAGCACCTACAAGGGTGCCTGGGTGGCTCAGTTGGTTAAGCATCTAATCTTTGATTTCAGCTCAGGTCATGATCTCAGGGCTGTGGTATAGAGCTCCACAATAGGCTCTGTGCTCAGCAGGGAACATGCTTGGGATTCTCTCCATTGCCCCCCTCCCACCTCCATTCTCTTTCTCTCTAAAAATAAATCAATCTTAAAAAAAAAAAACCAGTAATACCTACATGCTAACATTTTTGGGAGGGCTGAATGTATGAATATATGAGATGTGCTGTAACAATGCCTGGCATGTAGCAAGCACTCAATAAATGTTAGTTGCCTTTGTTAGCTGTTACAGAATTCTGATCTATTCCATCCATTCATTTGCCTGATCATACAACACTATTAGGATAGTTGGGAAAGGTTTTTTTTCATAATTGTTCATGGCTTTTTTCTCCTGAACTTAATTCTCCATATAAAATTTAAAACTATTTTATCTAGTTTCATGAAAAAGAAAAAAAAATCCAGCATTGATTTTAACAATGGTGCTGGAACAAACTGGATAATCATATGTAATTGTGCAAACTTAACCTTTACCTCATGCCCTGAACAAAAATGAGTACAAATGGGTCGCTGACCTAAAGGGAAAATCTAAAACCATAAAACTTCTAGAAGAAAATATAGGAAAAACTCTTCATGACCTTGGAGTGCACAAAGATCTCTTAGACGGGACACTGAAAAACCATGAATTTTACAGGAAAATATTGATACATTTTATGCACTGGGCACTGTGTTTTGCTGCCCAGACACTTCCTCAGAAATAGAGGATTATGAGCCCAGCTGGTAGAATTGCACCGGGCAGCTGGCTCTCAGCTCCCACAGACAGCTGTGGGCTTCTACGGGTCAGGGGAAGCATAATGTTGAGACTGCCTGGTCCAGCTTCCTTCCCTACCACACCCCTAAAAGGCACCCCTCATCAACCTCCTGAGCTCTAATTTCCATTTCAGATTTGGCTCCCTGGAAATCTCAACCTGAGACAATGGGCTTCATTGAAATTAAAATATTCTGTTCTTTGGTAGACACTGTTAATACAGTGAAAAACAAGCAGCAGACTGGGAGAATATACTTACAATATATATATCCACCAGAGGACTTGTATCCATAACACCTAGAGAATTCTTACAACTCAATAATAGAAAGTCAACTCAAAAATAAAATGGTATAATTTTTGAATAGGTACTTCACAAAAGGAGTTTTAGGTATGAAAATCCAATAAAGATGGGAAATATATAAGACAAGTGTGGAACATCTTGTGGTGCAAAAAAAGTAAGGAGGCATTCAAAACCAAAATGAAACAAAACAAAACAAAAGCCACAATGATGAGGGCATGTCCAAAGGACACAGGTGCCAACTGAAAGAGCTCCCAATGGCCAAAGTTGAAACCTCAGGGTAACAAAATTAATTACAGTAATATTGCATTAGAACTCAAAGTAGAAAATAAACTCCTATAAGTTCATATCAATATAAATAAATAACTGAACAACTAGATAAGAACAGACGAATCTCCCATATAAAAGTTCAAATCATTTATGTAGATACTCCTTTGCCCCCACAAACTGAAGCATAACTCATCTCTCCTTAAGTATGGGTTGTACACAGTGACTTCCTTCCAAAGAGGATAGTGTGGAAGGGAAGAAAAGAGGAACTTCACAGTGGAGAGACCTGACTAACATGACCTCAGCCAGAGTCAAAGTCAACACCAACAGTGGCAAACTTGTTGATAGAGTGTACGCTCCATATGATGTTATGAGAATAATACTTTACCTCTCTGGTCTTCTTCCCGAAAGTATGCAATATCAGTGTAATCGAAAAACATTAGACAAATTCCAATAGAGGACACCTGTCAATATACTTGACTACTACTCTTCAAAACTGTCAAAGTCAGGGACACCTGGGTGGCTCAGTTGGTTGTGTCTACCTTTGGCCCAAGTCATGATCCCAGGTCCTGCGATTGAGTCCCATATCAGGCTCCTTGCTCAGCAGGTACCCTTCTTCTCCTTCTCCCTCTGCCTGCCACTCCCCCTGCTTGTGCACATGCTTGCTCCCCCCGCCCCGACAAATAAATAAAACAAAATCCTTAAAAAGTATATAAACATCTATCAAAATTGTTGAAGTCAGCAAGAACAGAGGAAGTATGAGAAACAGTCACAGCCAAGTGGAGTCATGGTTAATTGCCAAAGTATCCTGGATGAGTAGAAAAAGTAAAAAACAGTATCCTGGATAGATAGAAAAAGAAAAGTGTCCTTTTTGGATAGAAAAAGTAGGTTGGGTAAAAATTAGGGAAAGTTGAATCAAATATAGGTTTTAGTTAATAATAATGTATCAATATCGGTCCATTAATTGTGATAAATATAATACAATGTAAAATGTTAGTAAGAGGGGAAACGACATGGGGTATATGGGAGCTCTGTACTATCTACACAATTTTTCTGTAAGTTTAAACTATTCTAAAATAAAAATATTTACTTAAAAAAATACGTACATCCATAGTCAGCAAGGAAATGTAAATCAGATCTGTAAGGTCTGACTCCACCAACAATAAACTGGCTAAAATGAACCAGATGGACAATAGCAAAGACTGCAAGGCTGTGGAACTAGACCCTTTACACACTTCTGGAGGGAATATAAGATGGTACAACCAGTTCAGAACAGTTTGATAGTTTTCGTAAGATTCTATAAGTTAAAGAAACACTTGATATTTGACCCAGAAGTCCCACTTCTAAATATTTAACCAAGTAGAATGAAAACATATATCCACCCAAAGATTTGCACATGAATCTTCACATCAGCTTTATTCATAATATCCCCAAACTGGAAACAACCCAAATGTCCATCAAACAGTGACTGGATAAACATACTGTGGTATATTCAGGCAGTGGGATACTATGCAGCAGTAGAGAGGAAAGGATACCCCATACATCCTACAACATAGAGGGAGCTCAACAACATTGTGCTGAGCAAAAGAAACCAGACATAAAAATACATATGTATGGGGCACCCGGGTGGTTCAGTGGGTTGAGCGTCCAACTCTTGATTTCAGCTGAGGTCATGATCTCAGGGTCTTAGAATGGAGCCCTGTGTCAGGCTCTGTGCTCAGCAGGAAGTCTGCTTGAGATATTCTCCCTCCCTTTTTATCTGCCCATCCCCTCAAAATAAATAAATAAAATCTTTTAAAAATACGTATGTATGATTCCATTAATATGAAATTCTAGAATAGGCAAAATTAATCTGCAGTGATAGAAAGCAGATCATTGGTTACCTGGGATAAGGTCTGGAGAGAGGGATTGACTACAAAAGAACCAAGGGAACTTTCTAAGGTGGTGGTTGCGCAAAGTGTATACATTTATCAAAACTCATTGAACTTTGTGCTTAAAAGTGGTGTGTTTTATTGTGTGTTGATTATACCTCAATTTTGATTTTTTTAAAGAAGAAGAGGAAAAAATATCATTGGGAGTCTTAGTGGAATTACATTATTTATAGATTATTTTTAGAAGAATTTTTAAAACACTATGATTTCCATCCTGTGTCCTGGCATTATCTCTCTTCCTAGACCATTGTGTTCATACCCGTAGCCTTAAATGTTAGTGACATTTGTCTCATGCACAGATCTCTAGCCCCAAATTCTTCTCTCACTCCAGACCCAGAAATTGTCACTTGACATTCTTACACTTGGTTGCCCCAAATCTCCTTCAACCCAGCACGTGCAAACAAAGTTCACAATCCTCCTGCTAGAGCAGGTTCCTGGCACATCTTCCATCTTAATAAACAACACTACCAACTTGGCAGTCTCCTTTCCTTCCAGGGTGTGTCTAGACCATCACAACTTTGGTTCTTGTCCTGTAAATTTCTCACTAACCATGGAACATCTCCCTTCTCTACTGCCCACAATCCTGGTCTAATAAGACACTATCTCAACACAGAGGACTGCAGTGGCCTCCTTTCTCCTCCTGATTTAATCTTAGCACTCACAGTGAGCTCTCCACTTCACAGACCCGGATGATTTCTTATGAAATGTTAATCTCATCAAGGGCATCTCCCACTACCTAAAAGTCTCCTGTGGTTTTCTGTTGCCTTAGAACAAAAGCAACACCAGCATGGTTTTCCCATCTCATCTCCCACCACCCCCTCAGTTTGGGCCAGTCTCCTCTCCATTCCTGGAATGGGCTGGGCTCCCTTCTCCCTCCCAGGTGCTCTTCTCCACCTGTCCTCCCCTCCCCTGTCCCACCCAACCTGGTTCATGTGTTACCAGTCTTTCCAATTTCAGCTCAAATATCCCTCTCCTTGACACTTAGCCCCAGACCTAAACTAGTCCCATTAGTCACTGTCATGACATCACACCTCCCTTTCACTGGCGCTTAACACAAACGTAAATATGCCTTTTTTTCTGTGATAATTAGATCAACCAATCAGGCATGTATATCTCTGAATGATTTAATCATGGCAGACCCATTTGGTGAATGGAAAACTCTAGTCCAGTAAACTCCTCCCAAGTCAAGCCAGACCCACCCACCTTGGCTTTGCCCACCACCCACTTCTATCCAATCACATGCCAGGGTGACACCCACCGTCTTATATAAGGGGACTGGGATGAACAAACAATAGTGGGCTTCCTGGAGGCCTGTGGGAAGAACGTGTGAACTCTGAGGTCTGGGCTATAGTTGTGACTTGCGACATTTCTGGTCCACCAACCCCTTGGGTCTCTCTTCTTGAAAGGGGATCCCACTCTCCAGGCTTCCAGAGCTGATTGGGAAGAATTCAACAGCAGGGGTCAGGTATGTGTCCTTTACCCCTGGGGGATGCTGTAGATTTTGTATTGTCCAGGTGGGGGACAGACTCTCCAGTGCCCTAGAAAAGCCAGGGAAAACTTCCCAAATTGCTCCTACATTTCCTCCATCTTCCTTCTCTCTTGCCCCCAAGGGAGGGATAATTCTTCCACTTGGCTAAAGTTTTTCATTTCCTTGACCTTTACCTAGAGGATTTGGGATAAATTGGTAAGCACATCTCTGGGCCAATCCCTACTGGCTCGTCTTTGAAAGCCATATAAATATGCTGAGTATCCCCAGTCCCATCCTCCAAACTTCCTTCTCCACACTGTGTCCCCCTGACCTGCCAGCGTAGCATGCTCCGAAGGCAGGGTGGGTGCCAGGTCAGCAGTGCCCACCAGGACTGGTGCTTGGGAGACTGGATTGCTGCTTGGTGCTTGGGAAATGTGGGTGCAGTTTGAGCCCTGACTCACCCCATTTTATCTCTTGGGCAGATTCATCATGGAGAAGCGAGGACTTCCTAAATGCCTTCCCTTGATGGCTCCTAATCAAGGTAGTCAAATGCCAGTCATTTTCTCATTAATATTTTCCTGGTTTTTATTTACTTTTGGTATTTATTTATGTAATGTAGAAATCCCCATAAGACATACACTATGAAAATAGCAGCCCCTGCTCCTTCTCAACTTCTCACACCTTAGAGACAAACATTTTCATCGGTTCAGTTTCTTCTAGCATTACTCTCTGTTCTCTAAATACCACACTTACATTACCACTAACTTATTTTTCCATTTTTTTACTTCATTTATGGTCTTCTCTCTATGGGAGAGGAGTAATTAGCTGTAGTTCCTGCATTCCTACCATCCTTGCTACTCACCACCCTCACCCCTGTCCACCCATACCAGCCCGCACATACCTCCAGCCCCCCACCTCCCAGCAGAATTCACTGTTCAAAATGGGGCCACCTAGTCAATCAGGATCATTTTCCCTCTTGTATAACTTTTTAATTTTCCAGGACTTACTACTTGGGATATTATTTGCTTATTGACTAATTCATTCTCAGACTGTTCCCCAGTAGTTTAAATTCAAAATCAATCAAGTATCCTATCAATTTCACCTTCCGGTGGCATTATTGCCACACCCTTCTAATCTGCTCCAATCTAGACTGGCTGCTCTCAGACAACTCTGAGCCTCTATCCTGGGATCTCCCTTCACCATCATCTGGGGAATTTCTTCCCCACTTTGGAATTTTATACCCTCTTAGTCTGGTTTATTTTTTCTTTTCTGGTTTAGTAACACCCCCAGGGAAACATGCATCCAAAAAAATGATTTGAGATCTTGCATATTCAAAAGTGTCTTTCTTCTACCCTTCCTGATTCATGGAAGTTTGGTTGGGTACTCAATTTTAGGTGGGAAATACTTTTCCCTCAGAATTTTGAAGACAATTCTTCCTTCTCTCTGCCTCTCTCTGCTGTGTCCCTCTCTCTGGAAGTTTTTAGGATCTTTTTGTTTCCAGAACTCAATTTTTTTTTAAATAATTGGCTTTGGTAATACTAAGCCTCTAATTTTCTCATATTTTATCCCTCTCATTTTTGATTTTTGTCCTCTTTCCTGGGAGATTTCCTCAACTTTATCTTTCAAAGTATCCATGGAGATTTTAATGTGTGCTCTTGTCGTTTTGATTTCGAAGGGCTCTTTTGTTTTGTTTTGTTTTCCTGAATGTTGCTTTAAAAAGTATCATGTCATTGTTCATGAGCATCATCTTTTTCGAAAGATTAGTGATATATTTTTGTGAAATTTTCTCCGATGACATGAACTGTTTCCGGCAAGTTGCTTTCTTTCTGTTTGGTTCTCGGTTTCCTATCTCATGTTAGTCTTCCTCTACTGTTTGATGACCCCTGGCTGGCTTCCCGTATTGAAAAGGGGACTCTGGGAAGCTGAATGGCAGCTCTGAGCCAATAAGTGGGTTCCACAGAATTGATATGGCTGGGCTGTCAAATTGGGGAATGCCCTGTGTCAGTTTCTTAGGACTTTTCTCTTGGGTTGCACAGGTTTCCCAGGGAAGAATCTTCAGATTCCAGCACTGTCTTCAGCCAAATTTCTATAGATGTGTATTCAGTCTGGGCTGTCTATTCCCTTCCATTGCTCAGTCATTTATCTCTATTTGACCACACTGTCTTCATTTCTGTAGCTGGTTGCTACTTCATGATCTATGATAAACCAGGTACCTCCGTCATGTTCTCTTTCTAGAGGGCATTAAAATTTTATAGCTATTGTGAAATTGTTCACTATAATGTTTCCCTTCGCACACTGAGCGCCCTAAATCTTTTCACCTTTGCCAGACTGATAGATGCATTACAATGGCACACTCTTTCCTTTAATTTTCATTGCTTCATTATAAGTGAGGTTCAGCCTACTATATGTATAGGGACCATTAGCTTTTCCCCTTTTATGGATTGCCTGTGACTGCTTTTTGCTTTTCCTCTATTTGGTTGTTTATCTTATTAATTTTTAAGCGTTCTTTAATTTGGGGGATTTATCAATTCAGACTTTCTTTAGTCAATTAAGGATCTCTCACCTCAACCCCCTGCCCCCACTTCTACTGGAGTTAAATCTAGTTTAACAAAGGGGAACATGGTTTACACACTATCACATGATTGGAAAGAGTGCTCTGGTCCTTGGTTCATACAGCCACCCCTTATTTCTCTTTCTACAGGTGCCTGCCCATCAGTCCATGCAGGTCACTCTGAGCCCTCTAGGTCCTATCTGCAAAGCCCCTGCCATCCACCAGCCCTCCCATAGCTCACCCAGGCCATTCTTGATTGCTTCTGGAGCCACACTGAGCTCTAAGCCTGAGTTTGGGAGAGCAGATATAAATAGCTCTGCAGGGCCCACATAAGTCACTTAAGAATGTTGAATAAAGCATAGACTTGATATGCCTGGATCTCCCAGGACTTTGATTTCTGATACTCAAAAACCCAAAACTCAAATGTTTTTAACTATTATATCTGTCCTTAGTTCCAAAACTCCCCCATAGTGTCCCTGTCTTTCTGTTTATGCTAACTCCTGGGTGCAGAGAAGATGGGGTCAAAGGAACCAGAAACAGGGCTCTGGCCATGTCTCAGAGCATACACCTCCTTGCTCCCAGTGCTGCAGGTCCTCGACCATTCCAAGATTAGTTTAAGGTATTAATATGAGTTTGAGCTTTTCTATCCAAGAACTAGAAAAAAATTCACCAATGAGATGATCTAATCCTGTTTTTTTTTATTTTTGAATGATGGTTGTGGAGAAGAGGGCCTTTGTTGAAAGGCTCTCAATTTTTTCCATTGTAGTGGGTCTGTTGGGACTCGTTCTTTATTCCCGATGCTATTAATTCTTGGGTCCTTGTGTCCCAGTACTGCCTCCCAACAGTGACTCAACCACCCCTGGTAAAAGCCCCACCCCTGCTGTCCCCTGGTCACTCACATGCCATCTTCCTGAGTGCCCTGCCTTGGAAGCTGACCTCTGCCCCCCCCCCCCCCCCCGACCCCGCCATGGTCCTGATGCTGTTCTCACCCATTCCAGGTGGCCAACAAGAATGGCCACATTGCAGGCCTGCTCTGTCCCACATAGCCAACATTGTGGGCAGTTCACTGATCCCTGATCTGTTCTCTCCACCTTGGATTTGGGTGTACACTTCCTGTTTCCCTCCGCATTAGCGGCCCTGAAAGATGCTTTTTCTCTATCTTTCCATTAGAGGTTAGCAGGGGACTTTAGGGTTCTATCAGAAGTGTTCTCTGCTCTTCCATTCTCTCATGCTGAACTTGTCAGCCTGCATGGTGGTGATGACCAGCTTGGTGTAGATGACTCAGATCCAGCTCCAGCAGAGCCCTCCACTGAGCCCCAGACTTGCATCTCCACTTGGAAAACACAAACACCTCATCATCCTAGGTCCAATACTGAACACCTTTTTGTCATCCAAAACTGCATCTTGAACTCTACCCAATGACATTCCTTTTTTGTTTTGTTTTGTTCTATTGATCTTTTCTATTGAAGCTTGGTGAGGGCAGGGACTGTCACTTTGATTCTGACTGAATCTAGTGAATTCAGATTGTGTCTAGAGTCAGTTTACTACCCATCAGTAAAATGGGGGTGGCAATTACCTCTCTGGACAGGCTGTGGGGAGGCCAAATGAAATGACCAGTGGGAAGTCTTTGGCAGAGAGGCTCTCCACCTCAAACCCTCCACTCCCCCCAATCCGTTCTCCTGGCACCAAAGCTTCCTGGAAAAGCTCTGATTTCTTCTTCCCATTTTTTTTTTCTCTGTTTTGCCTCAGATGTGCATTCTCAGGAGCTAGATTGGTCTGGTATGGAAGGTGAAGGCACCGTGGAAGCAGATGGCTCCGTGAAGCCAGGCCATCCCTCAAAACCTTTTGCTTACGTGAAACCTATCAGATATGAGACCCCAGCATTCACAGCTCATCATGGAGAGAGAACCCAAAGCCACCGTGGGGGAAGAAGTCAAGAGAGAATGAGAACCCTCTTTAGGGCCACAGACCTTCACAGAGACCATGGCCTCCAGGTAAGGCCAAGACGCATGCTGAGACCAGGTCGGCGTGTGGATCAGGACCACAGTGAAGAGCCAAGCCATCATGTGGAGCCAGAAGCCAGGCGGGCCCCATCCTTCCCTCTTACTGAAGCAGCGACATTGCATGGAGATGGGCTGCAAGGCCTTGGCCTTGGCACAATCCAGCGAGGGGGAGGACTGCAGGCACTGCCTGATGCCTCTGGTTATTGGGTTCTCACAAATTCCCCAACTTCGTCCGTCTATCCCTGCTTAGGTTTCAGACCCTTGGAGGGCTCAACTTTGCTCTTTACACAGACCCCCTCTGGTACCTTTGTGTATGGGGTCCCAGAATTTTTCACCCACATTGCATACTGACCTCCATCACTTGCTACCAGCCCCTATGTCTGAACTGGGTGTTTCTCCCGGCCCAAACCCAAGTCGCTGTTTCTGTCCCCACTCACTCCTCCAATTCCTAGCCCTTAACTCATGTTGTGCAGACTGAACCTGCAAGTCTCCTCCCAGCTTCCTGGCAGGGTCACATATACACTGCCCATGCCCCTCTGTTGCCTCTTCCTTTGGTTTTATCAAAGATGTACATGCATTTTGTCCCTCCATACTTATTGAAATAAATCCACAGTTTCCTCTTGTCCTTCTCTGCCTCAGTCTGTTCAGGCTGCTATAATAAATAACATGATCTGGGTGGTTTATAAGCCTCAGACATTTGTATCTCACAGTTCTGGAGGCTAGAAGTCCCAGATCACCAGTAGATTCTTTGTGAGAACCGACTTTCTAGTTTATAGATAGCTGTCTTGTGTCCTCTCATGGCTGGAGGGTTAAGGGAGCTCTCTGGGATCCGTCTGGGATGAAGGGCATTAATCCCATGCATGAGGGTCCCCCTCCTAATACCATCACACTGGGGGTTAGGATTTCAACATATGAATTTTGGGAAGACACATTCAGCCTATTGTATGCCCCCACAACTACCATTTTTCCAATCCTGAGATGTATAACCACAAAATGTTTTAGAAAAGAGGGCACAGGGGAGGAGCAAAAAGAGGGAGAAGTCATATCCAAGGAAATAAGAACCAATAGAACATTCAGGAAAAGCCTTTTAAAAAGTATAATGAATATCCTCAGAGAGATATGGGATGATAGGGTATCCCTGACACAATAGCATGTGCTTCACGTAAAAAGCCAATTAGAAATGCTTGAGATGAAGCATAAGGTTGTTGGAATACAGAATTATGTGATTTGAATTGCAGAATGCACAGGACTGAGGAACAAATCAGTAAACTAGTTGTTTGGGCAGACAGAGCCTCAGAACGTGGCAAAAGAAAGGTGTAAGGTTTGAAAGCCTCTTCACACCAATAGTAGCTCCCGAAGTTGGAATGTCTAACACAGGAGTTATACGAAGAGGCACAGAACACTTGAATGATAGTAACATATGAAATTTGGCTAATTTCCCCAGGCTGAAGAAAGATATGAGTTCTGAACAGGATGCAACAATCACATGCGCCTGGATGAACTATGGAACAGAGGGAGTTCCAAAACCCCCAAACCACCTATGAGATGAAACCTACAAGGAAAGCAGAGTTAGTCTGACATCAGACTTTCCCTTGGCAGCTCCATCGAATCTAAAATGCAATGGGGGTGATATCTTCAGAGTTAGGAGAGGAAATAACTCTGAGTCTGGAGTTCTCTAACCAGTCAGAGATGCTCTTGCGCCCAGGACCATGTGGTGCATAGACAGGAGGTTCTGGAACTCCTTCAGCCAATCCACCAGCTCCAGAGGGTGGTGGGATGGGAGGAGGGTAGAGCAATGCGAAAATGAGCCTGAACACTAATCAAACTGGACCTGAAGCATGAACTTCCTCTGAACGTTATTGTCCACAAGCTAAAAATGTCAGTTTGAGTTGAGCTTTCTGTTACCTGCAGTGAAAGCACAGATGGTTTTCAGCCGGGATGAAAGAAAGAAAGAAGGAAGGAAGGAAGGAAGGAAGGAAAGAAAGGAAGGAAGGAATGAGGGAGGGAGGGGGAGAGAGAGAGAGAAAGAAAAGGAAGGAAGGAAGGAAAAGAAAGAAAGAAAGGAGGGAAGAAAGAAAAGAAGGAAAGAAAGCAGGAAAGAACACAGGAGGAAGATGCGGGATATAAGAAGGACTAGTAAGCAAGGAAAATAGTAAACTGGATTATAAGTATGATTCTGGAAGAAAGATGAATAACCTCCAATTAAAATTCCAGAAGACATTACCATAGAAATTTGGGGGGGGGAGTTGAGAAGGAGCTAAATATTACTAAAATTCTTGTCTATTTTCTGGAGATTTTATTTATGCTAAATATGAATAAGCAGTGGAACTCAGAACAATTTAAAGTATGTGAACCCATTGGTAAGCACTAAATGAACTGAACTAGAACGCAAAATTTCAAACAGACTGAGGAAAAAGTGGATCAAAGAAAATTTGGTGAATCAAACAAAAGGCATAGGGGGTTGATAGAAACAAGGAGAAAGCATGACACATTTCAAATGCTAAATAAGAAATACATAACTTAATGGCAGCCTCCTGTGTGTTCCTGGCTTCAGTGGGAATATTTTAAATGTTTTACCATTAAGTAGGGCATTTCTTGTAGGTTTCTCATAGATATGCTTGATCAAGTTGAGATCATTCCCATCCTTTCAGAGTTTCAAAAAGGTTTATTATGAATTGGATTTGGTATTTTATTAAGTAGGCTTTGACTGGTTGATTCTAAGACTCATTTGTAAGAGAAAATGTCCAAGGAAAATGAAGTGAATTTTTCCCATGAGCGATTTTTTCTTGTGTACTCAACCATCCTCTTAAATAAACCCTTCTCTTTGGCTTTTATTGTAGTATAATTCTTTTATTAAAAATTTGGTTTTCATCTTACCAATGTAAGAAGAGTTTGCCATCATTGGAAAAAGAAACCCACAAAAAGACAAAGAAAAGATGTCTTTTCTTCTTCTCCTTCCCTATTGCTCTTTTCTCACAGTCACAGAAGCCTATACAAACGTAAGTGTACATTAAAAGGCTTCCTTGTGGTTAGGCTTTACAAAAATGGGATGTACTATCTTCCCAGGATTGCATGGAAGTGACTAAATTGTCTGGGCAGGGAACAGGTGGGACAGGTATGGTGGGGGCTGGGGGCTGGCACCTCATTGGAGCGCATTCTCCACCTGAAGTGGCAGAGGTGGTTTGGTATAGAAGCACTGCACAGACCACCAGGAGCATGTCTGTGGTGGGAGCTGCTTCATGCCTTGCCATTGGGACGTCTCCTACGTGCCAGCTGCCAGCTTTCACCCTGGCACAACTTCTGGTCAACCTATGTATCACTGTTTCCCCAGTAGCTGGGTATCTCTCCGACAAGTACACAAACTTGAGGTTACACGGCGACCCTCCACTGATGGCTCCCATTCCAGGGTGTTTCTACCACTGAGATGATTGGCTGAACATTTGCACATGGAAACTTAAGGACCTGTTCTTCTGATTTTATAAAATAAGTTCTCAAAGTGAGATTCGTATGTCAAATGACTATATTTTATTTTAATAGATATTAAGAAATTACATTCAAATTAGGTTGTATCAATGTCACTTCCCACCAGCAGTATATGAGGGCTCCAATTTCCCCACAGTCTTCCCAGGAATAAATGTTGGCACTCCATAATTTTTGCCAATCTCTTGAATAAAAATATGTCATTATTGTTCTAATTTGAATTGTCTTGACTACTAATAAGATTTAGTACCTTTTTATACATTTATTGGCCATTTTTATGTCTTTCTCTGTTAATAGCCAATATATGGCCTTTGGACAATTTTCTATTGGGTTTTAAGTCTTTTTCTTATCAATTCATAGGAACTTCTTATACGTTAGAAATAGTGATATTTTTCATGTGTCCTTTTCCCATTCCAACTTTTCTCCTCTGACTTGCTAAGGCTGTCTTGTGTCTGCCTGTGTCCAGCCTCATCCCACAGCTCATCCTTCCCTGTGTCCCAGCCCCAGGCTGCTCCTCCATTTCTGCAGTGGGCTTTGCTTGCCAGCTCCCCACCTCCATTGCCCCAAGAATTTCACTGGTCTCAGTAGGTAGTCCCTATGCACAGTGTGGAAACTGTTTTCTTGGTCATTTCAAAACCACCCCAGTCACTATGCTTTTATTAATGGGATGTTTATCTTAAAACTTGAAGACCACTGGTCTCTATATATTAAATATATATATTTATATTATATTATAATCCACTTGTTGCCATCACCAGGGGATATGTGTCTTTGCACCTTCATGTTAAACAAGGAATCAAAATCCTGTTCTGCACCTGAAAGTCATCTAATAACAAGAACATCTTTCAGGACCTGGATGCTCACTTGTCAAAATGGTATCAGTGCTGCAAGGGACACTGGGAGACCATGGCTGTCTGGATCCCCAGCTCTGGGATCTCTCTCCTGCCTATTCATGTCACTGAGCCACCTGATCTTCATCCAGATGGTTCACATCTGCACAGCAGAAATGTGGACACCCCTCTGTCCTCAGGCAGGTAGGGAACCCCACTCATGCTCAACATCCATCCCCTTGCCAAGATGTCCCTGAGCCCATTTCACTCCACTCTCTACTCAGAGATGGCGGGAATGTTAGCTTATGACTCACCTTTCCTATTTTTCTCTGATAAGTCCTTTCCCTCCCACCTCCACTCACTGCACTGCTGGGCACTGGGGCACAAGTCCCAACCAGACACAGGTCTCCCACTGCCCTCCTCACCTCTCCCCTTCCTCCTCCAGCTCACAGGATCTCACCTTGCCTGGAAGGGTGGGTAAAGTAGTCCAAAGCATCAAAGATGCTTTGATGTCTCTTTTTGGTAGCAAAACTTTCTCCCTAGAATGCTTTGGGGTTCTGGATTTTGATAATCAAAAATTAGTATTTTAGGACTCATTATTATTCTCATTAGGATCTCAAGAATGTATTTTGAAAGATAACAAAAAAAAAGTGAGAGCAAGCATCAGAGAATCAATTCTTTCTTTCTTTCTTTCTTTCACTTTCTTTTATATTTGGAATCATGTAGTAACCCTGCCCCACCAATTGACTGAGTGTAGTATGTTCTCAATGCCTCTAGGTTGTTGGGAGAACAACTAGGGTAAGAACTGAGATCAGAGTTAGAGGCTCATAACACTGGCTGAAACAAAACAGAAGCTTATTTACCTCACACATGGAAGAAGTGGGAGCTATGCCATCTAGATCTCATAGGGCAATTTCAGAGTCTTTAATCTTGCTGTTTCTCCATTCCAGTGTGTGGCTTCCAAACACATAATTACCTCGCAATCCAAAATGGCTGCTGGAGGGCCAGACATTGTGTCCTAGTTTCAAGAAGTGGGAATCAGGAAGAAACAAAAAAAGCAAACCCTGAGTCTACCCGCTTAAATCAGCCTCTCTGGAAGTCCAGCCCAACCTCTTTCCCGTACATTTCATTAGCCTGAACTTTCTTACATGGTCATACCTGGTTGCAAGGGAGGAGCTAAGATGAAATCATTCAGCTGAGCCCATTGTTATACCAAATAATATCAGGGTCTGTCCTAAGGAAGACAGGGAGAGCAGATATGAGGTGGCAAATAGTAGCCCCCAATATGACAGTAAAATAAATTGCAGGGAAAGTAAACATCTGTTAATACTTTGAAAAAAGTATCCCACCACAAACCATTTTGTCAGGTAAATACCACTATTGATATTTCAAGAAGTTGGTTTGTTGGACAATTTATTTAAGAAAAACACACTTTTGTAGTGCCTGGGTGACTCAGTCGGTTAACTACCCACCTTGGGCTCAGGTCATCATCTCAATTTCCTGGGATGGAGCCCATGTCAGTTTCCCTGTTCAGCGGGGAGGCTGCTTCTCCCTCTCCCTTTGCCACCTCCTCTACTGCTCATGCTCTCACTCTCAAATAAATAAATAAAATCTTTTTTTTTTTAAAGATTTTATTTATTTATTTGACAGAGAGATCACAAGCAGGCAGAGAGAGAGGAGGAAGCAGGCTCCCCTAGAGAGCAGAGAGCCGGATGCGGGGCTCGATCCCAGGACTCTGAGATCATGACCCGAGCCGAACGCAGCGGCTTAACCCACTGAGCCACCCAGGCGCCCCAATAAATAAAATCTTTTAAAAAAAACCCCACACTTTAATAATTTTGAGTCTTTCTACCCACAGTGAGGTATCCAGAAATGCATGTCTGTATTTACTCACTTGTGGAGAAATGTGGACTCATTTTTCACTCACCATTGTGTCTTTGATCTTTACAGGCTTCCCCACTATCTGAAAGTAGGGTGTACTTATGAGAACCTTTGTTCGCCAAAATGGGTAAAGGGAAGAAGCGATTACCATTCATTTATATGGAAAAGCTTTTGAGCATTCCCATACCACAAACATAACCTCTCTTAGAGTTTTCTGATACCTTGGGACAAATCTTACTAACAGATGCATAAAATAAATCAAGGGAAAGCATGGATGCTCACATACACAGCTCAAAGCGATGGCAGCTCGAGGCTGAGAAGTGAGTGCAGTTTCTGGGAAGGGGCTTGGAGGTGCCGCTCTCGCTGCTCACGGTTAATGCTGCCTCTCTAATGACTTGCTGCAAAACAGAGGCTGAACGCTAGTTTTGCTTTTCACCTTTTTTTGCAAAAGCATACAACCTTCTTCAGACTTCTTTTAGTTAGAGGAAACAGGTCCTAATGTGGGTTGTTTTTTTTTTTTTTTTTGTAAAAGCAATGCAGTACAACACAAACTTTCTAAAAGCGGGGGATACCTGTAATTTGTACTGAGAATTACAGTCTACGAATTAAAACAGGTATAATTATCCAGTCTTATTTACTAAAAACAATATTTTTCCTTTTTAAAAAAAATACAGTGTAATAATAATAAACAGCCTCTCACAGATCTTGACATAATTGAAAGAGAATTTCTGTAGTGTGGATGAACTACAAGTCAAGTCTCTGGTAGTGATAAAAGTGCATCTTCAGCTTTTCTAAGTACATTCAGACAATCCTTCTAGATGGGCGTGCCCATTGACTGCCCCACCATGGAGCAGCGAGTGACACATTCCCTGTGGCCTTCAGCACTTGGTGTTATGAGTCTTTCTCAGTTAGATTATTTATTTTACATTTCCCTGGTGACTAGTGATGTTGGGCATCTCTTCGAATGATTATTTCTTTTCCTGTTCCTTCTTGAGTTCTCGATCTCATTCCCTACCCAAAATACTGCTATCTGCAAATGACAATAATAACTCATTTCCCTCAGGTAGTACTGTTAATTAGATGAAGCCATACCTTATATGTGTACATACATTGTATTAAGGTTTCATTTGCATTATTTAAATGTTCTGTATCCTTCACTCGTTTATTTAATTTGTTTTTCTTATCTATCACTTACTGAGAAGTGTACACTGTATTTTCCCACTATGATTAGGGATTTGTTTATTTTTCCTTTATGTTCCTATCAATTTTCTTTTTAGCAATTTAGAAGCTAGTTATTGAGGCATAAAAGTTCAGGATTTTAATATTTTTCTTGCTAATTCCTGGTGAATTTTTTTCTTTATTATTATGTGCTTGCTACCTTTATTCTTAATAATACTTTTTTTGCTCAGTCTATTTTGACTAGTATTAATACAGCAACATTCAAAATACAATATTTTGAATATTTTTCAAAATATTTTTTTCCATCCTTTTCCATCCTTTTCTTCCAAAGTTTGGGTCAATTTGTTGCGGATGTGGTTTTTTTTAATTAACAAGTTAAAAAAAACAATTTTTCTAATCTGAGAATTTTTCTTTTTATTTGATGGTTTAGTCTTAAATTGATTTCTATTGTCTTCTTTTGGGACATTTATTTAAATGTGAGGAATGTCCATGTCCAAATGTTACAGAAAAGTATAACTTTAATGATTTTAAATAAAAATGTCTTATTTTATAGCTGAGGTCTGATAGTTTTTAAACTGATGCCTATGTGTATGGCCAACCACAAACTTTGGGGATATTTATTACCATGTATACATGCATATAGAAACAGCAGGGATATGTGCACACAGGGATATATTAACTTGTGTAAGACTTATAAGATTATATATATACCCACACACGCATATCTGTGCACACAGGGATATATTAACTTGTGTAAGACTTATAAGATTATATATATATCCACACATGCATATCTGTGTGCATATACCTACCCTCACCACTGAGCTCACTCTTCCAACACTTCACTTGTTCCCATGAACTTTTCTGTCTTCCATTGTTATGACTGAGGTTTCTCCTCCACTCTATCTTTTCTCATTTAGAAGTTACCCAGTGTATTATGTTGAAACACATGAAATTGCTGTCATGTTGGTCAAGGTAGTCAAACATCAGCAATTTTATATGGTTCAATACAGTACTATTCTTTTAATGGCTACTCAAATTTTTAACAAACACTTAAATTAACAAAGTCAAAAGTTAGTCTTTACCTTTCCCTTGAATCCTATAAAGACCTTCAATACATTTACCCTGCTACCATTTCCATATTACCTGATATTATTGTCTACTTTCAGTTCCACTGTGCCATCACCAAAATAATCCTCATCAGTGCAATGTTTACTGTCAATGCTTATTTCACTGTATTTCCACATTTCACGCCTCTGTCTTTTCATGCTTTCCTCCTTTGTCCAGAGCTCAATTTCCTTGCTCCTCAAGTATCCTCTTTAGAGATTTTCACTGAAGATCAGCTCTTTCAGCCTGTCTGAAATGTCTTTATTTTGTGATTGCTCTTGAATAACCATTTAGCTGGGTATAAAACCTTAGTTTGACGCCAGTTTTCTGTCAGTGGTTTGAAGATCTTTTCTTTGTTTTAAGCCATTCTTGCTGTTCAGAAGCTTCCTATAGTTCAGATGTTCTTTGGAGATAAACTTTTGCCCTTCTCTGGATTCCTTCACAATTTCCTTTTAGTTTCTGAAGTTTTCCTCAGAGATGTCCATTTAGTGACATTTTAAAAATCTTTCTCTTCATTCATTAACAGTCTTCCAGCTGAGAATATATTTAATAAAAAATAGAAAATTGCAAACTCATCACTTTTTTTTTCTTCCCTTTCCCCCTTCTAAAATCCCTTGTAGGTATACAAGGTCATGTCATTCTTATCTACTGCACCATACTCTATAATTATCTCCTGGTTGATTTCCTCAGATCTGTTTTCTGTCATTTCTGCTTATTCAGTCCACTATTTGATTTTGATTTAATTGATTTCTAGTAATTGATTTTGTTCTTTTCTAAATCTACTGTGAGGAGGGTTATTTGCTCTGATTTTTATAAGGCTTATTTTATTTCTTTAATCATTTTGAACATTGCTGTTTTATAATTTCTGATTTTTTTCAGTTAACTAACATTTCCAAGGAGCAAGTCTTCCTGGCTTTTTTGTTTTGTTTTGTTTTGCCAGTGTAATTTCACTTGTAATGGAATCATTTCTTTTGGGGTGTTCATGTACCCAACTGTTTGTGAACATATTTAGCTGATCCCAAGCAAAATTTATATTTGCTGTGGGAATTTCATGGTACCTGGATTGTTAAAGTGACCTTTTCTGGTGTCTTTGGTTTGTGCCAGGTATTGGGGGGTGGGGTGGGTGTCACATTCCAGGAACAGATTCTGTGTTTGTTTTTCAGCTTCTGGTCAGCACACCAAGAGCCAGAGTTAAAAACCAGATTCTAGGTCCTCAGGAAGGGAAATTCCTGGGCTTTCTTTTTCATTTAATATTATACCCCTCACACAATCATGGTAGAGTCAGGCTTCCTTTTTTTAGGTCACAGGTATGAAGTTTATTAATTTATCCCTCCATCAGAGTTGTAGGAGTCCTGGCTTTTTGGAGCCTTCTTAGCTTCAATTCTTTACTTTCCATCTCCCAAATGCCTCATCTCTTTTCCTGGTGTGTGCAGCAGTACTCAAGTCTCAAATCTGTGGAGTTCCTAGTTGGTCAGAGCTGCAGGAGCATGAGCCTACTTGTCCTCCACTCTGTTTTCACTTCCTTCTTAGCCCTTGCACGTGGGGATCATCCTTTCTTCCCTGCCTTCTTTTTCATCTATGCACCTGCTTAGTCAGTACAGAAGAAAAGCCTCTGGAATCACACTACTCAGGTTCCAATCCTGGCACCAACACTTACAAGCTGTGTAACTACAGACAAGTTCCTTAACCTCTTTGGGTTGAGACCCAAAATTTCCCAGGAATTACATGGACATTGAAGGGCACCTTCTATGGGACTATCAAATGAATTAATAAATTTTAGGTGCTTGAAATTATGCCTAGGACATGATAAACACCCAAAAGATACTACCTAATATCTTCTACTATTGTTTTTTAAATGGGGCAGGGTGGTTCTATTTTATCTAGCAAACTGCATGCTTCTTAGTGCTTTTTGTATCTACCATTTAATTGTGATGATTGTTGTTTATGGAATAACTGATATGCTTCAAGTTTTTCAAGGCTCTGGCATTAGTTTGTGGGGTGCAGGTTACCAAATCACTTTATTGGAAGGAATAGCATGCAAAAGTATGAAGAAAAAAGTGAGTGGATGTTTTTGTACAGGTGATAGGAAGGTAGAAATAATGCAAGGTTCTGTTTATCTAGTGCTATGTAACAAACTGCCCTGGAACTTAGTATCTCAGAATCACCATTTTATTTCACTCAATTTTGTAGGTCAGGAACACAGGAAAGATTGTGCTGGACAGTTTGTCTCTGACCCATGTGGCATCAGTTGTATATTTATGACTACTAATCCACTTCCAACATGATTTCTATACTCACTCACAGGCATGGCTATAGATCATTAATTTCTATTGCTATATCACATCCAGTATATGAATATACTTCAATTTATTTATCTATTGTCCTGTAGGTGGCTTTTGAATTGTTTCTAGTTTCTCTCCCATTATGAACAACGTTGCCATGAACATTTTGGTACATAACTTCTGGTAGATGTGTGCAAATTTCTGTCTTGGGTGTGCATCAAAGAGTAGAAATGCTGAGTGAGAGGGCATGAAAATGTTCAAATTTACAACATTATGCCAAAGTTATTGTTCTAAATTCCACTTCCTTCAGCTATGTGTAAGGTAATATATACTAATTCCAATACTCAGGATTGTAAGATTTCTTATTTTTGGCCAATGAAACAATCTTGTAGTTGTATTACATGTCCAAATTACTAGTGTTACTCAGGACATCAGCGGGTGTTTTCTGTTCTGTGAAGTATTTGTTTTTTGTTTTGTTTTGTTGTTGTTGTTGTCAAATGCCTTGTCCATTGGGTTTTTTCCTTCTTTTTTTCTACTGATTTGAGGTGTTCTCTATTTCATCTTAATACCAATTCTTTGTCAGTAATATGTTTTGCAAATATATTCTCACATTTGACTTATTTTTAATTGATTTGAATTGTCTTTTGATTTGCAGTTCTTAATCACAGTGTTTTCAAATATATCACTCTTTTTCTTTTATGTGAGCACTTTTTGCACTTTAAGAAATCCTTTCCTACCTTGAAATCGAATATTTTTAAAATGGGGTTTATTTTCATCTAAAACTTTAAAAATTTTGCTTTGGACATTTGCTTTGACCCAAGTTCTTAATCTGACTGGAGTGGATTTTAGAGCATGATTTAACTTTTTCCGTATGGATACCCAATTATTTCAACTACATTTATTGAAAAGTCAGTCCTTTCTTTGCTGGTTTTTCATGGGACCTGTGTCACACATGGAAATTCCCTATGTGCATGGATCTGTTTGAGGATCCTTTGTTGGTTCCAATGGTCAGTGTGCTTACCCTGCACTAATACTACATAGTGCCCCTTCTTAAAGTACTATAGTAGATCTTGATAACTGGCAGAACAAGCCTTCCTTCATTCTTTATAACTGTCTTAGATGTTCTTGGCCTTTTGTTCCTCCATTTCAATTTTAGAAGCAGATTGTCAAGTTCTACATAGAATCCTATTACGTTTTGATTGGGGTTGTATTAAATTACTAAATTGGGGGATATTACACTATAATATTAAATCTTCCAATTTACAAATGTAAGATATCTCTTCATTTATTCAGGTTTTCTTTCATATCCTTCAGCAAAATTTTACAATTTCTGCATACAGGTCATTACAACTTTTGTCAGATTGGTTTCCAGTTATGTTTGTGGTTTCTGTTGCTACATAAATGGTAGCAACATTTTAAAGTGTCCTGATGATGTATAAAAATGCAATTGACACTTGTATATGTAATTTGTACATGGATTTTACGTTCAGCTACATGGCTAAAACTCTCATTCATGAACATAACTTCAGTGATGATGACAAATTCCTCAACTAACTTTCATCTCTGCCCTCCCCCTTCAGAGTCATGTATCCAACTGACCATGCAAGAGATCCCCAGAACATCACACAGAAACTCCTTCAAAGCTGGACACATCATTGTTGCCACATATCTCCTTTGCAGGTAGCATTCTCTGTGTCCATCAATGCCTCCCTTGCCCACCCAGGAACCTTGACATAATCCCTCTCTTCCCCTTTTCTAGTCACCAAAACCCAATACATCCCACCTCCCAAAAGAATCTCAGCTCTGTCCACTTCTCTCTTTTCCTACTGCTCATTCACTAAATGCTCCCCAACTCAGGTTACCATCACCTGTCTCCCAGTTACAGCTACTGTCCCCCAAATCATCTTCCTTCCCATGGCTGTGCCCTCTTCTAATCTTCTCCAGCCTTTAAGTGAATGAACTTTCTAAAATATATAGACTGTCAAATTGCTCTGCTTCTTAGTGAAAGTCTTTGATGGTTTTCCACTGCCGTTCCTGAAGGGCCTGTAAAAGAACTTGCATGAGCTGACCTCCACTGGCTTCTCCAGCTCCACTTCCTGCCTCATCCCCTCTTTAGGGCATCCTGGCTCTGAGGTACTCTCTAAGACCTTACAGTTCTTGTTATTCAACCCCTGACTTGTGCCTATGTAATATTATCTTACATGCCACAAGTGGTAGCTCTACCACCGTTTAGAAAAAAACCTATAGAAGGCACAAATGAAACAAGATGATGCATGAAAAAAAAATTCATGTAAAGGGTTTGGCATTTATAAATATTGGCTACCTCCAATAATCCCAGGAATGCTGAGTGAGGTTATCTCTTCTAGATGCCCAAACTGAGGCTTATGGGATGCAGGGAATAATTTGGGGAAGGAGGGGGTGGGGAAGGGCAGGTGGCTCCTGCTGTGTAGGTCAAATCTCAAGTGTGGAATAGCAGGAATAGCATCAGCCAACAGAAAGACTGGGAATCAGCTAATGGCCCCTCACTGACCCCTTACTCAGGGCCAGAGTGCCAGGAAGGGAGAGCTTGTTTCTTGTCCCTCTCCTGACCCGTAGGTTGCCCTTCTCCCCTCCCACCTACCTGCCAACACTGTGATGGAATGAGTGGGCATGGCATTGAACGTCCTACAGACTTGAACACAAACCTGGCCCTGAGCTAGCCATGTGCACACGAGCACATTACCAAATCCAGCAATTCCCATAGAGGGCCACTGTGATGGGTGATGGTAAGCAGTCTTGGGAAAAGAGGAGTTTACATTGTCTTCATCCAAGAGGACCTGTTCTTGCACCCCAGAGGAAAGTGTATGCTCCCCTTCCCTATCCAGGACCCCACACCTGCCTTCCCCCTGCATGGTCTGGACTCTCAAGCTTGGACATGAACTCTTCCCCACCCCACCCTCCTCTCCTGCTTCCTTTCATTAAAATGTCCTCCTGTCCCATGGGCAGTGCCTTCCTATACTCTGCAGCTCGTCTGATCCTCTGTCCGCTCAGTGAAGTGGGCAGGCAGGGGGTATTAATAGTAACATTAATAACTAGCATTTATTGAATGCTTATGATGTACTTGGCACTGTGCTGAGCATTTTAAACACATTATCTCAATTGATCTGCACTGTGCAGCTCCCCTAGCACTTGTTTTCTTGTAAGAGTCTTTAGAATTCATGGGACTCTGGTTTTTGCACTTTAGCAAATTGAGCTCCAGAGGTGGGAACACTGCCTGCCCAAGGTCACCTATCAGCTCGGGGGTGAGCAAGTTTCCATCTGTAGCGCAGGGGTCCTTAGACACCTATATATTTGGATCCTGGTGCACAGGCAGAAGTGGCCTCAGTATCCTCTCTTTGCAGTGACTGGTCCTCTACCAGTGCCCACCCCTGCTCCAGGCCCCTGAGTAAGAGGTTTGCTGACTACAGCATACCTATTCAGTCAGCAAGGTCCAGATCAGGCAGGCTGTGGTTCTAGCCTATTGCCAAGTTTGGCCATCAGGGCCATCAAGGGTCAGTGTTGTCAATTAAAGTGTCAATGTGGATTGGGGTCAAGGGTTAGAGCATGACTGCCAGAGACCAGTGTATGGCTGGGGTCAAGGTCGGGGTGTAATTAGAGTTAGGAAATCAGAATTTCTGGGTTCAGGAGTCACTATATAGTTGGGCCAAGTGTCAGTGTAGGACTTGGGTCAGGAGTCAGTGGGTGGCCAGCTCCTCTGGAGAGGCTGACCCACTCCCAGAAGGGACCAAACTCTCTCCCTGGCCCCATCACACCCTCCCTGCCTTCTCAGTGGCCCCAGCTATGAAAGAAGGTCCTGGAAGGAACAGGAGAAAGGGAAAAAGAGACCAATGGCCTGGGAGTGCAGGAGGGAGCTGGTTTGCAGCAGGGACAGCCAGGAAGCCCCAGGAGGATTTGGAGCTGGACCAGACAAAAGCTATCAGCAAAGAGAAAGAAAAGGGGTACCTAGGGCAACTCTATCCTGTCCCCCCTCGCTGTGCCCCAGGCCCCTTCTGCCCCCCACCCACAGCAGCCATCATGACATCTCCAAGGTACAGTATGACCAACTCACTCTGCTCAGGCTCCATCAAGGGGCCCTTCTGGATATGGCTGCCCTTCTTGGAGGACAGAGCCCCCCCATCTGCACCAAATGCATCCTCTTCAGGCCCCAAGACCCCCCAACCCCTGCTCCAGGGAGGCTGTCTGCTGTCCTCTGCCTTACATCTTCGCTAGTATTCTCTCCCATGAGATGCTTCCCTGTCTCCTAGCTCAGAAATCATTCTCTAAAGCTTGCGTGTGACACCTTCCAAGCCCTGCCAGATTCCCCACCGAATTATCACTTCCTGAGTGATTACAGCTTCTTGAACCCCTCCACAGTGCTCGTATCCCTTCCTCATCCTTATAGGGCTCAAGCCCCTGGAGAGACACCAAGCAAAGTTAGGGAGATCATAGCTTCTGCACTGAGTGACCATGACCTTCACTGAAAAAGTGGATTTCCTATTACATCCGGGAGCAGGGCTCAGCAGGAGCCGTGCCATCTACCTAAAACTTGTGAGTCACCCCTTAGAAGGAATGTGAAGAAATCTCAAGCTTAGAGCAAATTGGATCATGGGGCCTCAAATCTTGCCGAGGCCTTAAATCTTGCCCAGGCCTCTGGTCTTGATGGGAGAGGGCAGACATGAGCCACTGTGCGGCCCAGAAGCTGGCCTGCCTAGAGCTGGACTCTGTTGTCATAACCCTCATACCATCTTTAGGGTGCTCCTTTCCACCTCTGGCAGGTGCTATTGCACTTCTATTACCAACAGTCATCAAGTTTTCTTCCAAAATGCCAGGAGAGGCAGGAAGGGGTGCAGTCCAGTGGGTGCTGCCCTATTCTCAGGAATCCCCAGTGGGCCCCCTTTCCTGTGGCTGCAGGACCCCCGCCCAGACCTCTCAGTCTGAGGGAGAGTTGGACTCATTAAAAATAATTGCTTGGTCAGAGTCATTATCTACCCCTGGCAGAGCCCCATTCCGGGCTTCCTTGGCAGGCCGGGGCTGCTTCTGTACAGCAGAAACCTGCAGTCCCCTGGGGACCCTTCACCTCAAGGAGGGGTGAGGCAGGAGATCAGAGCCATCCTGGATAATGAGGGAGAAGAGCTTGCGCTCAGCCCCGAGACCTCCTCAGGCACAAGCTCAGAACCCTGAGCATGGTTCTGTGGGGCTGAGGCCCCCCCACCATTTTCCTGGGAGAGAATTTTGGGCTCAGAAAGACAAAGAAGACACATGACTAGCTGGTGATACAAAGGTGTTTCTGGGAGACTCGTTGTTGGACCAGTGCCAGGCCGACATCATGGGGGCAGGGGGGTGGGTGGAGGGCTCAAGGTCAGGTGTCCTGGCTGGAAAGATAGTGCCATCTGGAACCTGATGAGACCTGAGTGGATCAGCACATTGGGGTCTTTGCACCTGGCAGGGGGTGAAGGATGGAGTCATGGCCAAAAGCAGGTCATCGCTGACCCAGAGGGCTGGAAAAGGACACCTAGGCAGAAGCCTGCTGTGAGTGGACAGCCAAAGCACCTGAAGGCCAACCGGGTGTGAGGTCGGGACAGCCAGCACTGAGCCCACTGCAGGAACACTTCAGCTACCCTTGGCCAGTGCCATAGGCCCTGAAACTTACTGCTGTTGCAGGAACCAAGAGCTCTTCCTGAGCATCTAGGAGGGCACCGTCACCTGCTGGGCATGCCAAACAGGCCTTCTGTCCTGAAACACATGGGCTTGCGCATACATCACTGTGGCCCAAATGTCTCTGTCCCCTAAATTCTCCTAAATTCATATGCGGAAGCCCTAGGCCCTTGTATTTGGAGATGGGGCCTCTAAGGAAGTAACTATGTTCAATCAGGACATAAGGGCAGGTCCCTAAGAAGAGACAGTGGAGAGCTCACTCCCGCCTCACCTGAGCACAAAGAAGAGGTTATGCAAGGGCACAGCAACGAGGTGGCTGGCCAAGGGGAGAGAACACTCCAGAACCCAAACATGTTGGCACCTTGATCTGGAACTTCCAGCTTCCAGACCCATGAGAAAATAAATGTCTGCCTTTTTACTGTGGTAGCCTGAGCAGACTAACTCACACCCACCTGAAGTTCTTTCCTTTGCCCCTTGCCTGGGACCCCCTTTACCAGGTGCCACAGTGAACAATGTGGGGAGACCACATCAGATCTGGAGGGTCCAGAGCCTGACACGGAGGTGATGCTCCCTTTACAAGCTCTGTCGGAGTGTGGCTGGGGGAGAGGCTTTTGACAATTGACCTCTGGGTGGCTGGGGGGGGTTTGGTTCTCAATTTCTTTATCTGTAAGATAAATCAGTAAGAGGGGCGCCTGGGTGGCTCAGTGGGTTAAGCCGCTGCCTTCGGCTCAGGTCATGATCTCAGGGTCCTGGGATCGAGTCCCGCATCGGGCTCTCTGCTCAGCAGGGAGCCTGCTTCCCTCTCTCTCTCTCTCTCTGCCTGCCTCTCTGTCTACTTGTGATCTCTCTCTGTCAAATAAATAAATAAATAAAATCTTAAAAAAAAAAAAAAGATAAATCAGTAAGATAAATCTGTAAGATAAATGTCTTTATCTTACTCCCGAGGGTGAGAATCCAGTGAGTGATATTTGTGAAATGCTCAGTCCAGAGCACTTGCCCAGTGAACATTGTCATTTTCCAATAATAGGAAGGTCCTAGTTGTGATGGGACGGGTAGAAAAGCAAAGATGAGAAGTGAAGTGTAGACAGGAGGGGGCTGCATGCACAAAGAGTTTCATCTTCGCATGGAAACAGAGCTTGGAACAGAAGGGGAAGAAGAAGGAAGGATAACATTGTCAGGGGCTGGGAATGGCATGGGGAGAAGGTAGCAGGTGAACAGGAAAGCATCATTCCAGTGATTAAGGTGCATTCATCAAAAGACTCGGACAATGTGGGTGCTCAGCTGAGCCTGACATGAACATGGGGAGGCTTGGGGAGGTCTACCCAGAGCCGGCACGTAGGCTAATGAAGCGGCACAGAGCAGCTTCATTAACAGGAGTGAGAGTGGGGTGGGAGGGACGCAGGCTCCCAGGTTGCACACTGAAGTCACCCGAAGGCTCTAAGAGCTGCAAGGTCTGAGTTCCACCCCTAGAACCTGATCCAATGTGTAACTATTTTTACATCAATCAAAACAGACTTAAAGCCAACAAAGCGTTATTAGTGTTAGCAAGGGTCAGCGTGTGTTAAGAAAATGAATGATTCACTGAAAAGATCCTCAGCTGAATAGCATTTTAAAAATATAACCAGTTGACATATGACAACATGTTTCACCTCACTAATAATTTTAAAATTTATATGGAAAGAGGGTTGGTCTGACGTTTGCACAGATTAGGTGTGCAAAGTTCAAAAATGGCTGTTGGGGTTTGCACATATATATCAACATTCATTGGACATCAACTGGGAAGTCAAATCTGTCAGAATAAAACTTGGAGGTGCCTGGGTGGCTCAGTCAGTTAAGCCTCTGCCTTAAGCTCAGGTCATAATCCCAGGATCCTGGGATCAAGCCCCACCTCAGGCTCCCTGCTCAGAGGAGAGCCTGCTTCTTCCTCTCCCTCTGCCTGTCACTCTGCCTACTTGTGCTCTCTCTCTCTCTCTATCAAATAAATAAATCAAATATTAAAAAAATAATAATAATAAAACTTGGACTCTCTAGGCGCCAGCATTCCCTCTTCTGTGTTCAAGATTCCATAAGAGGAGCAGGTGCATGGATTCCTGGGGAAGAGGGCTTATTTCCCTCCCTGTGCCTCTGCAGAAGTGACAAAGCTGGTGAGTCTGGGCTCTGTGTACCCTTCAGTCCCTGACTTCAGTCCTGCTGAGGAGCCCACCTCTAGAGATGGACAGGGAGATGGACCCTCCTTGCCATTCTGGTGATGCTTTCAAGCTGATAAGCTGTGTGGAGGAGAGTAACACCTGGAAGTTAAGAAGGGGGCCAAGGCAGAATGGTTTTTCTGAGGAAAGCAACTGGGTGTTCCTCCTCCTGGGAAGAAGCCAACAGGAACAGATAAGGGCAGGAGGGAGTGACTCACTCATCCCACATCCTAACAGAGAGAGGAAAGAGAGGTTAGTCTGGGGGAGAATCACATTGCTTTGAGAAAGAGGAAGGGTTGAGGACCTGGCCGATTCTCACTGAGAAGGAGACATAGGTCTGCCCACTAACTATGCCTGGCTACCTGATATCCAGGAACTTCGTTAAATTCCTTTTCCGCTTAAGTCTGCTGGCTTCTGTAGCACACCAGCTGTTGAACCCAAAGTTCAAGACCAAAGGCAGAAGGTGGATACCATTGATGGGCATGCAACTGGGACCTTTGCCCAAAACTTGTGTCCCACCTGCTGCCACGGGTGGACTTGTTTTCCAGTGCCCTCTACCCTGCTGTGTGGCCCACGGGTGAGCCCCTGCTTTATTCAGCGATCAGCTATTTTCACTTCTAAAATTCCTAATTAGCTCTTTTTCATAGCCTCTAATTCTTATTTTCACAGTGCTATCCTTCCTTATCTCTAAAGATACTAATTTTCGATTATCATAAAATGATTCCTGTCCTGATTGATCTGTGAAATTGGGCTCTTCAGGAAAGTTCCAACATTAGTTTAATCTGTTGTTTTCTTCCATGGCGACAGCTCTCCTGAGTGAGAGTGTCTTCACTGTGGAATGTTCTAGGTCATACCTACCTAAGGGGGAGAGGGTTCCATCTTCAACCCAGTCCAGTTTTTCTCTTGTTTCCCAGGAATCAGTTTTCTGGCTCACCAAGTGTTCTTGCCTGTATTTGTTAGACGATTTCCCTACCTGTTTTAAATCATTTCGGTGGATTTACTGTGGGGAAGGGCGTGGCCGCGTGCTCTCAGCCCAGCACGAGAACGGGAAGTGGCTCCGTGGCCGCTAGCACCGCTGGTGTAGAAACGTCCCAATTTTCCATTATATTTTCTAGAGTTAATGGAAATGGGGTTGTTGGCAAAGAAGTCATCTAACTGATGATCTAGGTTCTACAGGAAGACAATTTTGATGTTTCCTATTGTGCTCAACAACTTAGCTGGTGACCCTCGATTAATTATGAGTAGTTTTTCATCTGGTTCTTGGTCTCAGGATCAGATGAGGCAGTGACTGGACAGACACAGAATGAGCACCCCTGAAATGACAGCCCTAAGGAGCTCTCCACACCTCACCTCGGGGGGCCTTCATCCTCACCAGGGCATAGCCCTTGTGTCCCTGTCTGCAGTGGACGGCTCCAGCCACCAAGCAAGCTCCAGCCTGCAGGGCAGAGAAGAGCGGTGTGTTTCAAGAAAGCTTCCTGAAAGCTGCCCACTGGCCAGACACCCTCCAAGCCCTGCTGGCCACGAAGCCTTCTGCACGTGACACCCCTCCCACCCTCCCACCTGTGTCTGTCATGACATTGGTTGGCTTTCTGCTCCTGCTGGTGGAGGGAAATGAACGACACATGGCAGACAGGCTTTCGGAAGAGATACAAGGAGCCTAGCTGTTGGACTGGATGTGGGGGCAGGGAAGGACCAAGGGTGACTCCAGGCTAGGGAAGGGGGCATGCATCACCCAGGGAAGATGGGAGGAGCAGATATTGAGGGAAGATAAGAGTTCAGATTTCACAGGATGAGTTTGAGGTATTTTTCAGAAATAGGCTTTCATAGCAATCACCAAGTGGACCAGGAGATGGAGTAGTTCTGCCCCTCACCCCCACCCCTACCCCAGATGTGAACTGGGGTCTCTTGCTCCCTCCTCTTTCCCATCCCTAGGGAGTCTGGGCCCCAGAGACCAGTCCCCAAGGAGTGTTAGTTGAACGAGTCATGGATGAGGCTCACAGCCTTAATTTTCACTCATATAACCCTAACTGTGCCCTCTGAATATGGTGAAAAACTATCAAGCCATTTTTGTATAAAGTACTAGACAAGTTCATGCACACTATAAACTTTCTTTTATTTGGGTCTCTCACTTAATCCTGGGGTGGCTCATGATACGAGTGTCATTATTCAGAACAAAGCCCTGAGGTTCCATACGGCCAGCAAGAGATGGACATGGAAGAGACCAGGAGACAGGAGGGGAGGTTTCTTAGGGGAAATGCCTAAGCAGATTCTAGAAGGCTAGATAGGCCAGATGAGATAGAGACAGCAAAGCCATTCCAAGTAGTGGGAACAGTGTGGACAAAGGCATGCAAGCAAGGGAGCAAATTCACCCTTTGAAGCCTACGTGCCCTTCTTCCCTCCTCCTAGGGGCAGTGATCCCAGGAGCTCTTGGCCCAGGGGCATGTCCCTTTCAGAACTTGGTGGGGGGCTCTCCCTGGGCCTTCACCAGAACACTCATCCTTGAATATTGGTATGGGCAGCCATGTTGAGGGATCAGGATGCAAAGTAGGGCTGGTTGAGGGCAGTGGGGCCACTGGAGGTCACAAGTCACAGGAGGGCTTGCAGGGGGCCACTATGGCTGTGCGATCCACCACTTAACAAACGGCCTGCGGACTGATCCCTCAGTGCATGTTGTTTGATATCCCAAGGACTCAGAACGAAGCTGTAGACAGAAGAAACACAGCCTCAGCCCCCAAGAAACTAACAGGGACACTGTGCTGAAACAAAAGCCAGATGTGGAGCCACAGAGCCATTTGGAGGACGGAGGAGTGCTCAGGGCCTGAGGGAGGTCTGCAAGAGCTGTAGCTCCGGAAGAAGGTGCTCCAGACGGGTGAGGAGTAAGGCTGAAGGTCCTGAGCCTGGGTGCAGTCCTCACCTGAGGCTAAGTGCAGCAGAGGAGGGGGTGGGAGGGCAGCAGTCAGGGGAGTGGGGAGAGAGGAGATGGGGCAGAGGATTCTGGGGAGAGGAGCTCCTGGGGCCCTTGATGGCCCTGACCAGACATTGTCCGGAGGTGGAGGCTGCTGGATTGAGGGTCATTTTAGAGTCAGGTGACAAGACTGACGGATGACCTGGGGTGAGGTGGGGGAAAGCAGGAGCCACATGTGACTCCACAGCATCAATCATGAGGACCAGGGACACCCTCAGTTGTCATTTCTGGAGACCAAACCGGGGTTAAGGTTGGAGAAGGGGAGACTCAAAGAGTTTGGGCTGGAGACAAGTTAGAGGAGCTGGTGAGATGTCCAAGTTGAGATGCAAGTAGACCGCTGACATTGTTCACCCTCAGCTGGGCCTGAGCTGGAGGCGGCAAATGGAGAAGTCAGGGACAAGTGAGATCCCTCAGGTGTGAATTGAGATGGGAAGAGAGAGGTCTGCTCCTGGGGCATCCCAGTGTTCCATGAAGGGAGTTTGGGGAGCGCACAGCAAGACCGAGAATGAACAGCCAATGGCAGGCACCGTGGACAGGTCCAGAAAAAGCAGGGGTGAGGTTTGACCGCTAGCTTAGCACCCAAAGACATTGGAGTGATCTCAGTGGTTCCTGTGCATCCAAGGCTGAGAACTCAGTGAGGGACTCTATGAAGATACAGCTGGGAGGCGGGTAGGGTTGGGAGCAGAGGGCGGGGTAGTGGGGGCTGAGGGTGGGGTGGCAGGGGGAGAAGCAGCAGAGCACAGGCATTTGGGATTTAAGAAGTGTTGCTTTTAAGATGGAGATACTACACCACACATCTGCTCCTGGGGATGATCCCCCAACAGCAGGAGAATCTAGAGGGGGACAGGTAGGGCAAAGGGGCCAGGGGCTGGGAAGATGGAGGGAGGGGGATGCACTACCCCATTGGAAGGTGCATCCCTGGTAACATCAGGATGGGCACAGATGCAGGCACATGGGCAGCTATCTGGGGGGAGAGGGATTTAGGGAGGATGGGAGTACACAAGCAAGGTCTCCAGGTCAGGGACCACCAAGTCACTGGGAGGTGGGTTTCTCTCCAGCCATATGGGGTTGCTCAGGCTTAGGTGTGGAGTTGGAGGAGAGCAGGGACTTGCCAAGTGAGTATGAGGACCCTGGTTGGCTGGCTGGCGGAAGTATTAGATCTGGGGCCAGAGGGAGTGATCTGGAGAGACAGAGGTGGTAAGCTGTGGGGGCAGAGGTGGAACCTGAGGGAACAGGTGGTGCTAAAACGAGGTCTAGGGTCTGACCATGGGAGGGTGGCTCCGGGAGGGGCGGAGCAGTGGAGAAGGGAGAGGGTCCAGGGCATGAAGGATGAGTATAGGAAGGATGGTTATGGGTTGTGCAAACCCTGAACCTCCAAGCCCTTTGGGCCCCCCACCTGGCCGCACAGGGGCCAAGGGTAGAAATCCAGTTTAGGAGCTAGGAAAAAGAATTATCCTTTCACATCTGAGTACCTTTGAAGGATGGACCCACGACAGGCTCAGAACTCAGTGGGATGAAGCTTTCTGCAAACCTATCCAGAAACAATCTGCAAAAGCAAGGGCCCTTGCATGATGGGAAGGCTTTCCTGGCAATGTCAATGTCACCAGACCCAGAAACTGCTAACAGTAAATTGACGTGATGACAAAAAACACTAAAAAATATCTCTATGCCAAAAAACAAAAACAAACAAAGAAAAACTCAGAAACAGAAAAGAAAAAGAAAAACAAAGATGAAGTAGGGTAACATCACCTGGGAAGACTTTCAAAGGCCAGCAGACATATAGGAATCCTGTTAACTTCAAGAGTAATTGGAGAAACTTAAAAAAAAAAAAAGTTAAAAATGTGATTATTATTTCTCATCTGTCTGATTGCCAGATTAAAGGGTTTGACAGGTGGGATTCCAAGGCTGGGGAGAAAAACGCATTCATAGGCATGGTTGGGGGTGCTAAATGGGTATAACCTTTAGGGAATGCAATTTGGAAATTGCTTTCAAATCTAAGATGTCTATTCCCTTTGGCCCAGCTGTTCAGCTTCCAAGTTCAAGGTAAATTGTTAACTGAAAAAGGCAATTTTGACTCCAGTGGGAGGTGTCTTTGTGATAGAGGTTGGTCCCGGGAGATCTATTAGGAGAGAACAGAGCAGGTGGGTGGCTTGCAAACCAGCCCCCAGGGTCCCCTGAGCTCCATGCCCCTCGGGGAGGGGAGAACATCAGGCCCAGCACTGTCTGTGTGGCTGGGGCTCGGCTGTGAGGAGGAGAGTTTTAAGCCTGCATGGAAGGGGAGAGGGCAGGGAGGACATAGGGGTGGAAAATGGGATGCTCAAATACCACCAGAAGAGAACTAATGATGGAGAAGGGGTGAGGAGCAGGGTGGATGGAGTGGGCAGGAGACTTGCTAGCTCATTCTGGATCCAGGACCGGCAGCTGGGCTGACTTCTCCAGAGGAGGTCCGATGGTGTCCCAAGGACCCAGGGAGGCAGGAGGAGGAGGAGCTGGGCTGGAGGAAGCAGAAGGGAGCTGGGGGTGACATCAGCGAATGGCCCTGCTTCCTGACATCCTCAGCAGAAGATCCATCCTTCCCTCCACATCTGACATAGAAAATCCACCTGCCTGATCTTTGGAGCTCTTGGAAGCCTGCCAGCTGCGGTGACAACAGCAGACCTTCTCCCAAAAGGTCAAGCTGCTGCTGATGCCCCTGGCAGGTCCGGGGGAGAGTGGCGGGCGGTAAGAGCAAGCCCAGACTCCCTCTCCCAGGTGAGGGCAGGTGGCTGCTTCTGGGTGGGCCCTGCCTTGACTGTAGGTGGTGCTTTATGGCTCAAGACGAAACCACCTGTCTGGGTCCAGGTGCCTGGGGTGAGAAGCCTCGTCTCGCTGCTTGGACAGGATGACACTCTGGTTGCCTGGTGTGGAGACAAGGCAAACCAGCTCCCACTTGAAAACAGGGGCTGTGATGCTTGCACAACTCTGAGAGCGCACAAAGGACGACTGTAGCACCCGCGCTCACAGTGGGACTTCCAGGGTCTGTGTGACCTACCTCAATGCAGCTGTTTAGAAAAGACTGGAAGGACACACCTCCAGGTACCCAGTGTGGCTGCCTCTGGAGATAGGCCCTGGGGGGAGGGAGTGCCTTCCCATTTGTTTTACCCCGTACATAACTACCTATACGGTTTTACAATAAGCATGGATTACTTTTGTAATTAAAACCCTGAATGAAGAGTTCTTTTTAAAGACAGAAACATAAGCCAGGGCCTGCAGACTAAGCACACACTGGTGACTGCAGGCGCCGCCCAGCCAACACTCTGGTTCCTGGCAGGCTGGCATGGGTGGGGAGGGTGGGGGGCTTCCCCAGGTCGGGAACTTGCCTTAAGTGTGCAGGCAGGCCGTGTTGGCTGTGTGGAGCCCAGGGGCCGCAGGGAATGAGGTGGAGGGAAGGCCACTGTAGCCAGAGGGATCAGAGGGCAGGAGGAGCTGGAGAGGCTGGGGTTCCTTTTTACCACCCCCCAATGGGGAGCTTGCTGCCCCAGGAACCCTAGCCCCCAGCCCCTACTCCCCTGACAGTGTGGATCTCCTTAGCCTCTGCCCTATAAGCCCTGACAAGCATTTGCTGGTTAGGGGTGGGTGACCTTCCAGAGCAAAGTGGATTTACTGGGGGTCTGCAGAGGCCTCCAGGGGTTGGGGTGCAGCAGGGGAAGGAGAGTGGATTCCACCAGGCAGGAGCAGGAAAGGAAGTGTGGAGTGCAGCAGGCAGGGAAATCTGAGGTGAGGGTGAGGGATGGATGGGGCGCAAAGCTGGAGTGGAGTGGGCCAGGGAGGGGAGTGCTCTGTTGAGGTCAGCCTGTGCAGAGGGAGCTTGGAGCCTAGACCTTGATCCTGAGCCAGGGCTGGCTGGGAGGGCACCAGCCCCTGCAGGGAAAAAGCCAGGGGGTAGTTCTGAATTGAATCCTGAGAGCAGTAGGAAGCCTTTGAAGGTTTTTCTGCCCAGGGGTGACTGATTTTTCATTTCAAAAAGATTCCCTGGACTCAGGGAGAGGGAGCTGGCAGGACTAATAGGGGGTCTAGGGGCTGTCAGAGGGAATTCATCAACAAGCATGGAGCAGATAGGGGTTTCACCTCCATACTGGGGAGGGCTGAGGTCTTGGGCAGCTGTAGGAAGGCAGAAGGTCAGGGGTACCACCGTGGGAGCTGGGGACAGGACGTCACCTGCCCAGGGAAAGGCAGAGTCACACCAGGAGAGGGAGCGGCTGGGAAGCCACCTTATCATAAAGTGAGTCCTCCCTAAATTAACAAAAGCTCCTAATACCGGTCCACTTGGAAACCCCATGTTGTTGGTTTTGGGGTCAGAACAAAATGGTTTTGAAGTTTGCTTAAACTGAAAACACACACCCGCTGAACAATGAGTTGCACACAGAAAGGACATTCCTAGACATACCGGAAGGAGCGCCAGCGGCGCAAGGTGGGGAGAGACAGGGCATCACTGCAGAGGAGGCGCTCTGTGAGCACCGTTAGCTCAGTGACTGCATCCTAAACACAGGGGCAAATGACTCATGGAATCCCTCAAGACTAGGAACGCGTCCACTCCCACCAGGGCAAGAGAAGAAAGATGAAGCCTGAAGAAAAATGGCCAGCTCCCAGCCCCGCGTCCCGCCCCACTAGGCTGACAGCAGACGTCCAGACACACCCGGCAGGTGCTGCTTGTTTTCTGGGCATGCGCAGTCCTGCCAACCCGGGGCATGGGAGGGAGCAGACTCAAATGTCTGGGGCAAGAAAAGCCACCTTTTAATCGGTCCTGTAGGTTCTTAGGGTGCAGGAAGAACCATGCCTCCAGGCTTGCATTCTGGATAACTGACCAGTTTCCCAGCATAGAGCAGCTAGCCCAGGTCCCTTTCATGCCTTGTCTTACTTCTACGGGGATGCTCCCAGCCCCAGCCCACTTGGGTCTTTCCTCCAGCACTGATGTCACAGAGCTCTAGTGCCAGTGGCTTTCTAGTGAGCGGTGACATTTGGCCAGACACGGGGCCCTCGCATTTTCACGTAACCCCGGGGTTCTGGTTTAAAGGCAGGTTCTGATTCAGCGGGTCTGGGTGGGGTTTGAGATTCTGAATTTGAAATAGGCTTCTGGGTCCTCGTCTGAGGTCCACACCGAGTAACGAGCTCTAGAGCACATTCGGGTTGACTTTTTTTTTTCCCTCCCTGCTGTTTTAGGGTGCTTCCTGATGCAGCAGTGTCTGACTTGCGAAGGATCTATTCTGTGGTGTGCACCTGCCGCTGTTCTTATCCAGTTATTTCCGGATGGACCCACTGGTGGCTTCCGGCTCCTCACACCATATGCAGGTCAAAGACCTTGCCTAGGGCCAGGGGGTCTTCGGGGTGGGCCAGCATGAACTGCAAGAAGTGCCCCCCTGGCCAGCAACAGCAGCCTCATCCCAGCCAACAGAACCTGCCAACGCCTTTTGATTTCTGCCAATCATACTGGCTAAAGTGAGCCACTGTAGTTTTATTTTGCATTTTCCAATAAATAAGGCATTCTGCTCACATGTTTGTGAGCCTTTGAAGTTTCTTTTCCTTTTTGCCTATTTTAATCCTTTCGCCTGCTCTCTTAATAGAGCTGAGTCTTTTAATTGTTGATTTACAGGAATAGATCTCTATCAGCACACATTACACTAAATATTAGTCCTTTTTCAATATTAGACATGCAAATGCCTTGTTCCAGTCTGTCACCTGCCTGTTAACTTTGTCCCAAGTGTCCTTCGTTGAGCAGAAATCCTTGATTTTGATGTGCATAAATCGATCCATTCTGCCTTGTGATTGTTACTTTGGGGGTTGTATTCAAGGAGGCCTTCATCTCCTCCCCACCCCACCCCTGCCCCAACAGCTCTCCCTCATTTCTGTCTTCACCTATGGTTTTCTCTTTCACTTTTAGGCTTTTTGTCCTTCCAGAAGCTACCTCTGTATATGGTGAATACAGAGAAAAATAAGACTAGACAGCTGCTACCACCATCTACAAATGTGGATGGCATTTTATTTGTAGGTTAATTTGGGGCTGCTTGACATCTTTATAATGTTAAGTCGCCTCCATTCGGGAGCACTAAATTCTTTTGCTTTTTTTAGATAATTTTATTTTATTTTAAAGATCTTATTTATTTATTTATTTGACACAGAGAGACAGCGAGACAGGGAACACAAGCAGGGGCAGTGGGAGACAGGCTTCCCACTGAGCAGGGAGCCCATGCAGGACTCGATCCCAGGACCCTGGGATCATGACTTAAGCCAAAGGCAGAAGCTTAACCACTGAGCCACCCAGGCTTCCCATTTTTCAGGTTTTTTAAAAAGAGCTCACTTAAAATTTCTCAATGGAGGGTTTTTTTATCCCTTAATTTTTTTATTGTAGTAAAATAAAATATGCATAACATAAAACTGATTCTCTTACCTCTATTTCAGTACTCAGTGCAGTGATATCAGTGTATTCATAATGTCATGTGACCAACCCCGCCATCATAGCTGGAGCTCTCCTCCTCTTTTGAGACTGAAACTGTGTTATATTAGTCAATAATAACTGCCCCCTCCATACCCCAGCACCCACTGTCTTAGTTTCTGTCTCTGTGAATTTGACAACTCTAAGTACGTCGTGTATGTGGGATCCTATGGTACTTGTCCTTTGGTGACTGGTTTATCTCATTAAGCACAATGGCCTCAGGGTTCATCCATGTTGTAGCATGGTACAGAATTTCCTTCTTTTTAAAGACAATAAAATTCCATTATCTGCACTGATCACATTATTTTATCCACTCATATGTCAATGGACACTTGGTTTGCTCCCACCTTCTAGTTCCTGTGAATAACGCTGCTGTGAACATGGTGTAAAAATGTCTCTTCAAGACTCTGCTTCCAATTCTTTTTCCCATGGATTTTATGTATTCCTTACTAAGGTGATTCCTAGACACTATACATTCTGTTGCTCTTATGAATAATACCTAATCTATTAGAGTTACTACATTTTCTCACTGATGTGGAGAAATGCTTCTGGGTTTTCCAAGTGGATCTTGTATCCACCAACATAGGTGAATTATTAGATTTCAAGGTTTGTATTTTGATTTTTTTAATGTGGCATACATATAAAATGTCATATATGCAAATGACATATAAGACATATATATGCTACATCATTAAGAGCATGTGTCTAGGGGCGCCTGGGTGGTTCAGTCGGTTAAGTGCCGGACTCCTGATTTTAGCTCGGGTCATCATCTCAGGGTTATGAGATTGAGCCTACATCAGGCCCCATGCTGGGTGTGGAGTCTGCTTAAAATTCTCTCTCTTCCTCCTCCTCTGCCTCCCCCCTCCCACCCCACACATGCTCTCTCCTCTCTCTTTCTTAATAAAAGAGAGAGAGAGAGAGAGAATGTGTTTAAAAGTTCCTGCATTAAGTAGAGTGTTGTGTTGTATAACCTTTATCAAGGTAAGGAAGCTCCCTTCTAGTCCTAGTTTGTCCAGAAGTCTTATTATCGTCATTGTAATCAATGTTATCATTATAAGTAGGTGTTGCATGTTATTAATGATTTCTCTGCATCTATTGAGATAATGATATGAATTTCCTCCTTTAATAAATCATAAATATCATTAATATATTTTCTAATGCTGAACCATCCTTACATTCCTGAGGCAAACCTTACTTTATTATAATGTATATATTTTTAATACATTTACATTCTATCAGCTAGTACTCCATTTAGGTATTTGCATTTACATTTGTAAGTAATATGAGTTTCTTTTCTATTCCTTTTTTCAAAATGCAGGTTAGGAATCATAATTACACCAGTCTCCTACAGTGAGCTGGGCCATTTTTACTTTTTTTTGACATTTGAAACAACTCAGATAAGAATTAACTACCCCTTGAAAATTTGGTAGAAATTTCTCATAAAATGGTTTGGGTCGGGACCCACTGAGAAGAAAAATATTAGATTTTAAGTTATTTAATTAGCATTGGCTAACTCACATTTTCAATCTTTTTTGTGTGTCAATTTTTACATTCCCTATTTTCCTGGAAATTTATCCACATCATTTAGGCTTTCCAATTTATGAATGAATAATGACTTACTGTACTTTTGTGTTACTATAAAAAATTTGTTGTGTCCAAAGTTCCCCCATTTTATTCTGTTATATATATTTTTATATCTTCTTCCCCTCTCTGCTTCTGGCATGATCAGTCTTGTTGTTCTGTATTTTACTGATTTCTGATCTTTATTATTTCCATCTTTGTTGCTTTGGGTTTGCTTTGTTACTGTTTTTCTAATGTCTTGATTTGAATGTTTAATGCACCTTTTCTACCTTTTTGGTTCCTAGTCATTTTATGTAAAACCATAAATTTCCCATTAAATTCTGCTTCACCACAAAATTCCCATATAGTTGGTTCACAATGATTTAATATTAATATTTTCAGATTTCTTTTTTTAAGCCAAGGGCTATTTAGTAATGTTTAATTTAGTTTCTGGCCACATGAGTATTTTTGGAGATATATTTTCATTATTAAATTATAATTTTATTATACTATACTACTCTTATCAGATACTACTACTAGTAATTATGATTATTTAACAAAATCTCTATGCTGGTGGCTTCAGTACAACAAGCTGAGGCCTCCATTGCAGGTTAGCAAATGGTCAGTATTTGTATTTCAGATGTGTTCGAAAAGAATATACACATTTTTTTAAAGTATAGATCTCTACGTATTTTAAATAGCCAAAACTTCTTGATTGAATTATTCAGCTGTTTTAGCCCAATCCCTATTATAACTGGATTCCAGCTAAGGGTATCATAATTTGACATCTTTTCCCTACCACTTTCTCTTTGATCATGGTGTATGGCAAGGTCAGGGCCAAAAAAAAGAGTAAAAAGGACAATAAGTAGAATAAAGGGGTGGTATCTGTACTAGTTAGGGTTCTCCAGAAAAACAGAAGCAAAAGGATGTAGATAGATATTTAGTGTAAGGAATTGTCTCATATGATCATGGAGGATTGTAAGTCCCAAATTGTGCAGGGTGTTTGGTGAGCTGGAGACCTAGGGAGCTAATAGGTTCTTTCCAGTTTGAGTCTGAAAGCCTGAGAACCAGGAGTGCTGATGGGGTAGTTTCATCCAATGGCAGGCAGGCCCAAAGCCTAAGAAGAGACATCTCGGTTCAAGTCTAGAGGCAGGAAGAAGCTGATATCCCAGTTCAATGACGAACAGTCAAGATAGATTCCCTCTTATTTGGGGGAGAATCAGCCTCTTTGTTCTATTCAGGTCTTCAACTGATTGCATATGGCCCACACACATTGGTGGGCCAACAAGCAACTCTGCTTGTTGTAACAAGAGGAAGAGGAGACTGAATATGTGAACACGGTAAGTCTGTGGTCACCTTTGGTAAATGGTGATGGTAAGACCAAACATTTGGTCTTTGTCCCCAGGTCCTGGCATCAAGCTCCTACATGCCTTCAGATCTCCAGAGTGATAGGTGTGTCTTTTGTGTGTGAATGAGCTGACTCCTGGCAGGGGATCCTCGAGAGCTTCAGGATAGAGCCCGGTCTCCAGAAAGACCAAGTCTTTATTAGAGAGTGTTGGGACTTTCAGCCTCAGCCACTGAATTCTGGGGAGGAGAGAGGGGGTAGAGATTGAGCTAATCACCCATGAGCAACGATTTAACCAGTCAAGCTTATGTAGTGGGACATCCATAAAAACCCTAAGTGAAGGGGTTTGGAGAGCATTGTGGTGGTGAAAACATGGAGGTGCTGTGAGGGTGGCATACCCAGAATTGTCACAGGAGCTCCAGATAACCCCCTCATACTTTGCTCTATGCATCTCTTCCATTTGGCAGTTCTTGAGTCATATTCTTTATAGTAAATGGATAAACTAGTGAGTAAAGCACTTTCCTGAGTCCTATGAGTCATTCTAGGGAATTATCAAATCTCAGGGGATGGGTCATGGGAACCCCCAAATTTGTAGTCAGCCAGGCAAAAGTGTGAGGGGCCTGGGCACCTCATTTGCTGTTGGCATTTGATGTAGGGGCAGCCTAGTGGGACTGACCCTTCAACCTGTGGAGTCTGGTGCCAACTCCATGTGGCTGGTGTCAGAATTGAGTTGTTGGACACCAGTTGATGTCAGAGTTGGTGGCAGGGGAAAAAACCCTTCAAGGGCTTATAAGAGCTTCTGTTTTCTCTGCAAAAAGATAAAAGCATTTACCAAGAGAAAACATGGTTTAGTAATATAAGAAAAAAAATAGAAATATGAGGGTGCCTGGGTGACTCAGTTGGTTAAGTGTCTGCCTTCAGCTCAGGTCATGATCCCAGGGTCCCGGGATTGAGTCCCACACTGGGCTCCCTGCTCAGTGGGGCCAGCTTCTCCCTCTACCCTTCACCCTGCTTGTGCTCTCTCTTGCTCACTCTCTCAAGCTCTCAAAAAAATAAAATCTTTTTAAAAATAGAAATATTAAAAATAAGAAGCAAAGGAGACAGTGGGATGGGTGGCGCCTGGAGGCTGACTGCCAACGTCACCATTTTAGTAACTGGACCTCAGAAGGTCCCTTAGCTGCATTCTGCCTCCATTTCCTCACCTGCCAAATGGGAACAGTAACAGGACTCACTTTGCAGTTCTTGTGAGGCCTAAATGAAAGATTCCTGTCATGGTCCTTAGCTCTCACTAATTATTAGCTGCTATTATAATTATTTGCAGTAGGATTGTCTCCTACCCAAACCCCCATGAGAAAGACTACGGGACTTGAAAAGTAGTTTTAATAAGGTAGCCAGTTCCAAAGTCAATAGGCAAAAATCCAAAACTTCTCTAAATATCAGCAGAGATCAGAAAGGAAATATAATAATAGACAAGCCTCCAACCACAAAAGCAAAAAGGCTAGATAGCATATAACAAAAACAAACTTAAAAACTCCTATGGAAGTGTAGAAGTCCATGAAAGTCAATAAGATGGGGGCAGACACTCTCTACCAAATATGTAGACTTATTAGAAAGTTATGGTAAATTAAAGACAGTTTGGTACCAGAACAGTTTCTAAAAAATCAATGAAATAGCATAGACAGTGCAAAACATAGTCCTGAATTCATATGAGAAAACTGGTATAATACAGAGAAGCTGTAACAAATTGCTGGTGAAGCAACAGAATGTCACAGAAACAGTGCTGGAAAATTGGTCATTTACATGGAAGCTTTAAAATTAATCCTTTATGTCATAGCATGGGCAAGAATGAATTCCAAATGGATTAAGTGCCTAAATTTTAAAAGCAATATATTTAACGTTAGGGAAAATGTTGGAAAATAACTTGAATGATGTTGGGGTAGGGAAGACCTTCTTAAACAAGACATAAAGAATAAGATGAATTTTACTGCATTATAAGTAAAGCTTTTAGATAATAAAAGACACCACCAACAAAGCAAACAGATAGAAGGGAGAAGATGTGTGCGATGCATAGGACTCATGGACAATTCATACCTAGCTTATAAAAACTACTCCTACAAATCAGTAAGACAAGGACAAAAATCTGAATGGGAACATGAGCAAAGAATATGAACAGGTAATTCAGAGGAGACGGACAAAGATGAAAACATAGTAAAGCTCATTACAAATCAGGAAATGCATACTAAGGCAATAATGAGATGCTATCCCATACACATTGCCTTAGTGAAAAATATGAAGCGTGGCAAGAAATAACTGTTTGTGGGAATGTGGGATGATGGGAACTCTTGTGCTCTGCTGGCACTGGGCATGGGAAGCACAAACTGGCATAGTTACCTTGGAGAAGAGTTTGGCATTATCTACTACATGGAAGGTACACATAGCCTGTGACCCAGCAATCCTACTTCTACAGATCAGCCCAGAGAACCTCTCACACGTGTCAGAAGATGGATATACAAGGATATAATAGGACTCACTATTGTAGTAGTGAGTAGTAGTGTAGTGAGTAGGATTCACTACTCAGAGTGGTAAGAAATAATAGTAAGGAAATGGGAGCAACCTAAATGTCCACCAACAGGAAAGGGATTACAAACATCAAATTGTGGCATTTCCATACAGCAGTGAAAATGAAGCATATCAAACGGATGTATCTCAAAAACCTAATGCTAGTGGAAAACAGCTCATTACAAAACAAGATTTACACTGTGATGATCTAGAGTTTTAATGCAAGCAAAACAATTCCACATATTGTTTATGGACACAAACATATTTAGCAGAAGTATAGAACTGAGTGGCGCACAGAATGAAAGAAAATATTTGCAAATCGTATATCTGATAAGGGGTTAATGTCCAGAACATATAGAGAACTCCTAACAAGCAACCACAAAAATCCAAGGGCTTGAATAGACTTTTCTCCGAAGAAGATAAGCAGACAGTCAATAAGCACACAGAAAGATGCTTAGCATCACTGATGATCAAGGATATGCACATTGAAACTACAGTGAGATTCCAGCTCATGCCTGTCGGGATGGCTACTATCAAAAAAGTAAAAACAGTAAGTGCTGGCAAGGATGTGGAGAAATTAGAATCCTGTGCACTGCTGGTGGGGATATAAAATGGTGCAGCTACTGTGGATAACTGTATCGTGGTTTTTTCAAATACTAAAAATAGAATAATCAGGATGCCTAGGTGGCTCAGTCAGTTAAGCAGCTGCCTTTGGCTCAGGTCATGATCCCGGGGTCTGGGGATCAAGCCCCACCTTGGGCTCTCTGTTCAATGGGGAGTCTCCTTCTCCCTCTTCCTCACTCCCTGCCCTTCTGCCTTCTGCTCCATCTGCTTGTGCTCTCTCTGTCAAATAAATAAATAAAATCTTAAAAAAAGATAGAATCCTATATTCCAGCAATTCTACTTCTGGATATACACAAAAGAACTGAAAGCAGAGTCTTGAAAAGATATTTGTATACCGGTTTTCACAGCAGCATCATTCACAACATGTAGAACATGGAGGAAATCCACGTGTCCATATTGAATGAGTGGATCAGCAAAATGTGGTCTAGCCAGACAATGGAATATTATTCAGCCTTAAAAAGGAAGGAAATTCTGTCACATGCTACAATGTGGACAAACCTTGAGGACATTACACTAAGTAAAATAAGCCAGCCACAAAAAGATAAATACTATCGGATCCCACTTATATGAGGTCCCTAGAGTCATCAAATTCACAAAGACAGAAAGCAAGACAGTGGCTGCCCGGGGCTGAGGGAGAGGATTGGGCAGTTCATGTTTAATGGGAGATGAAAAGGCTCTGGAGATGGATGGCGGTAATGGTTGCACAAGAGTGTGATTGTATTTAATGCCACTGAACTTTGTTCTTAAAAATAGTTAAGATGGTAAATTTTATACTATGTGTATTTTACCACAGTAAAAAAAGAAAGAACCGAATCCCAGAACAGAGGGGGCGGAGAGAAAAGTGATTCCAGAGGAGAAAAAAGAGTTCAAATATAATTTATCTTTAAAAAAAAAATCTCAAACTGTGGCATAATAGTAAGTTTGTTAAATTCACCAAATTATAGTGGTAAGTACATGAATATTCATTATCTTGTTCTCATCACTTTTCAGTGTTTTGAGACATTTCGTAATAAAAAAGAAAATAGATACATGAAGACATGAACCCCAAACCCTAGAGTAGGAACAACAACAACAAGTAGTCAAACAAGGAATAAAAATCTTAATAAAAGGAGAGATTTCTTTTGTATTTTTTATTGCATTAGTGTTTATCTATAAAGGTGATGTTTATTCTTTCAACAGACTCACAAAACTGGCCATTGACCAATCTCTGTAAGAGAGAGCATGCAGAGGGAGATGCAAATTCGCATCAGGAGAAAAATGGAATTTAACTTCAGGTGAAGAGAATATTTTTTAAAAATCATGAGAATGTGTCATGAACAATTACTGTCATTACATTCTAAATGCTCAATGAAATGGACAACTCTCTAGGAAAATCTGTATAATCAAAAATCAGCCCAAGGAAAAGTAGACAATTAGGAGATCTCAATCAGCTTAAAATAAGCTAAAAGTGAAGCCAGGATCAACATGTAAAATATTTGTGCGTGAATTTGACCAAGTCATTTCATGCAACTTATTTTGGAACATGGAAACTTAGGGCACCATTCACAGTAGGCTCTGACCAATTCTGTTGGCAAGTGACTAACAAAACACTTGTCCCCAACCCCTCCACTTTCATCAAACTCTGCAAGAGAGGCCAAAAAAATGAAATACCCACTTTCTCAGTCTTCCTTGCAGTTAGTGGTTCCCATATGACAGTTCTGGCCAATGAAACACAAACAGACATTTCCTGGGAGCCTCAGGGAAAGTTCTTATTTTCTTGATGGAAGGAGGAGGCCATCTGGTGCCACCATCCCCTTGCTTCCTGCCATGGACAGGAATCCTGGAGCTGAGATGGCCATCTTGCAGCCATGGCTGAAAAGCCAAGAGTCTGCAGAATGAAGGCCCAGATCTGGTTGAGTAACTGAAGGAAGGTCAACAGCCGTCTACCCTCTACACTTCTGGTCATGGACACTGTTGAAAAGTTTTATATTTGTTTATTTGTTACTTACAGCTGAGTCATTGCTAAAATAAGCACAAACCTGATTTAAACCCAGTCAAGGACACCATAAGAAAGTTAAGTTACAGCCAATCTCATACATAAACAGATGGAAATAATCCCAAATAAAATATTAGCAAGTCAAAGCCAGCAGTGCATTAAAAGAAAATGCCAAGTAGGGTTTAGTCCAGGAATTTAAGGATAATTTAACATTAGAAAAGTCATCAATGTTATTCACTTCATTAGCAGACTAAAGGAGAAAAACCATCTGTTCATCTCAATAGATGCTAAAAAAGCATTTGATGAAATTCAAAACTAATTCATAGTAAACATTCTTAGTGAACCAGGTATAGATGTTATCTTCTTTAATTGAATAGAACTTTTTACAGAAATCTGCAGCAAATATCTTACCAGGAGAAGAGGAGAATTTCCACGAAAGTGAGAAGGTAGGCAAGGATGTGTGCTGTCCCTTGGAAGTACTCGATATCAACTCTAGCCAATGCAAGTAAATAAGAAAAAAAATAAGCATATATTTTGGAAAGGGAGAGAGATAACTGTCATTGTTTATAGGCAACACAGAGTCATCTATTTGAAAATCTAAGAGATTCTACAGAGAAGCAACATTGCTCTGGCCTTTTTTTTTTTTTTTTTGATAGCTATAAATGAGAGATGTTATTTGTGTGTACCTCATATGGTCCTTAAGACTATTAATCAACTTGTTGCATGTAAGAAACTTTGAATGCACATGATAAGCACTAATAAGACACAAGATCAGTGTTTCTAAAGACCAGTCATAACCAATTAGAAATTGGAAAAAAATCTTCTTTTTAAAAATTTATTTATGATAGCTATCAACCAATCGTATATCCAGAAATAAACCTAACCAGAGATGGGACTTTGGCAGCAGATGACAAAATTCCTAGAAGGAACAAAACAGAAGTCTGGAACAAGTGGAGAGATGAAGTGGGCCCAAAGGGTGCCATGAAATGTCATCACCTTCTGAAGTAAGTCAGGTGTTCAATGCAATTACGATCCATATCACACAAGGACTTTTCCTAGAACTTTGCCATCTGTGGCAAATGACATGAGAAGAATGGAAATCTGTGGATACCCTATAACAGGGTGTAAGCACAGAACAGGGAAGCCCAGAGTCACCTGCTTAAGTCACTTCCTCTTCCCTATGGGTATGCCTCAGTCATAGACGTGGAACGGTTGGTGCTTGCAGATCCCCTGCCAGCTCCCATGCCAGATTCTGCTCCCCAGTGTCCAATGCCCTCCAAAAAGAAGCACTGACTCCTGATGATGCTAGCATAGGATGACCGCTTTTGCCCTACGGTTAATTATCCATACTTTGGTATCTGACAAATCAGATAATTGAAAAATAATACCCCACTGTTTTAAAAATTATTAGTGCAGCTGCCTACATCCTCAGGGCAACTAACAGGATGAGATCATGTGCTTTCCTATTTTCCACAGTCCGCACTAGTCCCAGTGGCTTTATGGCATACAACTATAAGGAATTTAAGTAGGAGTGGAAGATTCGGATCCCTGGGCACCACAGCTTCAAGTTTATTTTGAATACAAAACAATCCTCCAAAACGAGAATCCCTAGCTCCACTCCTGCCCATGTGTGAGCCCCCCGGTTGATCAGCAGCTGCCTTAACTTTTGGCGTTGTCAGACTCTGTGATGGTAGCCATGCGAGTGGGTAGATAGTGGCATTTCATTGAGATTTTAATTTGCATTTTTACAATTATTAACAAGGCTGAGCACCTTTAAAAATGTTATTTGAGTACAGTTGACATATTATGTTCCATTAGCTTCAGGTGTACAACACAGTGATTCAACAATTCTATACGTTGTGGTATGCTCACCACAAGTGTAGCTGCCATCTGTCATCATACAGCACTGTTACAATATCATTGACTATATTCCTTATGCTCTGCCTTTCATACCTGGGACTTATTCTTTAAAAAACTGGAAGCTTGTCCCTCTCACTTCCCTCCACCCAATCTGCCCAAAATCCAGCCTTTCCCCCCAGCAACCATCAGTGTGTTTTCTGTGTTTATAGGTCTGATTCTGCCTTTTCTTTGTTCATTTGTTTTGTTTTTTTAGATTCCACAAGGCTGAGTGCTTTTTCACAGGTCTGTTGGTATTTGGAGATCCTCTTCTGTGAAGGGTCTGTTCAAACGGTTTGCCCATTTTTCTCTCAAGTTATCTCTTTTTTAAATCGATATGTAGGGTTCTTACTATATTCTGGGTTGTAATCCTTGTCAGTCCCCTGCAGATGTATTCTCAAATCTACTGCTGCCTTTTCCTTCCTCAATGTACAACTGCCTGCCTTTGCTCACTTGGACCTTTAGGAACCTGACTTTGTGACATGTGTGTCACATCTGCTCCCATGGGCATCTAAACATCTGTGACACCATAAGGCCATTCAGCCCAGATCTCTCTGCTGAGCTGCAGACTCACAATGCCCAACTCCCTTCTGCAGTCTTGCTATTCAAACTAGGTCCACAGACAAGCAATGCCATACCTCCAAGGGCTGGTTAAAAATGCAACATCTTGGGCTACATCCCAGACAGATCTCCAGAGCCAGAATTTACATGGGAAGTAAGATCCCCAGGGGGTTTGTGTGCACATTCAAGTTGGAAAAACCCTGCCTGGGCCCCCTCTACAAAGCTGTGTTCTACACACTAGCACTCAGCATGTCTTGGGGAACAGAGGCAGCTACTACATGTGCATCCCCCGCCTCCATTGCCAGAAGTCCTGCCTCCAAGAAGGCCCTAGTCTCCACCCAGGGTTCAGGGGGAATCAGGGCCTCCCACAGGCTGAGATAGGCTGGCCACTTCCACATGGAAGTTTCATGTGCCCACAGAAAGAACACATGCCAAAACAGGGATACCAAGTTGGATATATTTAACTAAACTTAGCAAATTAATGTTTTACACACACATTTCAATATGTCGGCTATAGGTGAAATCTTACTGCAGATAATCAAAGGCTAGATCAGAAGCACTTTGGCATGGAAACTCTAGGCCAAATGGGGTCCTTGGCCCCTTGGTGACCATCCCCACAGAACCCCAAGCACCCCCCCAGTGCTCTGTTGGTTATCTCCTCTCCACCTCCTAAGTAGCTCAGAAATCCCCCTGCTTCTCTCCCTCTGGCTATCCATACCACCTCTCCACCAGTCTGTGGCCTCCTCTCCCAGGGGCACTGCCTGGGGTCATGCTCAACCTCCTAATACCTATTATCCACCCTTCAGCCAGAACATTCCTTCTAAAACACAAATCTGTTTGTGTCAGTTGTGGCTTAAACCAATTCAATCCCTCCCTGCTGCTGTCAGGATAAAGTAAAACTCCAGACACCCAGCTAATTCCAGCCCATCCCCAGCCCTCCCACCATGCCACCAGTCAGGTGAGCTTCTCTGTTCCCCAAATATTGACTTTCATGAAGGGCTCCACCAGCATCCATCTCTCCATCCAGAAGTTTCCTTCTCAACCACCTGCCCTAGCTTCCAGGCTTGGATCAGGGCCCTTGGGCCCTCTGCTTCTCCCTCAGAGTGCATGTTACCCTCTCCCACCATGGCCTGTTCAGGGATCTCTTTCCCGGGTGGAACCCCTGGGCCACTGCATCCAGAACCACACCTGTTTGCTTGCAGCAGCGGTGTTGGCACCCAGTACAAGGCTGACCCTGAGCCATCCCTCACCTGCTGGGGGTTATGATGGCTAAAAAAAGCTGCATGCAAGTTAGTGTGCAAGTCTGTGTGGACAGGAATGTCTATTTCTCTTGGGCAAATGCTGAGAAAAAGAGTGCCTGTGAAGTGCGTGTTTGACTTTACAGAAAACTGACCGTAGCTCCCTTTCCATGCTGCTAGGAAGGAGAAGGGCGACAATGGGTCCTTCATCACCAAGGACCTGGCTTCCTCCAGCAGGGGTCTGTGCTCTCAGCAATCCAAGCAGGGGCTCTAAGGCAAGAGGAACCAGGTCCTCCCCCCGCATGGGTGGAGCTGGCTTTCTGGCTCCTCCTGTCTTCTCTCTGGCTCCTTCCACTCACACTGCCAGTCCCCACATGCTAAACAGTTCTGGTGACCTTCCTTATAGCCATGCTGTCCCCAGTAAGGTTGTGAGGGGCTCTTTTTTGGAGTGATTGGATGGAGCTGGGTCCTCATATGGACTCTGGCCACCATTAGGACCAGACTGTATACAGGGTTATGCCCCACCATGATGGGGTGGTTGCCGTCCAGATGGATGGGGTCTCCTAATATCCGGGCCTAGAGGAGTTTCCCACTCCTGCCCAAGGTGACATCTTAGAGGGCTGCCTTCAGTCTCATCCTGCCTGGGACTTCTACATCTAGTTATCTCAGCCTCTTATACACGGACCAGAGCAATCTCCAACTTCTTTCCTGGGTGAGAATCCAACCTCTACCCAAGGCAGTCTGGAGGCTCCACTGAGGGACATCTCCAGCTCCAGTTCATTTCATCCCTGGACAGAACTCCATTCGGTCCCTTCTAACTGGACTACTGCATGTCCCACTGTTGGCCTGCACACCTTCTTCGTCCAGCCCAGAGTGCTGCTTTCTGGTATGTACCCTCAGCCTAAACCCTAGGCCCCAGCCCTGCCTTATGGACAACATGATCACACCCCACACTTGCCAAATCTCCCTCCTCTCCCACATCTTCCCACCTCTCCCCCTCTCACCTAAGAGATTTGAATCCTGCTGGAGTTTTGAAAGAAGATTGGCTGGGGGTTGATGAATGTCAGGGTTTGCCTGTGAGATAGAGCTGAAGGGACTCCGTTTTCACCAATTTTTTGCTAGGCCCCATTTTATTCATGCGCCATAATTTGCCTCTGAATAAGCCAAAGAAACGAAGTTCCCACTCCACGGGAGAAGCAAGAAAGTTCATCACTTTCTGAGTTTGTCCTAGGCCCCAAACACCTCATGACATCTAGGAAGAGCCAGATCCCAAACACATGCCAGCACACTAGCTTCAAACAAGCCTCGGCTGATGCGGCATCAACACCCCTACCTTCAGTAATTTATGAAATAACACCTATTATTCACCTGTCACTTACCTTTGATCAGACCCTATTCTGGATTCCTAGACGAACATGTACCCTGGACCCCTTTCCAATATAAACCCTTAGCTCCAAGCGACAGACAGCAGGACTCATTCTCCTTTCCTTGCTGAGGCTCCCACTCTATCTGCTAGTCTCTACCTGTCAGTTAACACTCTTCAATAAACTCTGTCTCCACTTGCTGCAGTTCACATTTGATTTCTTTCCTGCTTGAAGCCAAGGACCGTCTGGGGCTGGTCCTATGGGACCCCTCTCTGGGCCCTCGGACCAGGCCTGCCTGCATTACTTGGAGCAAGTATCCCCTACTGGAAGGTACAAAGGCAGCTTCTCTGCACTGTCTGCCAGCTTGGCATATGTGCCACGTGCCCTCCGTTTCTAAACTGTTCCTTTGCCTTGTCCCATTGTTCACTCCTGGCATGCCCTCCCTTGTCCCTTCCAACTGTCTTTAAAAAAAAAAGAAAAATCAACTTTGAGATAAAATTTACACATAATGAAGTTCATCTAATTTAGGTGTAAATTTTGAATTTTGGTAAATACATATAATCATATCTTCAACACCGTAACTGTGGTCTAGAATATTTACATCACCTCAAAAAGTCTCCCTGTGCCCCTCTACAGCAGACCTCCATCCCCACCCCTCCCCCAGGTGACCACTGATCTGCTTTGTCACTACAGTCCCAGCTGGCTTTTATACCTTCCTGTGTTTTCCGTGGTCCTACACTATAGAATGGGCTAACTGTGTTTATTTCCTGTAGTGGTAGGAAACGTCAAACGTCAAACTTTATAGAAATAAAAGATTTTATTTGTGTAATTGCATTGTGTGAAAAGGGGTAGAAGATTTTTCTCCAAATCTGAAATATTTTTCATTCTCTACCTTAAAATGCGGTCCATTTTGCAAATCCTGAGGGTACCACCTGGGTGAGAAAGGCAGTCTTCCTTCTGGGCAGCTCCAGCCACAGCCCTGCCAAGCCTGTGAGGTGTCACAGAGGGAGAGAAGCATACCCGTTTCATCACCAGCAGAGAAAGTGTCGTTTCAGTGGGAGCCACAAACGACAATACAGAAAGGCAATGCTGGGATAGCAGGCCCAGAGAGGGCACTTTGAAATACTGTGCAAAGGATTTTCCTTGCAGGGGGATCTGAGGGTCCTGTAGCCCTCTATCCATTGATGCTTAGGCCTCCCCAGGCTCTGGAGGGAAGAGAAGAGCCCAACAGAGAATAAAGAAGTGGTTGTCTGGGTTCACAAAGAATGAGCACAGACGCAGTCTTGAGAAGGGAGAGAAGATCAAGCTCTTCCAAAGCTGAGTTTTAATAAGTGGGGGTCAAGAAATTGCAGAGCTAGAGAGCAAGTGAGTGGTTCCCGGCAGTTGGGGCTGATGGGGGGAAGGGGAGGATTGGCCATAAAGGGCAGCATGAGGAAGGGACCATTCAATGTTTTCATGACATCTACACACATGATAAGAGACACAGAAATAGATAGGCACACCATATCAATGTCAGTGTCTTGGTTTCCATGTGACACTATAGTTATGCAAAATGTAACCACTGGAGGACAGTGGGAGAAGGGGACAGGGTCTCTCTGTACTATCTTTGCACTTCCTCTGAATCTATAATAATTTCAAGATTAAAAAGTTAAAAAAAAAACCAGTAGTGATCTAAGCTTGGAGTGCTGAACAGAGTGATCTTTATAATAAGTCACTGCATTGAGAAGAAGGATGAGATTCATGTGTTTCAGGCAAATGCAACCCCAGTGGGTAAAGAAGCTGGACAAGGTTGGCAAGAGGCGAGGGAGGCTGAGACTGCCTGGGTCCCAGAAAGGGGACCAGCATCCCCTCCTTCCAACTTTGCCAGTCCAGGGACTGGGCAAGATGGCGGGAACCCGGGTAGGTTGAGAAGGTTACATGCCTCTTAGGGAGACCCTGTATTCTACCTGGCACCAACACCCTGTCCCTTGATCATTGTGGTGGCCTTTCAGGGCAAAAGTCCGGAGGGAGGCTCACGGAGCCCCACACACCTTTGGGGAAACAGCCAATGTCACCTGAACTCCAGAGGATGTGGAAGAGCCCAATAGGAGGGCAGTGGCTAGACTCAGGGTGAGAAGTCCTCTGGACCACAAGTCACAGAGTGATAAGGACATGAGCAATGGACACCAGCTCCCCAATGCCCAAAATAACAGGGCCTAGCCCCTAATCAGCAGGTGCCAGCCTATAGTACCCAGCATTAGGCAATGTAAGCACCAAAGGCAACCCACACCTCTCCTGATGCAAGAGGAGAAAGAAAAAGGAGAATAATTTGATAGAATATTTACCCAAAAGAGATGAAGTTTAAAAAGTAACTGCCACATTAAAAATGTTAAGCTTAAGGGTGCTCTTCTGAAGACAAGAGTTGTCTCAGGATATGAGAGGAAGGTAGGACAGGTAGGGGATAGAGCAGGTGTCTCATTCACAGGACCAGCCTTCACACTAGGCCTGCTTGTAATTCTGGGGTACAGTCAGCTGGGCAGTCCCCTCCTCAGGGCTCCAGACCCTTCATGCAATGGAGCATTCAGCAGCTTTCAGAGTTTTCAAGGTACTTCAGACATGTCCAAAGCCAATGCTAAGACGGTTCCCTTATGCCTGGCTCTGTTCCAATGTTTCTCACATGACAGAAGGGTCCCACTATGTGTGTGTGCAGGGCAGAAGTCAGGGAAAAACCTTGACATCTCTACTGTTTACCCTTTACCCCCAACCCAACTCCCTCTCTCCAAATAGGCTTGCCCCCCAGCCCCATGATCTCCTTGCTTGGATTAATGACTCCTACAATATACACAAATATTGAGTGCTATGTTGTACATCTGAAACTAATATAACCTTATGTTTCAATTATGCCTGAAAAAAGGCCCTTAATTTGTAACTACATATTTGTGATACTGTTTTCCTGCCTGACAAAAGTTATAATCATTCCTTGGTAGAAACTAATAGTCCATAATTAAATTTCCCTGCTGTCTCAAAACTGTCTTGCTACAATTAGTTGTTGGAATCTGGATCTGAACAGGGTCCATATATTATATGTAGTTGTTACGTCTCTTGTTTGGGAAGATCCTTACCCATGTGTTTTGCCTTGTTTTGTTTTGTGACAATGACAGGTTGAAGAAACCAACTCAGTTGTTCTGTAGATGGTCCTACATCCTGAATTTGTATTTTTGTTTCCTTCTGGAATCTTAAAACCAACAGTACTGGGAAAATTGGTATCCACATGCAAAAGAATGAAATTGGACCCTTACCTTACACCATATACAAAAACAGACTCAAAATGGATCAAAGTCCTAAAGTTATAAAATTCTTAGAAGAAAGCATAGAGGAAAACTTTGTAGCATTGGATTTGCAATAATGTCTTAGAAGGACAACAAAAGTAAAAGTAGATAAAGTGGACTATATAAAAATTTTAAATTTCTGTGTATCAAAGGGCACAGGCAAAAGAATCAAAAGGCAACCTATGGAATGGGAGGAATATTTGCAAACCATATGTCTAATAAAGGCTTACTATCCAGAATATATTAAAAATTCCTACAATTCAAAACAATAAAAATGATTTTTAAGAGGGACAAAGGACTTGAATAGACATTTCTCCAACGAAGATATACACATGGCCAAAAGCACATGAAAAGATTCTCAACATCGCTAATCATTAGGGAAATGCAAATCAAATGCACAATGAAATACTATCTCACACCCATTAGGATGGCTGCTGTAGAACAAAGAAAACAAAACAGCAGACATTAACAGGCGTTGACAATGACATAGAGCAATCGGAAGGCTTGCACACTGCTGGTGGGGGTGTGGAAGGGTGCAGTTTTGTTGTGGAAAACAGTATGGAGGTGCCTTGAAAAACAGTTCCACTTCTGGATACCTACCCAAAAGGACTGGAAGCAGGATCTCAAAGAAATAATTGCATGTTCAAAGCAGCATTATTCACAATAGCTAACATGGGGAAGCAACTCAAGCATCCTTCGACACCTGGATGGATAAGCAAAATGGGGTCTCTACAAACAATGGAATATTAGTCAGCCTTAAGAAGGGAGGCAAGTCTGTCACGTGCTACGACATGGATGAACCCTGAGGACATGGTGCTCAGTGAGATACACCAGTCACGAAAGGACACATACTGTAGGATTCCATTTATGTGAGGTATGGAAGACAAATTCACAGAGATAGAGAGTAGGATGGTGGGTACCCGAGACTGGGGGAGGGGAATGAGGAGTTAGTGTTTAACGGGGACAGAATTTGTTTGGGAAGTGAAGACGTTCTAGAGATGGATGTTGGTGATGAGGGCCCAACACAGTGAAACCATGGAATGCTGCTGAAGCATACACTTAAAATGATTAAGATGATCAATTTTATGTTATATTTATTTCACTATAATTAAACATTTTTGGGAAAAAATGAAGAACAAGCTAGTAGATTTTCCCAAAACCATTCTCGATTCTTTGCTTGTAACTTACTATGTTTATATACTCTGTACTACACATGTAAACCTAAAAACATGCAAACTTGTTAAACTCTAGCAAATAAGCCTTTTAATTAAAAAAATATATATATATGCAAGACCAGTACCTTTCATCCTGAGTCTTCCAGAGAAGGACTGACTGACATAAATGTCCATACTGGCCAGAGGCTCAATGTTCCTCTGTATTAGGTCATAGGACATGCAAGCCAGACTCCCAATATGGTTGGCCAAGTGCCCTCTGAGCACAGGTCATCTGGCCTGGAGGGACTATTGGTTGCAGCTGTCCTGGGGTGGGACAGGTAGCTAGTGCTGAGATACCGGGGAACTGTGACCCCAAACTAATGGGGCAGTAGGAAATGTAAATATTTGTGGGTCTGTTATGCTCAATACAATGCTAAGAGATCTCCAGATTTCTGAGTAATGGAAGACTGTAAAGAAAAATGCAACTAGCCAAAACTGGACTCAAAAACTAAAAGCCTTTGAGTAGACCATAGCATGACAAATCAAGTCTGAATAACAGTGCTCAAAAGCTCTGGGCCTAAATGGTTTTACGAGCCAGGCTCTTTCCAACTTGGAAATAATAGCTGTATAGTAGCCACACCATATGAACATATTATTTTTGTATTAACTTCCAGCTGGGGCTGGGGATCCCAAGTGTGGCTGATTCTCAAACAAGCAGTAGGGAACTTACTAGAAATACACCCTCCACCCCCCCATACCCACAGAATCAGAAATTCTGGGGCCAAGGCTCAGCACTCTGTATTGTAACAAGCTCTCCAGGCTAACCAAAGTCTGAGGACCCCTGCGGCGAAGGGATCATCTCTACTCCATGGATTTTTCCTCAATCCTTACCTGGGTATGACCGATTCTAATTCTTCCCCATAAAGCCATGATTCCAGTTCTTGGTGTCTTTAGTTTGAACACATTATTCTTCATCAGAGAGAATGTTCAGTCCATTTATTTGCAATTTCTCAGGTTCATAATTTGAATAGCAGGAGCCCCATCAAATGATTTATTTTATTTTTTAATTACCAAACTAATAGATCCTTGTTACCAAGAAACGGAAAAGGCATACAAGCAGAAATAAGAAAGTTATGATTACCTGTAATTCTACCTCCCAAATATAATCTATGTCATCAATTTGGTATGCAAACTTCCAAACCATTTTCCTATGCACAGAGACGTTTCTTTCATTTGCCAAAAAAGGGATCAACTTGTATAAACTGCACTATAACTTACCTTTTTTATTTCATAATATATCATGAACAATTTTCCTTGTTAATCAATAAACTTTCATTCGCTTTCTCAAAGCCCTTATTGTATAATTTTTTGTGCCCGTCTCCTATTGTTAGAATTGATTGAATGAGTTTGTATTTGGACAGTGCTTGACGCCTGGTTAAGTGCTACATAAATAATTGGCCTCCAAACGTGTTAAATCCAAAACCCACAAAAACACAGAGAAGCTGGCAAATCTGCAATCATAATGGAAGATTTTTAACACTTCTGGGAAAACCACAAATCAGGTACACACAAAACAGGGAGCTATGAGGATTGGAATAAACTCTGAGGGTCTTAACTGTGTTCTCATGTAGACCACTCTCATGGTGCATTTTTCCTACACACTCCTGTCCCCCCTTAACCCAAGGGACACTGTACAGTGCCCTCCTGGCCATGCCAACATCCACCTGGCTCCCAGGCTGCACCCAGTACGTTGCTCTGAAATTCAAACCTGCATTCATCTCTGCTCCTAACCCCAACTCCACCATGGCTCCCTTATCTGGGCACACATGTCCCTGGAAGGTGGGACCACCCGCCTGGCCAGCCACATCCAGCTCCCTTGCCTTGGGTGCCAGCCACACTGACCCTGTGGGCTCCTGGAAGGGGTCTGCTCCTGCCCTGGGGCCTTGGCAGCTGGGCTTCCCTCTGTGCACAGGGCCCCTACTCCCCACCCAGCGGGGCTGATCTTCACTCTCTCTTGAGGCCCGGCTCAAAATCCAGTTTGGTCATCTTTCCTTGACCTCTGATAACTAGGTCAATTGCACCCTCCAGACTCCCTTCTTGTCAGCATCCAATGCAATCCCGTCTGCTCCTTATCTCTGGGATAAACAGTTTACTGGATCAGTCCAACCAGCTTCTTGCTTGTGACTGAGCCCTGTGCAGGCACCATTCCACAGTGACTGAGCCGATCATTTCCATCAGAGTCAAATCAGGTGGCCTGACTGCTCCTCACGTGACAGGCTGTGGCACACCTGCCTTCTATAAGGGCACCAGGTGCAGGGCCAACACCCAGGTGGCTGGAAAACCACAAGCTGCAGGGATGGGTGGCCCTTTGCTTCTACCTGGTCTGTGAGGAGGTTGGTGTACTGCCCGGCCTGGGACGACTGCGCTCCCAAGACCTCAGGCTTCTCCTCGGAGAGCGTTTCAGCACTAAATAAACCAGGCGTGTGTGGGTTCTGGGGCTTCTGCAGGGGAGAGAGAGAGCAGCTTTATTTCTGGTGAAAGTGGGTCCTTTCCCCCTTTGTCTTGTCCTGCCCAAGGCTAATCTTGTGAATCCTCCCTCCCTTCCTCAGCATCCAGGGCACTCCCATCAGTCCCTTCTCTTCCAACACTCTCCTGCTCTGTCCCCTCTAATTGGCTCTTTATCTCCGTCAGGTAAACAACCCTCCTCCTCAGTCTTTAAATAAAGCTCTTCCTCACCCTCCCCAGCTGCTTTCCTACCTAACCGCCCCCTCTGTTTCTGACTTGCTCACAGTTAGAGCCCATGGTGGCTTCTGCATCAGGGAGGAGAATGGTCTGGAGCCCAAGTCTCTCCTATCCCAGAGCGCTACTGCCTTTCTGTCTGCCAGAGGGCAGACGCCAGCCCCCAGATCTTTGTCCCGCCCACACCCTGGAGTGCCTTTGTGGGGGAGGCTCCCCTTCTACACACAGCTTCCTCTTCCCAACTCATGATGCACGACTAAGGGAGAGAAGCAGCTTGCCCGGGTGGGGCAGTGAGTTGTCACATACTAAGTTTTGTTAAATTGCCCTGTAAAGAGATCATGTTCCTTTTGCTCCCGCCAGGAAAGAATTAGACCAGTTTTCCCACCTCTTCCCCAACACTCAGTACTATCTTCTAAAGATAGTACTTTAAATCAATCTTATAAACCTTGCCCAGTCTAATGGTGAAAAATGAGAGCCTCCTCTTTTTTTTTTGGCTCTTCCTGATAATCCATTTCATACATTTAACTTAGAAGCAAATAGTCTTATGGAGTTTATGTGGAAAGGAATCTTCCCCATCATTCCCTCTTTCTCAGGGACAATTCCTTGCAACTCTTTTAGCTAATTATTTTGATACCTATGTCTGTATTTCCACAGAACAAGCTAGCACTTGGATTTTCAGTTCTAGGCTGGGTAGGGGTAGCTGTTTCTGCCTGTCCTGCCCTGCCCTCCTCATCTCCTCAATGTGTTCATGCACATCAGGGCTTCTCCCAAAATCACCTTCCTGGAGCATTTGCTCCAGGAATCTTCTAGACTGGCCTGGCTCACAGCTGTCCTCCGGTGACCTCTCTATTTTCCTCGTTGTCTTTCAAAGCTGACTCCCTCATTTTGCTGTGGCCCATCCTCCAGCCACTTTCTGAGAAAGGCAGCCTTGGAGATAAACTTTGACCTCTTGTGTGTCTTCGAGTATAGTGACTGCATCCCCACCATCTACATTTTGCCTAGGTTTAAAACTCTAAGCTAGAAAACAACTTCCCGTTAGAATTTTGAAAGCACTGCTCTCTTTCCTTCCAGGCTTCAGGACCAGTATTGGAGTGTGAAGCTGTTCTAGTTCCAAAACCTTTGTATTTGTTTTCTCTGGGGACTGTAGGGTTTTCTTTGTCCCCAACTTCCTGAAATTTCCCGATCGTATATTTGGTGTAGGTCTGTTTTCATCTATCTGCTGGACCCTTGGTGGGTCCCAGGCCCTCTAGAAACCTATCCTTCAGGTTCTGGGAAATTTTCTTGATTCATGTCTTTGATAAACTCTCTTCCAGTTTCTATTCTGTTTCTAGAATCCCTGTCATTCAGATGTTAGATCTCCAGTGACCCTTTCATTTTCTTACTTTCTCTCCCATTCTGCACTTTTATAATTTTGCTCAGTTTTCTGGGGAGACTTCTCTCACTTTATCTTCCAGCCCTTCTGCTTTTCATTTTAGCTAGCCTATTTAATTTGCAAGCTTCTTGCTCTGAGAGATTTTTTTTTTAAATAGCATCCTGTTTATACTTTAAGAAAACAGTCTAACCTCCCTGAGGATATTATTTTCTGAGTTTCTTTTCCCCCTCTACATTGTCTTTGACGTCTGAGTCTCATGCTTTAGTTCTTAGTCTTTGAGGTAGCAGAGATATCTGACATTATAATACATAGTAAATAATATCTTGTGTGTGACTGGCTTTCCTCTGAAGCCTAGTGAAACTTGGTTGCTGGCTTATAGTTAGGAGTGGGTGCCAGAGAGTGGGTCAGAAGTCCTTAGACTGTGAGTGTGGCTTCAGGTGATGGCTGGACCTTGTCTTTGAGGGACAACTAGCATTACTACCTTTGGATTTTTCCTTTTGGCCTGGGCATAGTTTCCAGTGAAGGCTCTTCCATTCTTCCGCCCCAAGGGGAAAGGGTGGCATGCAGGGAACTGAGAGAAGGTGAGAGTTGGAGTCTGGGAAGAATGCAAACATCTGTTTACTCCCCAACTCTGCTTCCTTTTCAGTGCAGAGAAGAAAATCCAGTCTCCTCTGCTGGGGGCGGGAGAGGTGTCTCTGTTCCAACTACCTGCCAGAGAGAGTCTTTGAAGACGTAACCGATCTTCTGCTTTAGTCCCTACCTTATTCCACTTCCACACCACCTCCAACTTCACCCGATGCCAGAAACTCAAGATCCTCTCTGAGGCTCTCCAGTGGCCTTGTGGCTTAGGACTCGGCTCCTTGTCTTCCTCCGCCACTTGGGGTTCAGAGACTGCGTGGCCTCCTGCTTTCTCACTGCCCACACCTCATTCCTGCCCCCTCTCTCATGGTCATTGTTCTTGCAGACGGATGCCTTTCTGAGACCCTTTATCCTTGTCTAAGTGGGGGTGGGGAAAGGGCACTAGCAAATATGTACTTTCAACCTGCTGTGCAGCTCACTCCTTTCAGTTGCATTTACTTCAACACCTTTTTAGAAGCTGTTGACCTCTCCTCTCCTATCCCACCTCTGTGACGTTTTTTCTTTTGAATTACAGTGTCATTAACTAGAGTCAATATGCTATATAGTTCATCCCTAAGACTTACTAATTTTATAACTGGAAATGTGCACCTTTTGGCCCCCTTCCTCCATTTTACAACCCCACCCCCCACTCTGCCTCTGGCAACCACCAGTCTGTTCCCTGTTTCTGTGAACTTGGCTTTGTTTGGTGTGGTTTTTAGATTCTGCACAGAAGTGAGATCATACGGTATTTTTTCTTTCTCGGGCTTTTTTCACTTAGCATTATGACCTCAAAATCCATCCATGTTATTGCAAATGGCAAGATTTTATTCTTTTTTTTTTATGGCTGAATAAGGTTCCAGCGTGTGTGTTTGTGTGTGTGTGTATGTGTGTGTGTGTGTACACATGCCACATCTTTATCCATTCATCCATCAGTGGCTTCTTCCATATCTTTACTATTGTAAACAACATGGCGGTGAACATGGGAGTACAGATGTCATTTTGAGTCAATGTCTTTGTTTCCCTTGGATAAACCCCCAGAAGTGGAATTGCTGGATCATACAGTAGTTCAAGTCTATTATCCACTTGGAGTTAATTTTTGTGTGTGACGTAAGATAGTGGTTTAGTTTCATTCTTTTTTATGTGGCTGTCCTGTTTTCCCAGCACTATTTATTGAAGAGACTGTCCCTAACCCCATTGTATGTTCTTGACTCCTTTGTTGTAGATTAATTGACTCTCAGTGCATGGGCTTATTCCTAGGCTATTCCATGGATCTATGTGTCTGTTTTTATTCCAATACTGTACTATTTTGATTACTATAGCTTGATAATACAGTTTGAAATAAGGGAGTGTGATACCTCCAGCTTTGTTCTTTCTCAAATTTGTTTGTCTATTTGGCTTTTTTGTGTTTCCATGAAAATTTAGGATTGTTTATTCTCTGAAAAATGCCATTGGAATTTTGCTAGGGCTTGCATTAAATTTGCAGATTGTGGTAGGTAGTATGGACATTTTAAGAATATCTATTTTCCAATCCACAAGCACTTTTTTCAACCCACAAATGGCTTTTGTTTTAGGTTTTCCCCATTTCTCAATGGACTTGAATCTTCTTATTCAATACTGAGAACTTCTGTTCCCCACCCCCTATCACCAGGCATCATTTCTATCTGCCCCCATTTTACTTGACAGGGAGAATTTTTCTTAGGTGGCCCAAGCTTCCCCATCCTCTGTGCAGTAGGGCTGAATCCAGGCCAGGTGGGCACTGAGGCCTACAGGTGCAAAGCACGGTGTGGGTTTGTCTGGTCCATTTCCTGCTGGGCCCCTTTGCTCTGCTCTTCATCGCCAGACTTTATAGCCTCTGGTGTCCATGGACACATCTATTTAAACACCTGCATTCTCACCTGGCTCCTGTTCATAGTCTAATTCTGTTCTACATCCCAGTCTCATGTCTTCAGGTGTACATGTTGAATCCCAGCACATCTCCGCTGCCTAGGGGGCAGCCGATTGCTCCCTCTGCCGGGCCTGTGTCTGCACCCCTCCCATGACTACCTTCATGTCCTTCCTGCTCTACCAGGGGGCAGAGGTGACCACAGCTGTCCTCTTCCCTCCAGTTTGTCCTGCTGGCTGGTCCCTCAAAATGTGTCCTGGGAGAAGGGAACAGGATAGAGCACCCTGTTTCTTTATCCTCTGACTTTTCCTTACTGTAGCCCTTGGAATTTATTCTGAGGAAGGTAGGAGTGGGGTAAAGTGTGTCAGTCATCTATTGCAAAATAAAGATGTGTGACAAGAACAACACAGCTCCTCCTGCATAGCACACAGCAAATGTCTCCTAGCTTACAAACCGACCAGGTTCTTCTCACCTCTGCTCTGCTCCCAGCTGGGGTCCGGCAAGCCCTGCCGCTCAGGTAGCCCAGTTCTTCCCAGTGGTTAGTGTGCGTAAGAATCAGCTGGAGAATGTGCTCAGCCCCAGATCCCAGGCTACGTCACCCAAGATTCAGTGGGACTGAATCCACCTCTCCTGGGTTCACACACATCTGCAGGTCCACGGGCTCAGGGCTGACTCATAACCAGTGGGGTGTCTTAGCTCTGTGCTCATTCTCTTACCCTCCCTCAGCATGTTCTCAGGGCAATCACAGAGGCTCTGACCAGACTGAAAGAACCCATCTGAAACCTCTGTTCACATTATACTTGCCTATGTCCCTTGATCCTGGAGCCTGAGTGGATCACCTGGGGTGGGGCTACAGGGAGAGGGAAGAACTGAGGTCTTGAATGCAATCAGCTGCCCTGGGAAATGTGGAAGAAAGTTAACTGACTCACACAGAACTGGCTGTTCTTCCCAGGTTCATTGTCTTCCCCTTGTTCTTGGAGTGTCTGTGGGTCCATCTCTACCCAGGCTCCATTCTGGACTCTTTCTTCAACACCTGCTTGCTAAGGACTCCAGTGTGGACTCCTAAGCATAGCTGAAGCCCGTGACTTCTCTCCCTGCCCACAGCATTCCCCTAGTTTTAAGGGGTGTCGCCTTTCCCCTAATTTGCTGCTATGACCCCTCCTTTTCTTCATCCCTCTGGGCCAAAGCTCTTCGAGGCTGGTCTCTACCCACAGGGGTGCATTTCTGAACTATGGCCCTGACCTTGGCACACTTCTGCTTATCACTTACTGACTTGCTGAGGAAGGCTCTGGGGGGCGGTGGTGCTGGTCAGGGAGGGGTGGGTGTTGAGAAAGTGGAAGGGTACTTTCTCCCTTTCCAAGGAGAACCCCTTATTCTGCCCATTTCCATTATGTTCCTGACTGTTGCGAGGCTGGGGTGGGAGGAAGGGAGGATTTGGAGTTCGTCTCCTCTTTTTCTTCCTTGTACCCACCCAGGTCCCTCTGGAGCCCGGCCATTAATCCTCTCAGGTTCTTGTTTTCCACACTGGGGTGGGGTTCATAAGGGTAGGGGGGTTCATAAGGGTAGGAAAGGACAACTTAAAGAAATGCTACATACTCCCCTAGCCCTAACTCTATCCGATACTAGTTTGTGTGGTTGGCCCTCTCCTGACGCCCCTGGCCCCTCCCCAGGCTTGTCACACACCTCTCCCCGCTCCTCCTCTTTCTCCTCCAGCCTCTGCCCACCCCACAGGAGGGAAGCCAGGACGGCAAGCCAGCCCCATGTAACTGGGCTTGCAGAGGAACAGAAAGGGTCCTGTCCACAATGGGGGCAGCCGCTCAGTTACAAGCTACGCAGAAACACATGCCCCAGCCTCCCAGCCCCCAGAGGAAATCCACGTGCCTCCAGCTGCCTCCAGGGCAGACAGGAAGCTTCCGCGCCTATGTGACACCAGCACACGAACCCCCTGTCCACCCCTGCATCGGATACCCAGCCCCCTTGAAGTTACACATGGGCACCCTTGGACAGTCCTGTCTGGATGGGGCTCTCCCCCTCCAGCTGCCCCAGTGCCTTCAGTCTGGCCTTGGAACTTCTCCAGCTTTGATCTAGCTCCTGGACACCATGACCTCCAGTGTATTTCCTTACCCCATGGGACCCCCCGCCCCCATACTGCTCAGAACCTCCAGCTTGGAGCAAGGATGTCTCTGGCCACTGTCCCCAGGTGGAATGACAGATTCCCGCAGGCTCAGTCTCCCTGGCTGCAGTGGGGGGACTGTCCAGAGGGACTCCTCCCTTGGAGAGGTGCCAAGCCCTTCCATCAGAAGGGGCCTCCAGGTTCAATGTTTGTGTACCTGCACTTCCCTTCAACCCAGAACCCTGCCCTCTGCCCCCTACTCCCACTGCAGACCCTCAGCCTGATCCCTTCTGTCCCCGCTCCCTTTGGCCACCCTGCAGGGCCTGCCACGACCTTTTCCAGGGCTAATCAGTCAATCCTCCTGTTGCTGGCCCCAACCATGGGAGAGGTATTGCATGAGGCCGAATGAGCTGTGGGTCTGCCCAGACTATTAGGTCTGACTTCTAACGTTCTGAAGGATCTCAGACGTAAGCTGCTCACTGTTCTTTAGCACAGCATACTCTTTTTGGCCAGGTAAGACCCCTCCATTTGTTATCTCTTTTCACTTTTATTTTCTTTCTCTGTTGCCCTTCAACCCTGCTACCTGCACCCTTTCCTCTCCCCTGCCTTTGTCATGGGCCAACACCATAGTCTATTTGAAGCAGTTCCTCCAATATGCACGCATGTAGCCTTGTAAAGTAAGTTTTGCTTGCTTGTGTTTAGAAATTACACAAATGACCTATTATATTAACTCAAGTTTCTTTGCTCTTTAACAGGCCACACAATGTTTAGAATCCACTCACCGAGCTGTGTGTACATTTAGTTCATAGCTCAAAATTGCTCTGCTAAAGGTCCTAGTAGGGCCCTCCACCCTTGGCTGAAAAAAATGACCTGGGAAGATGGGAGTTACTGGTTGGAAAAGGAAATACTCTCCATTTATTGAGGAATGGGTGTACTTAGAGAAATGACTAGATCTGGGTTTGGCCATGGGAATGGGTGATTGGGGTAAGGAAGAGATGACTGGCACTGAGAAGGACACAGAACAGAGAGCTGGCTGGAAGGTCCATCCGTGCAAATGTGGGAATTACAAAGAAATAGGACAGGAAAAGTGGGGAGGAAAGCTGCTAGGTCACCTGCTGAATCCTAAGACAAAAGGAGAGAGGACCCGTGGCCAGACGGAGTACCAGCCATGTAGTCTTATGTGACCCTCAAAGGACAGTGGCGTGGAATGAGCCGTGAGGAGAAGAGGCACCTGTGGGCACATGAAAGAAGATGCTGGAAAGGACTTCAGGGGAGCAGTGCCCCCAGGAGAGCCAGGTGTCTTTTCCAATGGGGTGGGGATGTTGTATGGAGTCTCAGAAACATTCTGGGGCTTTTCTGATGTGTTGGAATAGTGTTACTGACTTCTCATGAGTGGACTGCAGAAGCTAAGTGATTTACACTGTGCAGGTGTCCCTCCCATTGGACTGCCCTTGATTTCCCTGTCCTTCACTTGTCCCCCTGGAAGCTCATGGAGGTAAGAAACCAAGGATAGTTATCGAAGCCTAGAAATGAACTCATTTTTCAGAGACGCAAAGCATGTTTGCATCATTTTAATGTGTACTCCACACTAGTGACTGTGACCTCCCCTCTCATTTTCCTGTCTTTCTTTAAATGGAAATGGCTCTGATATTATTTCTCAGATCCTGACTTCTTGATCATAGTTCGACATCTGATGCCATCACATCTTCTGGGAAGGCGTACCCAAGTATCGACATGGTGAGAGACAGATTATTTCTCCTTCATTTACAAGTGTATTGACCTTTTAAAATATGTGTAACTTATAATCTTTAATTTTTTTTTAATCGTGAAATTATAGGTTTCCAGGAAGTTGCAAAGGCTGTACAGGGAGGTCCGTGCACTATTCACCCGTTTTCCCCCATGGTTGCAACTTGCCTTACCCCAGAGCAACAGCAAATGGGCGACTGAGATTGGGGCCATGTGGATATAGTTCTATGTGAGCGTGTCACACATGTGGCTTTCTGAAACCACCACCTCAATCAAGACACAGAACTACTGTCATAACAAAGATCACTCTTGTCCTAACTCTTCACCCCCGCACCATACAAAATACAGTTTGCATTTCTGTACCTGTAGGCACTCTTGTCCTAGCCCTTCCCTGCCCACCCCCGCACCACCATCCCTGACTCCTGGAAACTGTTAGTACATTCTCTGTCTCTATACTTCCAGCATTTTGAGAATGTTGTATAAATAGAATCATACTGTATGTGAAGCTATTAGCATTTAATGTAATTATTGCTATGTTAGAGCTTAAATCTGCAATTTCGTTTTTAGTTTTCTACTTGTTCCCTCTGTTTTTCATTTCTGTTTTCTTTTACCTGCCTTCCCAAGGGTTGCTTGAACATTTATCTGTAGTGTTTTTGATTATATCTCTCTCTCTCCCTCTCTCTCTCTCTTTTTGAGAGAGAGAGAGGGAGAGAGAAGAAGAGAGAGAGAACACTTGCCAATGGGGGCTGGCGGGGGGGGGGAAGAGGGAGAGAAAGAGACTCTCAAGCAGGCTCCACGCCCAGCGAGGAGCCCAACATGGGGCTCAATATCACAATCCTGAGATCATGACCTGAGCTGAAATCAAGAGTCAGACACTTAACTGACTGAGCCACCCAGGCATCCCTAAGTGTATCTCTCTATATAGACTTTTAACGAAATACACATCATTTGAATTGTTTTCCTCTTACAGATTAGATGTCTTTTCTCTTTCACTGCCTTCAAGACTTTTTTTTATCTTTGGTTTTCAGTAGTTGGACTATGACGTATCTTGGTATGGATTTTTTTGAACTTACTTCATTTGGGATAGCTCAGTTTCTTGAATCTGTAGGTTTCTGTCTTCTGCCAAATTTGGGGAATTTCCTGCTATTATCTTGTTGACTCCTTTTTAAGCTCCACCCTCTCTCTCCTCTCCTGGGCCTTCAGTGACCTAAATGTTAGATCTTTTGTTATAGACCCACCTGTCCCTAAGATTCTGCACATTTTTCTTCCCTCACTGTTCAGACCAGGTCATTTTTACTGTTCTATCTTGGAGTTTATTAACTCTTTCCTCTGTTCTCTCCGTTCTAATTTGAGCCCATCCACCGAGGTTTCTTTTTTAAAATTTCAGTTATTTTTGAGTTCCAAAATTCCCATTTGGTTCTTTTTTATATCTTCTATTTCTTTGCTGATACTTTTCTATTTCTGTTTCAAGTGTGTTTTTAATTGCTCTAACTGCAACAAGATACATTAAATGGAAACCAGAAAGAGCAATGACAGGACTGAGTCCTAACAATGATAAAAGCATGTCTTCAGATGGTGGCTTCCAAGGGTCAGGTAATGTCTTCTTGTGTTCAGTCTGTGATCAAATTTTTTCATTGAGATGGAGATTCTTGTTCTTAACATGACAAGTGATTTTCGGTTGTATCCTGGATATTTGGGATTGTGCTGAGACTCTGGTCTTAATTTAAAGCTTCTGTTTTAGCTGGCCTCCTCTGAAACCAGGCCGCTGGTGGAAAGGGGGATCACCTTATAACGGCCAGGTATGGAAGGAGATCCAGGTTCCCTATCTGGCCATTCTTGACAAGGGTGCCTTGCTCCCCTACCCCCCAGGGTGGGAGCAGGTTAGGCTCTCTCCAGGCCTCCATGGATATGACCTTGCTAGGCCCAGGCGGGGCACCTCTTTATAGCTAGGCAAGGGTAGAAATCTGGGCTCTCCATTGGCCTTTGCTGATGAGCTGGGGGCCATGTTTGTTTGTTTGTTGTTGTTGTTGTTTCCCATGGCGCTCTGCTGAGGGAGGACAGGTCCTGACACCTGTGGTCTTCGGAGGCACGCCTGTGTTTACTACCTTGGCATGCCCTTGCTCTATTGTCTCTTTCACCTGAATGTAATCCCCTCCCTTTCTCTTGTATGACAGTTCTCCTTGTGTAAATTCTATCTGCTGTAGATCCCATCGCCTCAAATTCAGTTCCATTTTGCATTTGCTCACTCCGTAGCTGTACCCTTGCGCCCTTCCTTTCTGAATCCCTCTGTTGAGCATATTCCCCCTTCAGAGGCATTGCCGAGTCAGGGTTTTTTAATGACCTGAAGTTGGTTTGCATTTCTCGTCATCATCGTCAGGGCTCAGTCCCATTGTCGGTCGTCCTGGTTTCCATCCAATGCGTCCTGTTGCTGCCTTGTTCTCTGCTCGCTTCCCCCAGGTGCATCTCGTTTCCTTCTGCTGGTTGGTATGCTGTTCTCAGGTTTCAAGGGATAACCAGTAACTTTGAAGACCCATGTTATAGTGTCTCTCGCCCCGCCAGCTTCCTAAACTTCTCATCAGCCTTGTCGCCCGACAACAAGACCGTTCCTCGAGCACGCTTTTAGCCCCACTGACCTGCAGGCATCTAGACTCCGTTCTGGATCTTTACAGATTGAGGGCTGTCTCTCCCTCCCTCTCCTTTTACTCTTTTTTTTTTTTTTTAAGATTTTATTTATTTATTTGACAGAGATCACAAGTAGACAGGCAGGCAGAGAGAGAGAGAGAGAGGGAAGCAGGCCCCCCACTGAGCAGAGAGCCCGATGCGGGACTCGATCCCAGGACCCTGAGATCATGACCTGAGCCGAAGGCAGCGGCTCAACCCACCGAGCCACCCAGGCGCCCTCCTTTTACTCTTTTAAATAAAAGTGTTAGTACGTCACTAACTCACTCCTACCCTGTCCCCCGTCTCAGCACTCTCTCGCTTTATTTTTTATTTTGCTCTATTCTCCCCCACGTGCTTCCTGAGGGGGTCCGTGTGGGGCGGGCCCCCTGCAGCCATGGGCTGTCCTCACGGTCAATGACCACTCAGCCGGAATCTCAGGCTTCCGTGCATCTTCTGTCAGCACGCTGAGAGTTCAGCGGACCCTTGAGCAACACAGGTTTGAACCGCGTGGACTCAGGCCTGGATTTGGTGCAGTACGGTGCAGTAAATACAGTTTCCCTTCCTCGTGGTTTTCTTAAATTCCTTCTTTTCGCTACCTTACTTTATTGTGAGACTACAGTATATAATGCATACAACATACAAAATATGGGTTTGTTGGCTTTCCTGGCTATTCCAGGCAATGGTAGGCCATTAGTGGGTAAGTTTTTGCAGGGGGTCAGAAATTATCTGTGGATTATCACCTGCGTGGGGGGTGGGTGTCCCTAACCCTGGTGTTGTTCAAGGGTCAACTGTGTTTGTTTTTCATCTTCGTGCCTGCTGTGGTGGCGGGAAAGTCCTGCTTCTTGTGGGTAGGAGAGTGTTTCTCCCAGGAGCCTCTCGGAGGTCTTTACCCACTTAAGGATATAAAGCTCATCGTGCGTCCGCAGGGTGGGTGTTTTCATTCCCCATTTTTCTGTTTTTCTATCTTTAATCCTAGAAAACTTGGGTCGTTTCTTGGCTCGTTTTTCCTGCTCCACTGTGTGTCTTCCGCTGAGAGCCTAACACTTGGGTGTTGGAGTGTCTATCCTCCACAACTCTGAACTTCTCTCTTACATTTCCCAGCTCTCTCCCTCCCGCCTTCTGAGCGTGTGTTCCTCTACCTCATCTTCCGGCTCATTAAGTCTGTTTTTCCGATCTATTAAGGTCTTCATTGTTTCCATTTATTATATTTCCATTCCGGCATTTTCTTAAGGTCTTCTTTTAACTGCTTGCTCCTGCTTCATATTAGTAACATTCTCTTGTCTCCCAGAGGGTATTTGTCACGACTGATGTGACTGTTGCCAAGTCTGGCTCCACACACTCTGGGTTTCCTGAGTTGCTTTTCCTTCCCGACCTGCACCTGATACCTCAACTCTTTCCCTTTGAGCTCCTTATCTCTGGGAACAGTGGCCACTTTCATGGTGGCCCAAGCACTAGCTCATGCATACCATTTCTATGTCACCTCCTCCACCTCGGGTCTCAGGGTTCACAACCCCCGTGCACTGTCCTGTCCCCTAATATACTACCCTGGCTCTGATCCCCATCCTTCGGGATGAGTGGGTCTGGGAGGAAGTCTCTCTGCACTGGGGTCATCTTTGTCCCTCCCTAGCAGGGCTCTGGCCTTTTGGGAGGGGACCAGCTTTGCTGTTCCACTATTGCTCTGAGCAGAGGGACCCTCCTGGAGTTTTGTGACAGTGAGTGGCCAAGGCTGCGAAGCCGCCCAGAGACATCCTGAGCAGGAAGTGAGTTCATTAAGAGGAATCAGTGAGGGAGTATATCAGCTTATGTACAGCGCTGTCTGGCTGCTTTTGTGCCGCATGAGGATGGCGGGATTGACTAGAACATTGGAGGCGTGTCCAGGACCGTCCTGCCCTGGATGCTGTCTCCGTGGCACACACACAGTTCCCACCTGGCTGTGTGTGGAGTAGCTCAGCGAAGGCAGCACCCTACAGACCAGCCCACCTTTGGCATAATAGGAATCCAAGTCCTCACTGAAAGTCACAGGGATGCCTTGGGTATGACGGAGGCAGGCCTGGTGTTCCATCTGTCCTCCCTGACTCTGCTCCTCCTCACTGCCTCCCCCTGCCTGTCCGGACCCTCTGAGACTCAGGGACACTGCATGATGCTTACCTTGAATCTGCATGTGTCCCTTTTATCCCATGTCACTTGCTCATAGTCACGTCTCTTCACTGAAGGTATTGTTTCAAGAAGTAGCTTGTGTCTTTTGGGGAAACAGAGCTCGTGTCTATTAGCATCACTTGTCCTCAATAGAAGGTAGTTGCAGAAGTGAATATACTAGAAACATTGTTAATTCCAGATAGAAGCTGTCTCTGGAGGCCCAGCACATACGGAGAGGGGAGAGAAGCCTGTGGGTCCCTGAGCTCACCCCTCTGAGCAGGAGGATGGGGAGGCAATGGGAAGTGTGTTGCCGCGTGAGTCAGTGGCCGTAAGCACGTATCTGCACGCCACTGAGACGCCTCCCGCCCTGGCCTCCTTCCCCTGCCAGAGATCAGTTCTGACCTCAACCCAGAAAATGTCCTCTTTTAGACAAACCAGGCCCCTGGGCTGGGATGGTGGCAGATGGGTTTGAAGATCTGATCCAGCGCTTGCTGGCTGCATGACTTGAGCATGTTATGAACTCTTTTCCTGGCCTCTGTTTTCTCGTCTGTAGAATGGGGAGGCTGATGTGGATTTTATTCGTACCTCCTTATAGGGCTGGAATGACCCATGCGGAGCTCTTACACTGTGTGCCTGATCATTTTCCCAGTCCCTGCCCCCTCCCACCCCCTCTCCTCCATGCCCCTGCCCACAATCCAGTGACCTCAGGGGCAAGTCAGACCCATTGAGAGCATTCGCCCAGGAGCCATCCCACCCCTTGTTAGTGTCCTCTGTTGCTGAGTTAGCCCACACCGTACCATCACCACACAGAGAGCCCACAGCATGGACTACATCACTGTGTGCCCAGCTCTGAGCCTTCATTGACCTGTTTACTTCCCCTGAGAGCCCTGTCATGCAGCTCCTGGAGGGACCCCACCTCCAGATGAGGAGACAGCACCAAAGTCACACAGAGATGCAGAGCCTGGAGTGGGACCCCAAGAGCCTACCCCCAGGTTCCCACTGGCCACTCAGACTTCTCCAGGACTCCCCATGGGTGACCACCCCGCTCTTTCTGCAGGAGGGAAAGGTGAGGCACATGTGGAAACTGGACCCCACAGGCAGAGATCCAACTGGGCGTGCTGTGTACATTATCACATTCCGGTCCCACGTCCTGTCCACTCACATGTAGAGGGTTCTGCGTGGGGCCTGCAGGGGCCTGAGCGTGTGGTGAAGGCTGTGCGCTGGGGGCTGGTGGGAGTCCTCCGGCTTCACACAGATGGTCTCAGGAAGCCCGAGGAGACACAGCTCCCTCCCACTGCTCTAGCCAAGCACGGCACCCTGCAGGATGACTCGGGCTCAGGCTCTCAGCCCCAGCCTCCCTTATACCAGGTGACAGCAGGATTTGACAATCCCTATCCCCAAGTGTTAAGATTCAGTGATATCCGAGCTCTCAAAACCCCATTCACCAGCCCCACAGGCCCAAAGTGTTTCACTAACGAGCCTTCCCTGGGTTCAAGCCCAGTGGACAATACAGTCCTCCTTCTGCCCATCCCCCAACCTGACGACCCCCTCATGTGGTCACTACTAGGCCACCGGCCACCTGGCAGTGCTGCCTGAGGGACAGGTGGGCACAGCTAGTTCTCAGCTCCTGGTAGGGCTCCCCTCAGCGCCTCCAGGGCCAACTACCTCACGCCTGTCCAGGCTGAAGGGCTCCAGGTAGACCCCACTCTGGCTGGTTAGCGGTGGGACAGCCTCCCGAGGCTAGGCCAGGGCTCCAGCTATGTAGACAGGCTGAGGGAGGGGCTGAGGAAGACAGTTCACACGCCATCTGTAAGCTAGATAAATTCTCTGTGGTGCCGTGCCCCCAACCTAAAATCTCGCTTGGCAGTATCTTCATAACCAGCAGCAGGGAGCCAGCATCCTTCCCGTGAAGGCTGGACAGAGGGTGGCTTATAGGTGGAGATGGGGAGAAGGGGGTCCTTGAGATTTGGGGCAATCCACAGACCCTGAGCCCCTGATGGTTTCTCCAGGGACGAGCAGAGCCTGCTTTTAGCGTTATGCAGGCTAAGGAGTCACCAGTCCCACCACTGACTGCTCACTGCTAACCTCAGGAAGCCAATGGGTGAGGTGGAAATGGTGGCTATTTCGCAGTGCGGCTCTTCTTACAAAAGGATGGCTGCCGGCCAGACCTGAATTCTTAAATAGGCCAGCGAGTGCCCCTGAGCCTGGGCACAGTGTCAGACCATCTCATGAAGTCTCCCAGCCCTCCTGGCTCTCAGGGATGGGGCTAGGAGTTGGGGGCCCCTGCCTACTGCTCTACCCCTCCAGCCCGGGCTGGCTCCTGGGGGGAGTGAGACCCCGATGATCCATCTGGCTGTCCAGCTCAAACTGGCCACCAGAGTCCAGGAAGTCACAGCCCTTGTCCCTGCACCTGCTCCCTGCTTCCTGCTCTCACTGCAGCCTGAATCCGTAGCTTCATGTGTGCGCCAGGCAGACCCTTTTCCTACTCCTATAAGCCCCATGCATGACAATCTGTTGTCTACACTCTGCTCATACCCCGCACAGGGCCCTTGCTTGCCAGAGCAGCGGGGAAGGTGGACCCAGGAGCAGTAGCAGGATGGGTAGAATTGTGGTGCAGGGACAGGGGGACTGCACGTGGGAGAGGGTCTCCCTGTGGGGGCAGTGAAGCCGGTCCTGCAGAGGGAGTGGACTGCAGGCTGCTGGGCTGAGGGGCCCCCAAATATGCAGCCACCTTGTGATTCAGCATCCACATCTGTGAAATGGCGAAGGAACCCACTGGGCTGTGGTACAGCCTGCGAGGGCTGATTTGGGCCAACTCGGCCCCTGGCACACAGTAGGCCTTCAGGTGATGCCAGCAGCTGTTACAACGATTACGACCATCACCGCTGTTACCGCTGTAAAGCTAAGGCATTCAAGGCAGTGGACACAAAGCACAGAAGCACAGAACTAAAGAAGATGGTGGGAGTCTGGGGCACCAGGGGTAGGGGTGCGTGTGACAGTCAGGAGCACCGAGTCTGGATTCAGCCAGCCTGTCACAGAGGCCCAGCTTGGTTACTTTCTAGAACATGGCCCTGGCTCTTGTGCCTCAGTTTCTTCATCTGGAATATGGGGCTGATGATACCAGCCACACCACCGGCGCTGCGGTGATGATTCGGTTAGCTGGCATAGGTGCTGGCACTGCAGTCGTCAGTATGTGAGCCTGGCAAAGGGGCGTCTGAGCCGGGTCCAGCTGGCCACGCAGGGCCTTGCCGGGGCTGGAGCAGGGGAAGGCCATACTCAGAAATGTCTTATACGATCCCTCTGGAGAAAGGGAAAGCGGCAGCCCCGCCATCTGGGAGCTGGTCTGGGGCAACCAGCTGGCCAGTGCTGGTCTCTGTGGGACAGAAACCTCGCAGAACACCAGCCTCAGGTAAGATTCCTCTGAGAGCACTCCGGGAGTGAGACGGCCAGACCACCCTACAGTCGCGTCTCCTCCCAGACGAAACACCCCCTTCTCATAGCTGACATGAGTTTCTGTCTCCGTGCTGGTTTCCCCTCCATGTAGATATGATTTATCCAGAAGCCCATCATGGGATGGTCTCTGCATTCTGGCAATAGCCACACAGAGTGACTCCACTTCCTTAGACGCCCCCCCAAACTACCCAGCCAAAACCCGAATCCAGTCATGGTTTCTCACTGACCTCCTCCACTGAGACACCCTGTGGCCTCTGTCACTGGAGATGAGAAAGAAACCCAACTGTGCATGACAGCTGTGCCCCTGGTGGCCTCTGGCTGGACGGTGGCCACGCCCTCCAGAAGCTGGTTGTGCCACGGAGCCCAGCTGCCCTGACTTCTCCCTTCCTTACACAACCTTTTCCCACCCTGACACTGCACATGGACTAAGTGCTAATTAGCCAAGGAGCACTGGGAGAGCCTGAAGGCTCTGGAATTCCTCAGACCCAGAGTCCAGTACCGCAGCAGGGCTGTCCTGTCTTCCCCAGCCAGCGTCCTGTCAAGGGAGCAGGTGCTCACCCTCCTGCTTCCTCCTTGGCATTTCCACACAGTGCAGCCAGTCTGTCAGGGGATAAACCCCCTGGGTCTTAGAAACCAAGGGAATGTGTTTCACAGAATCAGTTTCATAGGTGATGGAAGAGCTGAGAAGCCTGGTGGGACAGCAAGACAAGAGCAAGAAGCCCCCACTCTCAGCTGAATGACGAGGGGAGTGAGGAGGTAACCAGAACCCAGAACCCAGGGCATCAGAATGGCCTTAGAAGGGGCTGCGCAGGGGAGCTAGAGCCCAGGAGGCAGACTGAGTGGGAACAATCCTGGCTTTGTCCCTTCTTCCCTCCCTCTAAGGTCTCCCCAGTGCCTCCCATCAGCTGACCCTGTCAGGGAGCCTTAGTTCTTTGGTGTAGAGCAGAGCAAAAGGACCGGCACATAAGCCCAGCATGAGGCTTGCCCACCCCAGCCCCTGCCCCTATGAGTTGTCCTCACTCAGGCGTTGGGAGATGTGGGCATCAGAGGAGAGGTAGGTCAGCCCAGGCTGGCAGTGACAGTGTGGGAAGCCAGCTTCCCCAGGACTAGGGAGTCAGCATGTCCAAGATGAAGTAGCTGCCAGCGAGGGAGGGCTTCTCATTTGCAGGCCTGGCTTCAAAGGCCAGCAGGGTGATGGGAGCAGGGACAGGGAAACCAAGTCAGAAACCTAAGAGGAAGGGAAATAGGGTGAGGAGCAAGTGGTTCTTTTTATGGGTCTGGGTCCCTCCTGGGAATGCAGCAGAGATTTCCATTCAGCCCTTGCCCTAGTCACTGGGAAGAACTGAAACAGCTCGTGGGGAGCTTGGATCAGGCAGAGGCAGGTGTGGCCAAGTCCAGATGTCCCCAGTGCAGTCTGTCAAAGAATAGCTGGGGATCGGGGACTCACAGGTGACAGTGGAGAGAGAGCCAGGCGTGGGGCGGATGGCTCCAACTCGTACACCTGCCGATCTCACTATCAAAGCAAGACCAGGCTGGAGACAAGACTTAGAGCTGCGGACATCTGGCCAGGGTATTCTCACGCTGTTTTCCTTACATCTATTTGTGTATCGTATGCATGGCGAGTGACCCTTAATTCTCATTTTCCTAGGTGATTATATGTAGTATGTAAGGCAGCCCTTGAAAGTGGAATAACTGAAGATACAAAAGCTAGTACGAAATAGAGTACAAGGTATAGGAATGTGGGAAAACTAAGGTTGGCATAGGAACAACAAGGCTTTATAATGAGTCTAGTGCTGTGAGCTCAGAGGGTGAGAAGGGCTGGGCGAAGTGGGGAAAGCGGGCTGTAGAGCAGGACAGAGACAGTGCCCGCGTCCACTCTACAAATGAGGTGTCCGTTTTTGGCTTTGGTGCGCATGTCCGCACCCTGCCTTGTTTCCTCCCCTCCCCTGTTCTAATGCTCCCAACACAGCAGCTGCCCTTGTGTTCCTCAGGGAGGTCAGGGGCTCAGGGGGGCGGCTGCACACCTCCCAAGCAGGGAGGCAGGGGTGCAAATTTTTTTTTTTAAGATTTTATTTATTTGACAGAGAGAGAGAGATCACAAGTAGAGAGAGAGAGAGGAGGAAGCAGGCTCCCTGCCCAGCAGAGAGCACGATATGGGACTCGATCCCAGGACCCTGAGATCAGGACCTGAGCTGAAGGCAGAGGCTTAACCCACTAAGCCACCCAGGCAGCCCCAGGGGTGCAAATTTTATATGGTCCTCCACCTCCCTTCCAAGCAGCTCTACTGAGGCTCCTGTCCCAGCCGGCAAATGACATTAGCAGTTCTCTGGGCTTCCCGTACCTGGTGGAGCTGGGTCTGTGGTGAGTTGTGGTGACAGAGGCTCCCCAACTGGGTCCAGGCTGGTCCTTGAGACACTGCAGGGGCGGGGTGGTGATGCGACACCTCCTGAGGCCAGCGCCAGACCCGTGGCCTCCTTGGGGTAGTCCCATGAGCACTGGCAGTCTCTTGGGTCTGTTCAGACTTTTGCAATCTGTGCAAAAAGAGGAAGGTATCTTCACAGTCCAAGAGAAGCCTCAGTCTGAGTCAAAGGCATACATACATCTTCTTTAGAGAAAGCATCCTCCAAAACACAAAGCCTAGAGGGAAGTTGTAAAGAGAAGGAAACTTCCCAGGTCGAGGACTGCACAGGGTGAAGGAACGCTCACAACACGTGGACCCTCCCCCGAGGAAGAGACCTGGCCACTCCAGCTCAGGTTCTCCTGCCCCAGACCCCTTCCCCTCCACACCCAGTGGAAGCCTGCGTGGACACCCCACCATAGGCTGGATTTGCCAGGCACCTGCAGATCCCGAGAACAGAGACACGTTCTTCAAGGTGAATTCCACCTTCTACCAGATCAATTGTATCAAATTCCAAATATATCTAATTTTAATGATCTCTCTTTCAGGATCAGCATAAGAAAACACCGCTACTTACAGGATTTTAAGTTTTGTTCAAAGTGCTGCTTGATGGAACTGTAGTTTTCGGGGTAGCACACGTGCTCTTGGTGTATGCATAGTAGAAGGGAACAACTTCCATGTTAATGTGCTAGCTATATTACGTAATAAACATTGCTTTCACTTTATTAGTAGTCTACGGTAACAGCCACAGCGAATGGAATCCTGATTGGGGTATTCTAGAGATCGACGGGAGGCATTTAAAACCACAGAGAGGATTCTGGTTTGTCTGGAACAACAAGAAGACCACTTAATGGTAATTGTTTAAAAAGATCCACAAATAAACATATCACATATCACTACCGCAGGGTGCACTTAAAGTGGTATATTTAAAAGGAAATTTATAGTATTAAAAATTCATATTAGAAAAGACTGTAAGGGAAAAATGACTTGACTGAGTGTCATCTTTAAGAAGTCACAAAAACAAGAAGCTCACAATAGAGATGCAAAGAGACACTTCAGATGACATGAGAAGAGAATCAGGGGGTCAACAGTGGGTTCTAATAAAACAAACCCATGGCAAGATTTTCTTTTCGTCTGTCCTTTAATATACACAATATTGAAAGAAAAGTGGGATACAGCAGATAATACAAATGACAGGAAGTGTTAGTATTGAAAACCTTATGCTAATAAATTTGAAAACATAAATGAACTGTACTGTACACATACACAGGTAAGGCTAGATCTTAAAATATACTAATAGATGAAAAATAAGAAAGATGGAATTGCTAGCACACTAACATTTATTTAAATTTTAAAAACACAGTCACTATTCAATAATTTATATGAATGCCTGTTTTACCTCTATCCGTTACAGGAGGACAGATGTACATTAAAATAAACAGTGCAAACCCTCAGGCAGAGTGCACCGTAGCCCTCCCTGGGTCCCACAGGTCCCTAAATGTTGGAGTGAGTGGTGCCCAAGAACCCCTGGGAGCTAGAAGAGGCAGGGCAGGCCCTGCAGGGTGGCTGAGGGGAGTGGGGACAGAAGGGATCAGGCTGAGGGTCTGCAATGGGGGAAGGAGACAGAGGGCAGGGTTCTGGGCTGAAGGGAGGTGCAGGTACACAAACGTTGAACCTGGAGGCCCCTTCTGATGGAGGGACTTGGCACCTCTCCAAGGGAGGAGCTCCTCTGGACAGTCCCCCCACTGCAGCCAGGGAGGCGGAGACTGTGGGAATCTGCCATTCCTCCTGGGGACTGTGGCCAGAGACACCCCTGCTCCAAGCTGGAGGTTCTGAGCAGTATGGGGGCGGGGGGTCCCATGGGGTAAGGAAATACACTGGAGGTGATGGTGTCCAGGTGCTAGATCAAAGCTGGAGAAGCCCCAAGGCCAGATTGAAGGCACTGGGGCAGCTGGAGGGGGAAGTCCCATCCAGACAGGACTTCCTAAGGGCACCCATGTGTAACTCTAAGGGGCTGGATACATCATCCAGGAGTGGACAGCACAGGGGATCCCCATGACCATCCAGAAGTTTGGGCCAATTGCAGACTGGGCTCCCAGACAGGCATAGAAGGCACAGACCGTGTGCACATGTGCCCAGGGGGTGGGGACAGCTGGAGTCACGTGGTCTTCCTTGGGGCTCTGGGATGCGGGGTGGATGCTGTGCTCCGCTGTTTCCATAGATGCTCTTGCCCCCATCTTAGATGAGAACTGCTCTCCAAAGCCAGACGGCCATGCGTTTCCCTCCTAGGCACATGGCACCTCCGGGTGGCTCCTTGGTGTTTGTGGGGTGAGCGGACAGTGTTAGGAATGGGGCAAGGAGAAGGATGTGAAGGAGATTGGAGGAGAGGGAGAGTTCCAGGTGAGGTGGTCACAGAGCTGTGTCTGTCTTGGGGAGGATGAGGAGAGAGGGAATGCTGTGACAGCACTGAGTGACCCTGTGCACAGTCCCTACATTGATTCATAATAGAACAACAAAATCAGAAATACACAGGAAGCCACCAGAAAGCCGGGTCTGCTTAAAAAGTTCCTGAAGAATTCCATCCTTGTCCCCTGTCCCTGCACCTCCTCTCCACAACCAGAGTCTCCCCCAGACAATTTCCTCCGAAGGGTACAAAACATTAGGCCATACTCCCAGTTTTCTCCTGGAATGTTCTGGAATGTTCTGAATGGCATAACCAGCAGCCACATGCAACACAATGAGGAATTAGTATAAAAGAAGTAATGAGATGATCCAGGGACCCAGAGGGCCCAGGAGAGGACATACTAGCTGTCCCAGCTATTTCTCCACATAACAAGGGTCCCTGAAACCCCCGAGGAATTTCCTTACAATTTGGAGGTTCCTAAAGTAAGAAATGGTGCCCAGTCGTCACTGGGGTAGTCCCGAGTGGTAGGAAGTGGACAGATGGTCAAGAGGCCCGTGGCTAGTAGAGAACACCCAGCCCCAGCACCTCAAGGAGCTTATGTTGGTGTGGTCAGTGCTCCTGGGGTCCTGAGGGGCCAGAGCAGCTGTAAAAAGTGATTTTAAACACAGCAGAGGAGCCACACCCAACGAACACATGCTGGCTGCACAAGACCCCGCGTAAGAAGGAAACCAGTCGGATCCCCCCCCATTCCCTGTGTGCTCTCAGCAGGAAGGAGGGAGCTGACAGCTGAGCAGAGCCCAGAGCAGGTGAGGGCTCTGGCAGAGAGGGAGGCAGATCGGGAGGGCCTGTGAATGCTGGCGAGACCCTCCTGTACACAGGATAGCAGGAAATGAGAGTCTAGAGAGGCGGTATGACCAGCTTCATGTTCCAGAAGCCTCTCTAGACCAAAGAATGGACCCCAGGCAGGAATGGCAGGTCCAAGGGAGGATGACAAGCTGGGACACAGACTGAGGGACAGTGGCATTGGAGCCAGAGGAGGGAAGACAGGTGGAGAGAAGCAGGCCTGTCCAAGATGTGTTGGGGAGGCCGGGATGACAGACTGGAGGCTGGAGGGGGCCAAGGGAGCAAGGGTGGGAGGATTCCAGGCTGATGCTCCTGTTGTGGCCTAGCAACAGGGTGGACCGAGAACCAGTTCAGTGGGACAGGGACACTGGGGAGTTTCAGGAGAAAGACCAGAGTTTGGTCTGGGTGGGCCCCGTGTGATCAGGGTTATTCCTTCTTTTCCCCACCAGGGACGAAGGAAGAGTCACTGGGAAGATGAGGTCTGAGAGCTGTCTTCCTCCTCTTTCCTGATGCCCAGACTGAAGGACAGGTTGGAGGGAAGCGAGGTTCAGTGCTCTTTCCTGGTGGGGCCTGGGGAGCAGGTGTGGCCCTGATGTTAGGAGCTAGAATTGCTGGGGACGGCAGAGGTGGGCTTGTCTCACCATCCCTAAAATGTGTGGCTGGGGCACCTGGGTGGCTCAGACAGTTGAGCGTCTGCCTTCGGCTCAGGTCATGATCCCGGAGTCCCCGGATCGAACCCCGCACCTATCTCCCTGCTCAGCGGAGAGTCTGCTTCTCCTTCTTGGCTCCCAAGCCAAGCGGCTCCCCCTGCTTGGGCTCTCTTTCAAATAAGTAAATAAAATCTTTAAAAGAAAATGTGTGGCTGAAGAAGCAACTCATCCCCTCCTGACCAAGAATGGGGTGGGGTTGGGGGGCCTGGGGCTGAGGAGAGGGCAGCAGCCCCAGTGAGGAGCCTCTTTAGGGATAAAAAGGGGGCAGAGTAACAGCCAGAGACAAGAGGGGAGGTTGGTTTGTCCTCGATAGCAGCAGGGACCAGAGGGAGAGGGGCCGAGCCAAACACCAGATAGGGACCCACAGACCCGGGCTCCCAGCATCTGTATACAAAGCCACACCCACTCCAGGCCTGAGATGCAAGAGACCCTCCCAGAAAGGGGCCTGAGGAAGCCCAGAATATGCTGGGAAAGACCCAAGTGACTGGCTAGCCTGCACTGAGGAGGAGCCCCTTTTCCACAACGGTCCAAAGGAGGGCTCTAGAAGGAAAACAGGTTTGGTTCCAGGAAACCGTACCACTTTGTATCCATGAACTTGGGGGCTGTGACATGGGCACACCATGCAGGTTCAGAGCACCCTTTATGGAATTCATGCTCAAAAATTCCAAGGAGTGTTCTCAAAAACTGACAGTGATGGAGGAGGCCATTTTGCATGATACTAAAACCAGGAAATATTTAAATTTAAAAATTAAATATCTAGTTAAAAAATAAAAAATAAAAATCGGCATGTTCAAGATCAAAAGGCAAACCACAAAATGAGTGGGATTATTTCCAACATATGGTGGGCAAGGGCCAATAATCTGTCTAACAAAGTGCCTACTAGTCAATAGTGAGAAAATAGGAACCCATCAATAAAAACGGGCCAAGGGCAGCTACAAGCAAGTCACAGAATAAGTTATTGCTTGTCATTTATCCTTCACCAGCTGTTTAGATGTTTGAAAAGTCAAATTTTGAAAAGAACGGAACTTTTACTTTTACGACTAATTTGATAAAGAATAAAGTCTTGTGGGATGTGGCTCAGTTGGTTAAGCGTCTGCCTTTGGTTCAGGTTGTGATCCCGGGGTCCTGGGATAGAGTCCCGCATCGGGCTCCCTGCTGAGTGGGGAGCCTGCTTCTCCCTCTGCCTGCCCCTCCCCCTGCTTGTGCGCATGCATGCATGCTCTCCCTCGCTCTCTGTGTCAAATAAATAAATAAAATCTTTAAAAAAAAAGAGTAAATGAAGCCTAGAGATGGCATTTTAAAGGCTATGGAGAAAAGCTCCTGCTGTTTTGTTGTTAAAAGAGCACACACTACTCTTTGGGGTTCGATATAGTGATAACCATCAAAACATAAAATCCTGACTTGCAAATTCCCCTTCTCTGATCCAGACACCAGGCATGCCTCAGGTGAGATTTCAGATTAACCTGACCTGGGCCTCCCGGGTGCGCGTGGAGGCAAAGTTCTTAGGATCCTGGTCTCCAGAGAAGACTCTTTAGGGAATCACACCCATCTGGGACCCAACCCCTTTCTCTGAAGAGGCCCAGACCCCAGGAAAGATTGACCCTCCTGCACCCGGTACCCATCAGGCTAATTTGTTCTTCATCACAACATAGTTACTTGATTTTCCTAGAATATTTCCTTCCAGTGAAGTCTCCAGTGAAGTCTCAAGTTTGGCACCCAAAAGGCGGGGTTTACATTCTTTGGTGGTTAGGGAGACAATATGTGTGCTTTTTACTGATTGGATGTCTCCACCTGGCCTGACTCATCCTTGTATTCTGGGCTTTGTTATCAGGAACTGGCCGACCTGGCCTTGTATACAGTGGCTGAAATGATCTCTGAAGAGGTGTTAGGTTCTGCAGGCAGCACTGCAGCCCCAGGTCCCAGGTCCCAGGTCCCAGGTCCCACCCAGGTCAGGCTCTCTCTGTTCCACCGATGTATGGATGCCCTGCCCCAGCTCAGAGTAGGAGGCCGTTCCTGAGCACTCTGGCTCCTTCCCACTCTTCTGCTCTTTTATAGAAATATGTGCCATTGGGGGTGGGACTGGGCTTCAGGAGTTCCTATCAGATGGACTCCCTCCATGTGATTCAATCATAGGAGTGTGAATGCATTCAAGGGTGGGTTGATTGGGTCATTTGCTTATCTCAGAAGCAGAAGGCAGAGCTAAACTGAATTAGGGGCAGGGTGTTACCAGAGTGTGAAAATGCCCTCTTCCTAGTGTTAGGTTCGTTATTAAACGAAACGAGACTGAGACAAAGTGAAAGTTATTGAAAGCTTTATTTTATGACAAGTATTAGAAGTCAGACTGATCGGCCAGGGGAACGAGACTGAGACAAAGTGAAAGTTATTGAAAGCTTTATTTTATGCCAAGCATTAGAAGTCAGACTGACCGGCCAGGGCCGTCTCCGAAGAGGGCGACCCCTCCCAGCCTCACAGACTAACTTTTATAGAGCAAAAGCCTGGCCACACATAGATGGCCAAGGAGATTGTAACATTGCATAGTCATGTTAGGCCACACGCAGGTGACCAATTGAATTACAATTTACCCACTTTTAGTAGCTGTTTGAGCTAACCTATTAGTCAGAATTGGCGCTCAAGTTTGGCACCCAAAAGGCGGGGTTTACATTCTTTGGTGGTTAGGGAGACAATATGTGTGCTTTTTACTGATTGGATGTCTCCACCTGGCCTGACTCGTCCTTGTATTCTGGGCTCTGTTATCAGGAACTGGCCGACCTGGCCTTGTATTCTGGGCTCTGTTCTTAGGAACTGGCTGACCATATTTTACTGGTTTCCCAGACTTGCTTCCAAGTAAGTTTCTCTGGTGGGGGGAAGGCGGGGTGCAGGGTCAGTTTACATTTTACTGCACAAACAACAAAATGGCTTTTTAACCAAGATGGAGTCGCTCTGGCTAAATAGATCCCTACACCTAGAGAAGTGATCAGCGAGGTCGTAGCCTTTAGCTGAGTCTGAGCGGCCTCAGCCTTGTGGAGGGAGGAAGAGCCACAGGGACAAGGAACAGAGGATGTAAAGGTCCAGGGGGCCTGCCACAAAGGCTGGAACAGAGCCCACTTTGGGGGAAAGCTAGAGCCAGACAGCTGTACCTTCCAGGGCCTCGTTCTCCTGGCTAGAGATGTGGGTGTCTCCATGCAGCAGCCGTGGGATCCATGGCAGATTTTTAATTAGAAGTTACTGTGTGTTGAGCAGGGGTCACTCCTGCCTTTGACCGGTCTGAATGCAAACATTCTGAGTATGCATGCCTGGTTAGGTACAATCATTTAGATATATACATAATAATCCCCAGAATTTCCCAGGTTTCGTGAACGTTCACTCTGTGGCAGGCTCTGTTCTATGCACTTCATGTGTGTTCACTATTGTTAAAAGAAAACCACAGGCCCCCAAAACGCCATCACTTAGGTGAAGCCTGAAAACTAAGACTTGAAACCCAACCTTTTCAACCCCCCAGGAATGTAATCGTTAACTAGCCAGCCAGGAATTTTCTGGTCAGGACCTAAAAAGGTCATCTGTCACTTCGGCCCTCTTCTATCCCCCAAAGGAAGAGGTGGTAGCCCACCTAGGAAAACCCCTTCATTCACAACTGATGTTGCCCTCACCTGAAATAATCCCTTTTTCTGTTTATGACTTCTTTGTTCTATCTTTAAAAAACTTCCCCTTCCTGTGGCTCCTCAGAGCTCCCCTCTACTTGCTAGATGGGATACTGCTCAACTCAGGAGTCATTTCAAAAAGCCAATTAGATCTTCAGATTTACTTGTTTGAGTCTTGGTTTTTTTTTAAACCCTCTTTTAATCTTCATGTCACCTGGTGACACCTACCATTAGTACAACCACCAGGATCCAGAAAATCCAACTGTTTAAAATGTGAGGCTGCATTTTCTCATGGGGTTAATATAAATTCCAGAAGTTCATGAGAAGCTCCAAAATAAACATGGCTATACACACACACACACACACACACACACACACATAGATGTGTGTGTCTTATATATATATATATATAAGATAGATATATATATATATCTAAGATAGATAGATAGATAGATAGATATATGAGACACACAAATGATCCTCCCAAGTGGTCAGAAGCAGTGGATATAGGTAGTAACACCTGTAACCAAGGAGTTGGGCTGAGCATAGCCCAGGTGTTCTCTGTTAGGAATGGTGCTAACACTTACTGGGCTGCTGGTTCTAGCACTTTCCCCGTTTTGCAGGGGAGGCCACATCACTAGTAATGGGATAGAACTGCTCCAATTTCTGTGCTTCTAGTTGCAACATCATAGGGCTAGCATGCATACAAAAACATATAAGGGTAAACTTTTTACATGTCCTGTCAAAACCCTTTATATCCTGCACAAAATGCCACAGCGCATGTCAGGCAGCCCTCCCTCAGAGCCCTGGCTCCCTGTGGGTCCTCATGCCATTGCCCCTTCCCTGTCCTGTGTGTTGAGCAGGGGTCAGTCCTGCCTTTGACTGGTCTGAATGCAAATATTCTGAGTTACATGCCCGGTTATCCCATTCCCTGCCCTTTGAAGACCCAGAAATGGCAAAGACTCCCCACTGTTCATAGTCCCTGGGCACTTTACCATCCCTTCTTGGTTTCCTTACCTCCTTCCAGGCTGCTGAAAATAGTGCATTCATTAAACATTTAATATTCCTTAATGAACCATTTGAATGTTTCACACCAGAACCTTGACTGATGCACTTCCCTTGGTTCTTCAGAATGATTTTCCCTTTGATTATATTTTGTCTGATACCTCCATTATCATACATGCTTTCATTGAGTCATCAGTATTACCAGCCAGTATTTATCTTTCAATAAATCATCTTATCCATTCCTCATTGTTACTTTAAATTAACAAATCAAAAGCTATGTTCTCCCTCCAAGAATATAAGATTATTTGTATCATTTTTGTATTATTCTCTCATATATCCTAACATCCTAGTTTGATGTTTGGAATCTTAGTTTGATCCTGATATTTAATTTTTTAAATCAATGCTATTTACATTTAACAATATCTTTCACTAACGATTCTTTTCACTCCTGCTTTATGACCTACAGAGTTTCTTTCTAGATTCATTTCCTTTTACATTTTTATTTTATAATTTCTATAATATATTATTCACTTAACTCTATGATTTCTATTCTCTAATTGATTCTATAAAGACCCATACATGGTAAAATTTGGGAAGTTTTTATATATGAAAACCTACCAGTTTTTAATTTTTTTTAAAGATTTTTTTTATTTATTTGACAGAGATCACAAGTAGGCAGAGAGGCAGGGAGAGAGAGAGGAAGGGAAGCAGGCTCCCTGCTGAGCAGAGAGCCCGACGTGGGGCTCGATCCCAGGACCCTGGGATCATGACCTGAGCCGAAGGCAGAGGCTTTAACCGGCTGAGCCACCCAGGCACCCACCAGTTTTTTAAATGTATAGTTTGGCTGGGTATAAAATTCTAGATCCAGAGTTACTTGGTCTTAGCAATTTGAAAATATTGTTTTGTTTTGTTTTGTTTTTTAAAGATTTTATTTATTTATTTGACAGACAGAGATCACAAGTAGGCAGAAAGGCAGGCAGAGAGAGAGAGAGGAGGAAGCAGGCTTGCCGCTGAGCAGAGAGCCCAACGCAGGGCTCGATCCCAGGACCCTGAGATCATGACCTGAGCTGAAGGCAGAGGCGTTAACTCACTGAGCCACCCAGGCGCCCCCTGAAAATATTGTTTAATTAACTTCTTGCTTCCACTTTTGCAGCTGAGATTTGTGATTTTTATCAGAAGCTCTTTCCTTACAAATTGTGCCTCTCCCTCCTAATGAATAGGATTGTTTCTTCATCCCTTCATGTTTTGGCAAGTCATTAGAATGTAACTATGATTCATTTCTGTTTCATTGTGGTTTGCTTGGCTACACACTTGGTGCAATCTTTCTATTTGAAATTTAATTTCTTTCTTCAGTTTTAAACATCTTTAACATTCATGATGTTGATTAATGAGCCATCAGTATCACCAAGAAAATCTATTTCTGAAACTTCTAGTGGGATTATGCTGGAAATAGCCAAGACCAACTTACATAAGAATAAAGTTGGAGAACTTACACTATCAGGTTTTAAAAATCAACTATAAAGCTATAGCAAAAAAAGCCAGCATAGTATTTATGTAAGACTAAACATATAGGTTGATAAAACAAAATATTGAGTCCATAAACAGAACCTCTTGTGATTTTCAACAAAAATGCCAATGATCCAATATATACATGAAATAATTTCAATCAATGGTGCTGGGGCACATGGATGTTCATATCAGAAATAGATAACCCATGTATCATGCCATATACAAAATTAGCTTGAAAGGAGTCATAGACCTAATTTCAAACATAAAATAATAAAGTTTCCAAAAAACAAAAAGAGTGTTTATTTCTTAGTTTTGATAAAGTTACTGTAGTTATGTAAGATATTAAAATTAGAGGAAGCTGAGTGAAGAGTTTAGGTAAATTCTAAATTTTTTGCAACTTTTCTGTAAATACAAAGTTATCTTAAAAATAAAAAGTAAAAAATAGGACATAGCTTCATAACTTTGGGATATGCAAAGATTAAGTAATAAGCAAAAAATTACCATTTGAAAAAGAAAATATTGTTAAACTCAACTTCATTAAAATTAATAACTGTTCATCAGAAGACACCATAAAGAGAATGAAGAGACATACTACAGATGGAGCAAGATGTTTGTAATATACATATCCAGCCTGTTGGTTGCAGAATTCATAAAGAATTACTACAAATCAGGGGCGCCTGGGTGTTCAGTGGGTTAAAGCCTCTGCCTTCAGCTCAGGTCATGATCCCAGGGTCCTGGGATGGAGCCCCACATCAGGCTCTCTGCTCAGAGGGGAGCTTGCTTCCCCCACTCTGTCTCTGCCTGCCTCTCTGCCTACTTGTGATTTCTGTCTGTCAAATAAACAAATAAAATCTTAAAAAAAAAGAATTTCTACAAATCAATAGGAAAAAGACATACAGCTTAATTTAGAAATGGGTTTGACTTGATAAAAAGAATATCCAACTGACCATTAGGCACATGAACATATGGTCAATATCATTAGTCATCAGGGAAATGCAACTTAAATAAGATAGCACTACACACCTGCTGAAATGGCTAACATCAAAAAGAGTGACATTATTTGGTGCTGTTAGGTGTGTGGAGGAACTGGAACTTCAAAAACTGATGGTGAGCCTTTAAATTGAAATAATACTTTGGAAAACTTGTTGCCAGTACTCTATAATCCAGAAATCATGCTTCTAGGTCTATATATCAGGGGGAAAAGATAACTGCATGAGTCCACAAAAGATATGTACAAGAATGTTTATAGCTTATGTTTATAGTTTAAGATTAGTTTATCATTATGTTTACAGTTTAAGAATATTTATCCACAAAAGATAAAATTGTAAAAAACCCTCAAATATCTGTCAATAGTAAAATGCATAAATAAAAACCAGATATAAAGAAGTTCATTCTATATCATTTCAGTTATATAAAATTATTATATAAAATATCATATAAAATAAAGTAGAAGTTAGGATAGAAGTTACTCTCAGGATGACTATGGGGATTTTGATAGGAAGGGGCATATGGGAAACTCCCAAAGGCTGGGGACAATAACCACCTGAGCTGTGGTTACATGTGCATCTAAATATATAAAATTCATTGATATAGGAGTCCCAGAGAGAGAGGAGAGCAAAAAAGGAGTAGAAAAAAAATATGTGAATAATGGTTGAAAACTTAACAATCTGATGAAAAACAACTCCATATCCAAAAAGTTCAATGAAGCCCAAGTTGAATAAATTCAAAGAGATCCACACTTAGATAAATTATAATCGAGCTATTAAAAGTCAAAACCAAAGAGAAAAAAAAATCTTGAAAGTGGCAAAAGAAAAGTAACTCATTACGTACAAGAGATCCTCAATTAGATTAACAGAAATAATGAAAACAATGACATGAGATATTCAAAGTTCTGGGGTGAGAAAAAGGACTACCAATCAAGAATTCTATGTCCAACAAAACTATCCTTCAATATACAAAAAAAGTAATTCATTGCTAGAAGACCTGCCCTACAAGAAATACTAAAGAGAGTCCTTCAGGCTGGAATGAAAGGACACTAGATAGTAACTTGAACTAGATAGGCAACAAAGAAATAAATAGCACCAGGATATGTAACTACATAGGTATATATAAAAGATAGTACAAATATATTTTTTGTTTGTAGCTTGCTCTTTCTCTTATCCATTTTGAAGAACAACACCAAATCCAATGCTTATAAATCTCTGTTGATGGGCACACATATAAATATATAATGGGTACGACAATACGATAAAGGAGGGGGAGGGAATAGAGTTTATAGAAGCAAAGTTTTATATACTGTTGAAATGAAGTTCATATTAATCCAAACTAGATTATTATAATTAAAGGTGTTAAGTGTAACTCCTGGGTAACCACTAAGAAAATCACTCCAAAAAAATGACAAGGAAATTAAAATGGTACAGTGGAGGATACATATTTAACACAAAGGAAGGCAGTAAGGGAGGACTAGAAGCAGACATAAATAGCAGACATAAATCCTACCACATTATGGGTTACAATAAATATAAATGGACTAACCATTTCAATTAAAAGGGGAAGGTTGGCAGAATCTATTTTTAAAATTTAAAAACATAATCCAACTATATTCTGTGTACAAGAGATACACTTTAGATTCAGAGACACAAATAGCTTGAAAGTAAATGGATGGAAAAATATATACTAAACAAACAATAACCAAAAGATAGTTGGAACAGCTATACTAATATCAGACAAAAGCACCTTAAGACATAAATTATTACTAGAGACAAAGAAGGACATATTATAATGATAAAAGACTCAATCCATCAAGATGATATAACAATTATAAACAGATATGCCCATAACAAGTGTCCCAAAATACATGAAGAAAAAACTGATGATATTAAAGGGAGAAATAGACAGTTCAACAATAATAGGAGGCTTTGATATCTCACTTTTAATAATAGAATAACTAGACAGAAGATCAATAAGAGAACAGAAGATGTAAGCAAAACTCAAAATCAACTAGATTTGACAGAAATCTATAGAACACTCTACAGGAGAATAGCAGAACACACTTTCTTCTCAAGTGCACATGGAACATTCTCCAAGATCAATCAGTTGTTACAGCATAAAACAAATCTCAATAAATTTAAAAGGATTGAAATCATACAATTAATGTTTTTCAACCATATTGGACTAGAAGTGGAAATCAACAGCAGAAGGAAATTTGGAAAATTCACAAATATATGGATATTAAGCAACACACTTCTAAAAAACCAGTGGGTCAAAGAAGAAATCACAAAGGAAATCAGAAAATACTTTGAGATGAATGAAAACAAAATGGGTTGCAGCAAAAGCAGTGCTCAGAAGAAAAATTTTTACCTGTATGTAAGAGCTGAAACTATAAAACTGTTAGAAGAACATATAAGTGTAAATCTGGATGACTTTGGACTTAAGCAATGATTTCTGGGATAAGACATCTAACACACAAGCAAACAGTAATAGATAGATAGATTGGACTTCATCAAAACTATTTTTTTTGCACTTCAAAGAACACCATCAAGAAAATGAAATAATCCACAGAGTGAGAGAATATATTTATAAATCATATATCTGATGAGGGACATTTATCTAGAATAGATTCATTGAAAACTACAGCTCAACAATAAAAAGCAAAAAAAAAAAAAAACCAATTTAATAATGGGCAAAGGATTTGAATAGACATCCCTCCAAAAAAGATATAAAAGTGGCCAATCACCTTCTAAAAAGATGTTCAATATCATTGGTCCTTAGGGAAAAGTAAATCAACCACAAGCATGTCCTAGCCACTGAGGATGGCTATAATAAAAAGACATTAACTAGTGCTGCTAAGGATGTGGAGAAAGTGGGACCCCTACACATTGCTGGTAGGAATGTAGAATGGTGCAGCTGCTGTGGAAGACAGTTCCCCACTTCCTCACTGAGTTAATTACAGAGTTAGCATATGACCCACTAATTCCTCTCCTAGGTTTATACCCAAGAGAAACAAAAACATCTGTCCACACAAAAGCTTATACATGTATGTTCATTGCAGCATTATTCATAGTAGCCAAAAAGTGAAACAACCTAAATGTCTACCAGTCATGAGTGGATAAATAAAATACATCCATACAATAAAATATTGTACAACCACAAAAAGGAATGAACTCTACCTGCTACAACATGGACAAATCTTGAAAATATTATCCTAAGTGAAAGAAGCCATGCATTTATATGAAATGTCCAGGGCAGACAAATCCACATAGAGACAAATTAAATTAGTGGTTTCCAGGGGCTGAGGGGAAGTGAGAAAGGAGAGGCACAGCTAATGGGTATGCAGTTTCTTTTTGCAGTGATGAAAATGTTAGGGAATTAGGTAGTGGTGATTCACAAGTACAAGCTTTAAATAGAATAAAAACCATTGAGTAGTATAGTCTAAAAAGGTGAATTATATGGCATATAAAATATATTTCAATAAAAAATTAATTGAGCTGTACACTTAACATTAATGTATTTCACTGTATATATGCCATTTTGTAGTAGAAAGTAAAAAAGGGGATATATTTAGATTAATCTAAATTAAAAGAGGAGAAAAAAGTCCATAGATACAACGATCAACTGCAATGCATCATTACTGATTGATTCTAGGGTTTTTTTTTTTTTTAGTCTATAAGATATGTTCTGAGAACATTTATGCAAATTTGAATATGGAGTAAAGTAAGTATCGATGCTATCGTGGAACTGATCACTGTTCCAGGTAAGAGAATGGTATGTGCAAACGTGAGAGAGCATCCTGATTGGTTGGAGATGCCTCCTGGTGTACTTAATATTTATGATGTATTTTTCAGTAGTTTAGCATTGTGTATGTGGAGAGAGGGACAGAGAGAGAGAAAAGGAAGGCAAATATAGCAAAACGTCAATGTTTATTGAATTCAGACAATGAAGCATGGATGTTCTTTCTACTTATTCTCATGTTTAAAGGTTTTGTTTTGTCTTGTTTTATTTTTAAGAGAGAGAGCCCATGTGAGCAGGGGGGAGAGGCAAAGGGAGGGGGAGAGAGAGAATCTTAAGCAGAGCCCAGTACGGAGCCTGATGCAGGAGTCAATCCCATGAGCCTGTTTTGTATCATGACCTGATACAAAACCAAGAGTTAGATGCTTAACCAACAAAGCCACCCAGGAACCCCTGTTGAAAGTTTTTTCATGGTAAAAGTGTTAAAAGGAGAGAGAAGAGAGAGAATCATTGTGAATGTTTGAGTTCTCCTCCATGACCAACCCTATGGAAGGTCCTGTCCTGGTTGTCATGTGTGGGTTGGGTTCCAGGCAGAGCGCTGATAGGCTCTCCATCCTGGTTGTGCCCAGTGGAGCCATGGCTCCTGGGAGAGCCTTGCAGAACTGACTCCACATCAATTACTGGAAAGCAGTGGGAAGTACTGGTCAGGCTGCTCCAGACCTGACACCTAGGAATATGGAGTGGTTGTGCTCCCACCTGTAGCTTTTGGCCATCATGGTCCATGTTCATTCAGATGAGGGCATCCATGAAAGGAAATGCAATTTTTCTAAAACCTTGTAGCCCTCATTTAGAAGTGAAAAATTCTCAATGAGCCTGGGGTCTGTTCAAAAATAGTATGCCACCCTGGAGTCATCTCTAGAGAATGGAGAAAGACTCACCAGGAGAATCAAACCTGGAAGAAAATTATGAGGAGCTGGAGGATAAACTCAATCCCAATGGAGGAATCACCTTCCCAAGAATGGGAGGTGAATGGAGACAGCCCAATGCTCAGCACGAAGGTTGGGGATGGTCCAAAACTAAGGATGATCCTACCACCAAAAGTGACTTGGCAGCACAATCATCTTCTCCTGGAGGAGAATCAGGCCCTGGAGCCGTCCCCAGCATGACCCCTCACCAATGCTTTTACTTCTGAGAGCTGTCTTCTTCCCTCCATCCTCTCTTCTGTGGATTTGAGGGAACAGTTCCTGAGAAGGACTTCTGCCCTCTGGGTCCTTCTTAAGAAGGGCCTATGGACCCTGCCTTAAAACCCCCTTTCAGTATGGCTGTCCATCTTCCTTAATACCTTGAAAATGGAAGTGAGTTCCTTCAGCTTAATTTAAACTTCAGAACCCAGAAATGCACCCACAACACTTAGGTTCCATCTTTGTTTTATACTTGTTTTTACAAGGAATCTCGAGCTGTCATTAGTATTTTAAGAAGCAGCCTGGATGTAGTGGCTCAGAGCTGGAGGGACTGAAGCATTGGGGAGGAAGGGTCCCCTGGGGTAAGAAAATACACCAGAGGCCGGGGGCCAGATGCTGGCTTCCCATTCGGGAAGCAAAGCTGGAGAAGTCTCAAGGCCAGATTGAAGGTGCTGTGGCAGCTGGAGGGAGATACCCCATCAGGAGAAGATAGCCAAAGGGCACCTACATGTGTGTTCAAGGGGCTGGGCAGGCATGCAGTGGGCACCTAATGTGGGGTCAGTGACTCAGGAAGCATCCCCATGACAAAGCTGGTTACATGTTGAATTCCCCGGCAGACTGAAGGTTTACCATGGGGACTGGGGCTGCTGCATGTCTGTGGGGTTTCTTTGAGGGCTGAGAGAGATGGAAAATCTGGAAAGATGTTTTGCTCACTAACAAAGAAAATAGAAGTTTAAAAAGAAAAGGAAGATTCACTTTAACCAATTAATTTGGTAAGTCATAAAAGTTTGATCCCACCTGTTGATTCACAAGCTGGGGAGATAAATGCTTTTCAGTGCATTATTGGGGCATAAAGGGGAGCTTGGAGAAAACTTGGTGAAACACCCCAACCCTCAAATTCATAGGCCAGGGTAGGAGGGGGGGAGGCAAGAAGCCAGGATACCAGACTTACCTACACAAGAGTCTCTGAGGACATTGCAGACCATTTATAGGATGGGGTCTCCAGGGCAGGAGTCTTCGTGGTCCTTGTAGCTGCCTGGGTGGGAGCAGATGCAAGGGGAGGGCTGAGCAGGTAGCCAAGAGGGGAAGGGAGGAGAGGGCAATCTTGCAAGGGGCATGTGGAAAGGGAACTGTTGAGCAAAGAGGAGACAGCCGGGGATCAGGGCTGTGGGAGGGAAGGGCCAGTGGCCCTCTGTCCAGAGTAGATTACCCCCATTCCATCCAAACAGGATCTCACATCCGACACCATCAGACAAGATGGGTTCTGATGCCTGATATCCTAGGATGTCCTTTTTTGGCTCTGTGTTTGGAAGGATTGGCCTTGAACATTCCAGGACAGAGAGGTGGCAACCACTGGGGCTTTGTGAGCTCTAAGCAGCAATGGCCTCTGCCCTACCTTGTTGCTCTCACCTAGGGATAGAGGGGCCCAGACATACCAGGCAGAAATGAGACAGGTGTGTGTCTGGGGGAAGGTGCTTTGACCAGGTGTGATGTAAAGGAGAATATAGTTTCAGAGTCCACTATCAAATGGTGTACCTCCCCTAACTTATTCACAGCCAAGAAGCTGGTTGTTCATCCAATAATCTGTTTATCCCAGAAACAGAGGTACAGACAGAATTATGTTGGATGCTGGCAAGGAAAGAGTCCAGGATATGTAATTGATCTAGTTACCAGAGGTCAGGGAAAGATGACCAACCAGGGGACTTTGAGCTGGGTGTGAAGGAGGAGTAGGAGTCAACCTTACTAGTAGAAGGGGTCAAGCAGTGAGGGCCTTATGGGCAGAGGGAAGCCCATTTACCAACACCCCAGGATTGGAGCAGACCTTTTTTTTTTTTTTTTAAGATTTATTTATTTATTTGAGAGAGAGAGAAGAGAACATGAGTTGGGGTGGGGGGAGCAGGAGGCAGAGGGAGAGAATATCAAGGAGACTCCACTGCAGGGCTCCATCTCACAACCCCGAGGTCATGACCTGAGCAGAAACCAAGAGTCAGATGCTTAACTGAGCTACCCAGACACCCCAGAAGACCTCTTCCAGGAGTCCACAGGACCAGTATGAATGGAGCCGGAAGCTAGATGTGTGGAGCCGGACCAGCAGGATGCTGACCTCTCAGACCCTCTGGCTGATTGCTGTTCTGCAAGGAAGCAGTCACTGCAGAGTTTTGAGAAGGGGGTGATGAGCTCAGCAGGCTATGTCTTGGGCCTGAAGTTTATACAATTTGGGGGCCACTCCCCTAAAAATCCTTCAAATTTAGGAATGTAAAATTGCTAGCCACACCCACTGACCCTGGGCCTGGGAAGGGGCTTTGCCCTGACCTAGGACTCCATTTCATGCTCACTACCCCTGGGAAGTAGGTGCTGCCATGACAATTCCCCCTCCCAGCAGGACTAAACCAGAGGGATCAAGGAAATAACCTTATTATTTGTTAGAACACATGGGCTGCCACTCTTGTGAGGCTAATTCCTAAAATATATATTTTCAGACTTCTCTCATGTCCCCAAAGCCCAAAAGTAAATAGTTGCTTGCACTGTGAAAAAGCTGAAAGGCACAAAGGGCAGGGACAGTCCCTTCTTGCCCTAGTCCCACCCTCAGAGGTCCACAAGACAGCCTCCATGTTGGGGAGACACATGAGACCAGCAGAGTCAGGAGTCCATCTCCCATCTCCCTAGCCCTACATGTGCATTTGAGCTGGCTCCAGGGTTACTGTCTCATTTCAGACCAGGGATTACAGCCTTTGGCTCTGACCTCCCGGGGCTCACCACTGGTCTGCAGGGCTTGCGTGTGTGCTAATACCTTCAGTCTTGAAAAATGGAAGCTTTCATCCTTTCTTTCTTGTTTTTTACTTGATCTGTCACTTCCTGAGAAGGGTGTGTTGTCAAATCCCCCATATTTATGGATTTATTTAAATATTTTGAAGCTTCTTTTTTATTTAGGCCAATAGAGGTGATGTTTTTTCTTGGTGGAATGTGTCTTTTATCAAAATTAAGTACACTTCTTTGTTCTTGTTAACACTTTCACCCTCAATTATATCTTCCCACATAACTTGGTTACACTTTTCTTTCTGTCTACATTTGTCTATTATATGTTTTGTATAGTTGTCTTTTTCCCATTTTTCTTTATTCCATTTTGGGTACATCTTTTGTAAATAAAGCATAGCTTGATTTTGTGTTTTAATCCAGTTTGAGAGGCCCTATCTTTTAATAGATTAATATAATCCATTTGCATTTATTCATCCTAGTTTAATTTTTCTATTTATTACTTTTACCCATCCTCACATTTGTCCCATCCTCACATTCCTCACTTAATGCCTTTTGTTCCATGTTTCCTTTCTACTACCTTGAAAGTCATACCTGTTATTTCTGTTCTTCTAGTCATTATCTTTAAATTAACACAATAAATATGTATTATTGAAATTCTGGTGTTAACTGACATCTGTACTCTTTCTCCCAAAATATACTAGTCTTTCAAAATCCTTTCATTTACTCCTTCTCACCAGCTCCAGTGTTATCATTAGAAACTTCCATCTAATTAGTAATAGCTTGCTTTATTATTTTCATTGATACTATTTGATCATATCATGAAGATTTCCGACATTCTCACTATCTCAGTGTGAACCTTTATGAGAGAGCCATGTGGATTTTCCCACTTCTCCTCATAGTTCTATTAGTTTTGCTTTATAGATTTTCAAGTTTGTTATTGCATATGCTAAGAGCTGTGCTCATGATATGTCTTCAGTGGCTGTTCCTTTCATGTATGAAATGTATATCTCAGTGATGATTTTCTACTTGCACTCCAAAGCCCCCTTTTCTGTCCTGCTTTGTACCCCAGAGGCTGGCCTTGGATGGACTGCAGCTTCTGATCCTGCCCTCTCTGGCTTCCAAGAGACCAGTGAATGGGAGGGGAATGAGTTCAAGTTCCAGGTTCACCCACCACCCACTCTCTCCCTGAAGGGCTGTGGGATGGCCAAAGCTGCAATTCTTATCAAAGACTGCAGCCAATGCACCCTCTTACAGCCACAACTTCCCTGGGTCCTGAGAACATCACCCTCTCCCCATCCTCTGGAGTCCTTTGGTGTCTCACCATCTCTTGCTGGTTCCTTTAGCCCACCAATACCTCTGTAAATAAACTTATATTGCACTAATCTCTCTTCTGTTAACCCTTCAAGTGTTTCCTTCCAGAACATGACTGATCCATTATCTTTGTGTCTTTAAAATGGTTTTTGCCTTACATTTTTTGTCCTATACTACTATTATACCACCCTTCTTGTGTGTTAATGTTTATCTGTCAGTCTTTATCTTTTAATAGACATGTTTAATCCATTCACATTTGCTACCCTTAACTGAGTGACTCAATACCATTATTCTTCCTCAACAGACTATTTTCTTGGCATCATTTTACCCCTCTCTGCTCTTTTCATATATCCCAAACTATTTTCAATCAATATTTCTGTAAACCTTTAACATATGTCTCTGCTCACCTCTGCTTCTTGTCTTTCACAGCTTCCTTCTGGATTTTTTGTCATTACTCCAGTACCTGCTTTATTAATTTTTTTCAGTGAGATCTGTGAGTGTGGCAAATGTCTTAGAATACTTTTATATACAAAAACACATTCACCTCATTGTCAGCCTTTGCTGATGGTGTGACTAGGTATAGAAAGCTAGGTGCAGAGTTACTGTGTCTTAGCACTTGAAGGACACCATTCTTTAACTTCTTCCCTTCACTTTTGCAGATTTCATTTGAATCTCATTCTCTGTAGATAGTCCATGTATTTTACTGATAACTGTCAGGGTTGAGTTGTTAATCCTTGGTGCAATGAAATTTTACCATTATGTGTCTAGTTCTTTGTTTTGCAGTGATCTGCTCTTTTCTACACTGGTGTGTTTTCAGTTCAAAGATAAATTTATCTCTTTGGTTCAACAGGTTCTCCATCTTATGTTTTTTTAATATTGCTTCCTGTCTAGTCTTTCTTTCCTTCCGTTCAGGAGTCCCTACTAGCTAGATATTAAAACTTCTAGATTCAATGTCTCCTAACTGTTCTTTCAAACTTTCCATCTATTTCATTCCGTTGTGCTGCATTGTTCTGCAGTATGACCCATCTATTAGTCTTTCACATGAAATATTATATACTCCATTTCCACAACCTCTATTTTTTTTTCCATATCCTCTGCCTTTGTTTTATAGATAAAGTAGTAGTCCTTATCTCTCTAGTGGTGTTACTGATAGTGTTTGATGGGTGTTTTTTAATGACAGCTTTTAGAAATTCCTAAAGATTAGTCTCTTAGCTCCTCTTCAAGTGGGGGTTAAGGATGGCATCAGAATCTCCCAAAGAGCTTCTGACCCCTGCTTGCATTTCTCTGTTCTGGCCAAAACCCCTTACCCTCCCAGGGGGCAGTTCTCTCCATTTGGAATATTCCTCACAGTTTCAGGGCCATTGTGGAGTCTCCTGCTTATTTGCAAGAGGGACGGTCCTTTTTCTTCTAAATTGTTGGATATTTTCATTATCAGTATGGATATAGCACAAGAAAAGGCAACTCTAGCCTTTGGTCGTCCATTGTCCTGAACCAAGACTCTCTGCCCTGCTTTTAATCCTTTCTATGTAAGTCTCTATGAAATTCTTTGCTATTTTATGCTTTCTGTTGCTATTGGGAATGGGACATTTCTCCATAGCATCATTGTTACATGTTGGATTTTCCAGGAAGCTGGCTTCTGGGACCACTACCATGGAAGAGAGAGGAATGAAGAAAGAGGAGGCAGAGAGAGGGCAAGCTGTGATGTTGGCCCCATGGGGAGCCCATCAGAACTGTCTTGGTGACTTTGGTCCCTGCCTCCCTCAGTCATTGGATGTGTGCAGCCTTGGATAGGATGTGTTTTTGATTGGATGGCTCTTTGCCTCAGATGCCATCCCTGAGGGGCTCTCATCTGAAGGCTATCTGCTGACTGCACTTCCAGCAGAAGGTGCAACAGTTCTTCTATGAAGGAGGCTCTGGGTGACACTGTTTTTTAACTGGCTTTTTATATTTATAGGGGGGTTATTTACAGGTGGATATTTAACCTTCGTTCAGCTACCTTACAGAAGTCCCTTAAACTGTAATGAACTTTTTATTTATTCAGGGAGATGTAATTGTACACACATTAATTAATGACAACTTTACCCGCTTGTTTACAAGAGTTATACCTCCCATTGCAGTTTCTTATGTTACTGCATTAGCCAGAATTTACCCCAAAATAACCGTTTATAAAAATGGTTATATAGAGACTGGAGGTGGGGTGGGAGAAGTGGGTGAAGGATGTCAAAAGGTACTAACCTCCAGTTATAAAATAAATAATTCATGGGGATGTAATGTTCAGCAAGGTGGAAATAGTTAATAATACTGTGTTGTGTACTTGCAAGTTGCTCAGAGAGTAAACCTGAAAAGTTCTCATCACGAGAAAAAAAAATTTTTGTAACTATTTAAGGTGATGGATGGTGATCATTTTGAAATGTATATAAATATGGAATCACGTTGTATACCTGCAACTAATATGATATTATATGTCAATTATACCTCAAGAAAAATAAATTAAGACATAAATGGTCATAACTGAGAGCTCTGTTTTACTCTTGATTGCCCATGAGAATCTTGTATTAGCTATTGCCTTGAAATGTTTCCTCTCACCATTTAAGGAAAACTCCTTTCAAGCCACATAAAAGTTCAGTAGGTGGAGATTGAGAGCAGCTAGAGCAATACCTAGTGAGCGGCATTGTTCTCCTGTATTTAGTTGATGGGTACTGTCTACTTGTGGCAAATGACACTGGTTTCGCATCGACACGATCCTTAGTGAACCTGTGAACTCCTGATGATTGCTCTTTGGCTTCTAAGTGTTCTTAAACTGTGTGTGGGTTGATCTATGCTAGAATTGGGGGGGGTGCTGATATCCTCCAGCTCATTGGGGCTCTAGCCCCTCCAATCTACCCTTTGAAAGACAGAAGCATCTTTTGTCCATCTCCATCCTGGTGGTAACTCTGTGTGCTTGCTTCCCTCACATGGAAAGACTGGAAGAACATTGGTACTGGGAGACATTGTTCCAAGGACATGATTCAAGGATTGGAAATTCTGGGATCTGGCTGGTGCTCTCTCCCCATCTCATTCTGCATTTCTGTGACCCAGGTATGGGCCCCTCCTTCCCATTTAAGGATAAGTCCCACCAAGGAAGAAGGAGAATCAAAGCCGGAACAGACTCTTGCAGCCTCAGCTATACTGACTGGCGGGGCAGAGTCAGGCCCTCAAGAGGGGAGAAGGAGATGGAGAAAATGCCTTGGAGATGTCCCTCCCCGCCCCCCAACTGCTGCTCTCCCATGGGTCAGCTGAAGGCTCTCACATCTTCCTCTTCTGAAGGCTCTCACATCTCCATTTGCTCTCCATGAGTCAGACCATGCTTTCCCTAGTAACACACTCACTGGTTGTATTTTCTTCTTGCTCACAACCCCGCAGTGGCCTCGCAGTCCTCGGAGCCTCTGCCGTCAGTCCTGCATCGATCCGGCATTAAATCAGGCATCATGTCATGGAGATGTAAAGATCCTCTTAATTCTCACCCAATCCTACTTACTACCTTCCTCAGAAAGTCTCAGTTTGCTTCTAAACTGCCTTTAACATCTCTCTAACACGCTTTAATCTGCTTTTTGACACAGAGAGAGAGTAGGCATCCGGCCCAGGGCCTTGGCAGGGTGGAAGAGCTGGCTGGACTTGATTGCTGTTGTAGGCATTTACTGTGTTTGGTTCACGCTTACCTTCAGCGACGGTGGTACCGGCTTTCGAGTTTTCTGTGAAGATCCACAGACACTTTCATTTAGGGTGTTTAAAGTGAATAAAATCAAAAAGAGAACTTATGGAGTCAATAAACACGCAGGTGGTCCGCTGCCATGACCAGACACACCATGACAGAGGTGTGGGGGACGCTGGTTTATAGACCGAAGCCTGACCAAGGATGGTGCCACCCCAATCTGATTTTCCCACATTCCCACCATACCCCCGGGTGCCAGGTAAGCGGTGGGGGGGATTCCCTGCCTCGGGCCTCCCCACCTAGGGGCCCCCTACCTGGACTGCTTGTTCCTCTCATTTTCTCGTGACAAAGCCATGCCACCTGCCTCAGTCAGCTCGAGGGTCAGCATGCTTTTTCCAGTTGAGCTGCAGGTGACTCCTGCTGAGACCACAGAGTGCTATGGTCTCCCTGTCCTAGAGCCTCTCCCATGCCACCTCCCACTGCCAGGCTCTGGCCCAGTCCCGAAGGGCCAGCTATGGCGGGGGGCACATTCCATGGCCAGTTCTGAAAGAGAGGAGCCTTGGCAGGTTGGTCAGTAGACTGGGGAGCTGGGCTGGTGTGAGCAGACACACGTGTTTACTGAGCACCTGATCGGTGCAAGGCACTGGTGTGGGGACTCTGCTTCGTGTGGGGTGGCATCACCTCATCCGTTTGGAATGCACTTGACTCTAAGAAACAGAAGACCTCCAGCTTCAGAAGCTTAAGCCAGCAGGGGGTTGTTGCCATATGGTGAGGCGTCCAGAAGCAGCAGTGTGGGCTCAGGCTTGTTGCTCTCTGGGGCAGACGGGAGGCTCGTTCTCTCCATCTCTCCTCCATGCCATCCTTACTTAGCATTCTGGCTTTGGCTCCCAAACCCGCCCCCTCGGACATCACATTCCAGTTGGAGGCAGGGAGCGGCAAAGTGCACACCGTGCCAGGCTTGACTTCCCAGAACCCCCAGAAGACTCAGCTGGCATTTCATTGGTTGGTCGGGGTCCTGTGACTACCCCCAACTGCAAGGGAGCTTGGAAAAGAGAGGGGGTTTTTTTGTTTGTTTTTTGTTTTTTTAGCTGTGCTGTGTTAATAGCCTTTCCTCCCCCAAAATGAGGAGAAAGAAGAGGAGAATGGATATTGAGCTGGGGGCCAAGGGTGCCTGGGCGGTGCCCATTTTGCAGATGAGAGCACTGAGGCTCAGAGTTGCAAAGTGGAATTCTAACTGGATCTGCCTGATCCCAGGCCTGGCAAATGTCTTGCACAGCATCCCTTTTTATCTTATTCTCTGGGGCCCAAAGAAGTCCAAGAGGGAAGAATTCACATCATTCATTCATCATTCTTCATTTATTCATTCATCCAAGAAAACTACAGTCCCTGCACCTGCGTGAGGGCTTGTGCTGGGCACAGAAGACATGTAGGTGAATCCGGTTAGGCTCTGTCCTCAGACCTCCCAGTCCAGAGGGTAAGCTGGACCCAGCATTTCATGCGTGCTCTAGAGGCTGAAGGCTGGCTGCAATGCCCTGTCAACGCAGGGGTTGGCAGGCATGGTAGGAGGCAGGAGGGCCTTCCAGTTGTGAGTGCAGAGAGGATGTCTGCTTTCTAGGCTCAGACCCAAATGTTCTGTGAGCATTAACTCACATAATCCCTGAAATAACCCTACCTGCAGATACAATTCCTGTCTTTCCACACAGAGGGGGAGAAACTGAGGCACAGAGAGAGTAAGAACTGAGTACACAGCCAAGTGGTCCGGCCCCAGGCAGCTGGCTCTGAAGGCCACGCTCCTGGGCCACCCTGCCTGGCCCACCTGAGTCAGCAGAGGTAAGTAGGTGGTGAGCGGCATGTCACCGGCGGAGTGCAGGCAGGAGCCTCCATCAGAGATGCTATGTCCTGGGCAAGAAAACGTACAGTGTGACTTCCTGGTTGCCTCGTGGCCTGGCGGGTGTCTGACACAGGGAGGCAGGGGGCGGCTGCAGCGGCTGCTGGGGCCCCGGGTGTCCAGCCCTTCTTGCAGACATGCAGGGTGATGTTTTATGTCTTAATTAAACGGAGAGGAGTTTAATTGATGAGCAGCCGGCTGGCCACGCCAGCTTCCTGGCTCCCTACCCCAGTGACTCATGCACGCAGCGGCCCCAGATGCTGAGAGCAGGCTAATAGATTTGCAACACTGATCACTGCTCCAGACCCACTTAGCGAGGCTCCAGGAAGCCTCTTGCCACCCTGGGATTGGATTGAATTGCTTTTCATTTCGAGCATTGTCCCATAAATCCCTCACACATCAGCCCACCCCGCAGAGGAGCGGCTGCCCTCGGGCCTCCTCCTACACCGGCACAGGAACCTCCAGCTCTGTCAGAGGGGCAGCTGGCCACTGGCTGGGAAGAGCCACTCTTGAAGGAGGGGGAGGTGCTGGGGACATCCGTGGCCCAGCCCTGTGCAGGGTATTCCTACCACAGTTGTCCAGCCCACCCTCACGGGACCCTCTTGCTGTCCTGTGTTTCGTAAATGACTGGGGAGAAACCCAGAAAGGGCAACTGACCCGCTCAGGGCCGCTTGACTAGGAAGGGTCTACCTGGAGGTTTCCACCACGCCATGGAAATCACAGCACCTCATCCCCATGTCACAGGGTAGTGACTCTCTGCTTCCTCATGGGAGACCAAGTGGACCAGTAGCCCAGTCCCACGGTGTGGGGGTTTAAAGGCACCGTGGATTTGCTCTGGGGCTGCAGTCTTGAACCAGATGGATAAAATCCCCACCCGCGAGGAGCTGACAAACCCGTGGGGAGAGGCAGATGATAAACAAGCAAACCAGAAACATGATCAGGGTAATTAGAGGTTGTGGTGTTATGAAGACAGCCAAGCAGGTGATGTGATAAGGAGTGCCTGTGTATGGGGTGTCTGAGAAGCGGGGAGCAGAGAGGCCTCTTCAGGGAAGGAGCATCTAGGCTGACACGTGAAGGATGAGCAGGGGCTCCCATGGGAAGAATGCTCTGGGGGGGGGCAGCATGTGCAAAGGCTCAGAGCCCTGCGGAAGGGAGAGACCCAAATGGCTGGGTCAAAGTGGACCGGGAACAGTCCCAGATGAGTCAGAGGCCACGGAGGCAGATTGCAGAGAAAGGAATTCTGTCATTTCAAATGCCAGCCGGCAGCAGGCACAGTGTCCTTAAGGCTCTCCCTGAATTCCTGAGTAACTACCCACCTCCTGTGTGCCCTGTGCTCCCCTCTCTGGCTCTGTCCTCCCACTGAGTGCTGGACATGCACTTGCTCACGTGGTCCCTTTCTCCAGTGTCCTGCCTCACGTTCCTCTGCTTCCTCCTCTCCAAATTCTCTCCGCCATCTGCAGCCCAGCTCTGAGCCCTGGCCTTCAAGGACCCTCCCTTCCTTCACCTGTGCCACCCCTAGAAGTCCCTCCAAGGAGTCCTGTGGCACTTCTTCTGCCCCCTTGCTTGCACTGTTCCTGTCTCCCCACTGGCACACCCCTAGAGTGCCCCAGCCTCTCCAGCACTACCCCAGGGCCCTCTGTCATGCTGGGGTCCTGGGAGCTCTCAGTGTGGTAGCCAGTATCTCTCTGAATAGTCCTGGACCCTGGGGCTTTGGCACGGAGAGATGGGAGCCTGACAGCCTTCCCTGGGCTTGGCATGATGCTGCTTCCCTGCTAGGATGGGACAACTCGCTGGTGCCACCTCCCCTCACACCCTGCCATGTCAGCACCCAAGGGGTGGGGCGGTGACCCCCGAAGTCCACACAGTTAGTGGGGGATGGCTGCAAAGGGACAGCTTCTGCTCTCTTCTGGAGAGAGCTTGGTGGCAGGAAAGTGTTTGGCTGACAGTTGCTAGCTCCTGGGCTTCAAGGATCCAGCACAGCTTCTGCAGAGGGCAAGGACCCAGCCCAACAAGTCCTGGAGACACCGCTCCTGCCCAGCCTGGCTTCCCACATGGGCAGTCGGAGCTCTGGGGGTGTCCATCCAGGGTGACCAGGCTCTCTCTAAGCTGCCCTGCAGTTTGTGGCTCTCCCTCCCCCATCCTCCCTACTTCCCTCTCTCCTTCCATGGGTGCCAGCCCCAGACACCCCCATCCCCAGCCTAAGGCTCTTCCCTGCCAATTCATGCTCCTCCCTCTTTCCCCTCATCCTCCACAGACACTTCCCCACAAGCCTCTTGCACGTTTTATTTCATCTCTGTCTGCTCCTCAGAGAGCAGGACCAACACACTCCATGGCCCTGCTTGGCTCAGCTTAGTGACATCCCCCACCTGGGGCTTGTGGCCCACCTCTGCTGTCCAAGAGGGACATACAGCCCAGCCCTCCCTGCCCTGTGGCCAGTCACACTTCCTGTCCCCTCTGTGTCAATATCCCTGGGTGCTCCTCAGCCTCTGACCCATTCTGAGGTGGTAACCATAGAAACAGGGCCATCAGCAGCTATGGCTCCCTCAGGTGGGAGGGACAGTGCCCAGGTGGGAGGGACAATATGGGACAATGCCTCAGTGCCCTGCACCTGAGCTGGTATCCATACCCCAGCTCTGTGGGCTGGCAGGGACCCCCCTCACTAGGGTGTTCCCAGCATTGCCAAGAGGGACAGAGGAAATGCCCTTGACTCCTTCTAGGCTCATCCAAGTTGCAGGCTTAGTTACCCCCAGGGTTTGCCTTCAAACTCCAAAGTGCAAGCATGTGCTGAGTATCTATGAAGTACCAAGCATTTAGTGTGGGTGACAAGTCACACATTGCCTCTCTTTCCAGGTGGGGCTCAGAGAGCCTATGGGACTGGTCCAAGCACACTGCTGGTGGCAGAAGAGGGATTCGACCAGAGTCCCTGATTGCAGGGCAGGGCACTGAGGACCGTGGGGAGGTGCAGGAGCGGTTCCAAATCTGACAGGCTGGGTAGGGACTCCCAGGATGGCCAGGAGTCAGGATGTACTAATTAGCAGTGACCGAAACGGGGTGTGGTGCTGGCCCCCAAATTGAGATGAAGCTAGAGGAAAGAATTCAGAGCCCTGAAATAGACTCCCATCAGTTACAGGAGTCATTCATCATTCACGAAATAATCAAGACTAAATGATGGTGAAAGGAAAAATAATTGACAAAATGATGCTGAGACACGTGGAGATCAAACTTGGGAGAAAGGATCCATACACCAAAAACTCAATTAAACCTGAGACGAATGGAAGATGTGACTATAAATAATCCGATCGTAGAAAAGCAAGTGCAAACACACTTGAAGCTTTGGCGGGTATCGCAGGAGTTAACAGCTCTCTTGCAGTCAAAGAAATTAAAGAAGGAAGTAATAGAATTAATAATATCAACAGGAAAATTCTGGGGACATCAGAAAGTAAAAAAGATTAGGAGACATTTGCATCAAAAGGGTAGGTCAACATCATCTGTAGGTCACAAAACAAAAGATGCTGCAGGTAAAGGTGCATGGGGCCAGGGACGGGGTTCAGGAGTAAAAGCAGCTACTTGTTCTCACCAGGAGCCAATGCTTCACCCACCCCTTACCCAAGGGACTGGAAATGAAATAATGATAACTGTATACCTGTCGAATTAGTGACAGTGGAAAGTTGAAATGACTGCCCAGCAGGCTTGCCCACCCCACCTTCCCCATGCTCACAGCTGTGCAAACCTGCACTGTCCCACTGGAGAGCGACTTGACGGCCCATTTCCAGAGCCAGAGAAAGTCTCCAGCCCTGGATCTGGCAATCCCACCCCTGGGGACTCATCCTCAGGAAACAGTGCAAAAGGAGTGCAAAAAGCCATGAGCAAGAGTATATTGGTTGAAGTACTTTCTAACATTTCATTATGGAAAATGTCAAACCTGCACAAAAGTAGAGAGAATACGATAATGAGCCCATATGTCATCCTCGGCTTCAACCGTTATCAGCTCACAGCCAATATTGTTTCATCTCCCCCCGCAATACACACACACACACACACACACACACACACACACACTTCTTTTCTTTTAGTATTTAAAGCAAATCCCGGACATCATTTTATTTTATCCATACATAATTCAATTTGTGTCTCTAGCAGATAAGGACTCTAAAATCTAATCATAATATCAAAATACCCAGCAAAATTAATAATTCTTTAATATCTTTTAATTCACAGGCCATGTTCAAATTTTCCCAAATGTCTTGCGATAACTTCTTAGGGTTGGTTTGTAGGAATCAGGATGCAAACAAGGACGATGCGTTGCGTTTGGTCGTTGTGCTTCTTCTAAGTCTCTTTTATTCTATGACAGTTTCCCCTTCCTCTCTTTTTTCTTTATTGAGGTACTTTATAATTGCACCCCCCAAATGGGAACCCATCAATTTGCCCAATGCCAGGACCGCTTAGGCAGTGTATGGTGCCTCTGCCTGGGACTTCCCAGTGCCCCTGCTGTCCTGGGCAGCAGCAGCTAAATATAAACTCGGAGCAGCTGGCCATCGGCTCCTGCCCAGGCTGGCCGTGGCTCACCCTGCTCTGCCACCCGCAGTGACTTGGCTCTTGGACTTGGCTGCGCCCTCAGACACCCTCCCTCAGATCTGGCAGCCCAGCCACAGTACATTCACTCATAGCATGTTGGGACCTGGCCCTGTTCGGGACGTCCTTCCTTGGCCGTGACCATGCTCTTGTACTCAACAGCTGTAGGTAAAAAGCCCCCACCCTGTTCCCCTCTGTGACAGCACTTGGCCATCAGAATCTACCAACTGGGAGACCAAGGAGCATCACAGGAAAGGTCATGATGGGGATGCTAAGGGGAAGTTCACCACCCCACTCTGCTCACAGCCAGCACTTACAACCCTGTATGTGGTGGCTATAGTGGACAGAATGGAAATGGCTGCTGAACAAATAAATAAGAACAAAGGAAACAAACAAGTAAATAGACAAAATGGAAATGCCCATTGGAAAAATAAAAGTAAAATTCAGAAAAAGTTTAAGGAGTGGGGAGGCAGGGTAAACAGGCTTGGGTTGGAGTGTTTGAAGAATCTCAGAGCTCTGTGGCAAAGGGGGTCCTGCATCCAGGAGAAAAGAAAACAGTGGTTGTGTTAGAAATGGGAAAATGAGGAATATCTCCAATTTCTCCTGGAAGGTTTTTTAACGTAGAGGGAACTACAGCTATATACTGCCTAATTAAGAGAAACAACCCATTCATCCACTCTTCATCCCTCCATTCTCAATTGAGCCCTCCTGTTGGAGAAGGGGATTGGCCATTGTCACTTGGTTGCCATGGGAACACTCCCACTGGAGAAATGGTCAGTGCAGCAGGGAGGGTATGGGTGGACTCAACACCACAGCATGGGCATTCTCTACTCCTTCTCTTCCAGCCTGGAGTGCCAAAGAAGGCAGCCAGTTGGTGAAAAGAGAAGGCTACCTTCCCCTGACGCAAACACCTGGGACGACTTGCACTCAGTGACTACTGTAACGTGTAGATTTTATTATTTACGTATGGTGAGGCCAACAGATCAGAAGATGATTGCCTTGAAGAGATAGCTTGTTATGCTCCCTGATCCCAAAAGGTGGGGCAGCCTCCTCCACACAGCGCCAGAGGGACAGCCCCAGGGACAGTCAGGAGGCTGCGGCTAAGGGAAGATGGGCGAGAACTCTACTGTGGTGTCTTTGGAAGAAACAGGAGAAGCAGGGTAATGGCTTGCATAATTTCAGGGGGTGGAGGGCTATTCCACATTGTCAATACCTAGCTCTGGATGATTAGGGCAGGTGGCTAGGAACCCCCAAGTGTGAGAGCCTGATATCGGAAGTGGGGGTGTGTGGACTCTGGATTGATTTATTGTACTGGAAAAGGCACATTCAAAAATGGTCTTTTACTATCTAGGACTTGGCTAAGCCTGGAAGAAGCTGACCATCTCCAGGGTCAGCATGGCCCCGAGATGTCGAAGCATCAGAAGATAAAGGCATAGTTAGTACAGTGGCTGGAGCCACAACCTTGGGAGTCTTTCTTAACCTCTTCCTCCTCCTCACCCCATGTACTCAATCACCAAATTCTGTGGGTGCTACCATCCACATCTCCCTAACCTGTTCATCTCCCCTCTTCCCAAGGCCACCAGCCTAGCCCTGCACCCTCAGCTCTCTCTGGGCTAACAACCTCCAGGTAACCCTCATTGTCACCCAGCATCCCTTCACTGCCCGTGCTCTTCTGCAGTGTGGCTCGCTGCCCCACCCCCATGAAGAGTGACCTGTTCCTGTATCCCCTTGGATCTAGGCGGCCCCCTGACAGCTTCAGCTGATAGAATGTAGGGGGAAGTGAAGCTGTGCCAGGTCAGGATTTGGCTCTCACCTGGCCTGATGGTTTCTATTTCTGCTTGGTGAGAAGTGCAACCCTCCTTCCAACCCCTGGAGGGGAGCCCACTGTATTCAAGAAGCTCAGGTCACTCAGGGATGCCCTGGAGGGTGAGACACCCCCTGGAGGAGAGGAAGAGGCCACAGGAGCACCAGACATGAGATGAAGAGGCTGGTACCTAACCATACCACAGGCAACCCAGACGAACCATCCAGCCTCCCCAGATTTCTGACCCACAAAACAGTGGGCAAAACAAAATGGCTGTTTAAGAGCTCTCAGTGTTGGGGTATTTGGCAAGCTCAGGTCCTGCTCCCCTCACCGGGCCCATTGGGGCTCAACTGTGTGCACAGCATCTTCCTGCTCACCCGCCCTGCTGTGGAGCTCCCCACCCCTCCCCCATCCTGGTCTCTGCTCAGATGTCCAATCTCCCACTTCCCTAGGATGGCTACCATCAAACAACAGACAGCAGCACGTGTTGGAAGGAGGTGGAACCCTCCTGGAACTGGAGACCTGCCCTATTGGTGGGAATGTAAAATGGTGCACTGGGGCCAGCCATGGGATTGTGGCTCCTCAAAAAATTAAAAATACAGTTACCCTGTGGCCCACCACCACTTCCACTTCTGGGTAGACACACAAAAGAATTGCAAGCAAGGACTTGGAGAGGCACTGGCACACCCACGTTCAGAGCAGCATCGTCGGCAACAGCCAAGAGGTGACAGCAGCCCAAGTGTCCATCGACGGATGAATGGATAAACAAAATGTGGTCTATGCATACAACGGGGTACTATGTGGTTTTTAAAAGGGAGGAAATTCTGACGTAGGCTACAACATGGATGAACCTTGAAGACATAACGCACAGTGAAAGAAGCCAGTTAATACTGTCGGATTCCACTTCTGCAAGGTCCCTGCAGTATTTCCACAATTCACAGGGATGAAACGTAGAGTGGTGGCTGCCAGGGACTCCGGCGAGGGCAATGGGAAGGAAGTCAGTGTTCAGCAGGCACAGAGTTTCTGCTTGGGAAGATGGGAAGAGTTCCAGAGATGGACGGTGGGGATGTCGGCACAACAGGCGGAATGTGCTCAATGCCACTGAGCTATACACCTGAAAATGACTGAAATGGTAAATATTATGTTCTGTATATTTTATTACAATAAAAAATGCAAAAGAAAAATTAATGCCACTTTCTCAGAGAGGTCTTCCATGACCACCCGATCCTATTCTTTCCAGATCTTCATCACTGGTTTTTGTTGTTTTGTTTTGTTTTGTTTTTAAATATTTTATTTATTTATTTGACACAGAGAGAGACACAGCAAGAGAGGGAACACAAGCAGGGGGAGAGGGAGAAGCAGGCTTCCTTCCCACCGAGCAGGGAGCCTGATGTGGGGCTGGATCCCAGGACCCTGCGATCATGACCTGATCCGAAGGCAGAAGCCTAACCCACTGAGCCACCCAGGCGCCCTTCATTATCATTTATTGAGCACACAGTCTATGTCAGGTACTTGGTCAAATGAGGAAGATGAAACACACAAGGATCCTGCTCTTGGGGCCAGCATTCTCATGGAGGAAAACAAGCAACAGGCAAGTAATCTGGATAATTACTGGCTTTGACAGACGCCATTGAGACAATAAAAACAGTGATGTGTTAGGGAATTGCACGCCCAGGCATGCCCCTTGCTCCACTTTTCACAAGCTGTGTGTCGTGGGCAAGTTGCTGGGTCTCCCAGTGCCTGTCCCCCGACTTGAATGCTGAGATGATAACACCCTCCTCATGGCATGGAAGGAAGACGGAAATGAGAGTGCGCCTATTCCCACCCGAATGAGTAATTCCAACAAATATGCTGCATTGAACTTGCTGGCTAAAGGCCCAGTGAACTGGCCTCATCATCCCTCTCCCACAGGGACAAGCCTGTCATCTCACTGCCTCATTGCCCAAACCACAGGGAGACGGGGGCCCAGCGGGAAGGTGGGCAGAATGGCTGAGCCCCCCCCCCCCACAGGGTGGTGGGGACACAGGGCTGCAGGGAGCCCTTTTGGGTGGCAAGGGTGGTTTCACACAGGTGAGTGCTGCAGTGGGGCTCTCTGGGCAGGCAGGAAGAACCGGGCAGGCCCACATCCCAGCGGATCTGGGGCTTTGAGGGAAGAACTGAGACCCAGGGAGACAAGCTTCCGGCTGTCTCCAGTTTGTGCTTCTGCAGCTGAGAAAGAAACCAGAAGGTATATAAATTCATATATATTGGTGCTGTCTGTAGTTGGCGAAATGAAAAACAGAAGTGGTGCAGTTAGGAAGAGAAGCAAGGGTTAGAAAGTGAAGCAAGACAGGGACCAACAATAGTGGCATGCACAGGTGGATGGGGAAGGTGGGAAGCAGGGCAGAAAGCAGAATCCTTCTCAGAGTGCCAGACACAGCCAGGGATGTAATGGATTAAGCCTGCTTAGGACATTTCCACAGCTTAAGGAGTTAAGAGGATTCCTTCAAGGGAGAGAAAAAGTGGACCAGAGTGGGGACCCATTGCTCCTAAGTTCTCCATCCAATTTGAATTTGTAATCGTTTTACTCTGATTAAAAAATAAAAATCCAAAGTTGTTTTAAAATACTTTAGCAACTCATGATAAACAAAGGTTGGAAGTTCCATTTGGAGTGTTTTATCTGTGGAGCCCTGCCTCACACCTGGTGCCCCACCTTCCTTCTTGTTAGCCCCTTGGGAACCCCAGAGTTTGAAGAGACCCTAACAGAGGCAAGGGAACAGGCAGTGTTCTTGAGTGCGGGAGGGACTTACCAAGGCTGGAAGGGATGGAGCTGGGGTTGGACCCAGGCAAGGAAGGGGGCCATTCTTAGCCTGAAATGGGGCAGGTGGTTTTCCCTGATGGCAGTGCCAAGGGGAGGGCCTCGTGTGTCTCATCCTTGTGGTCCCCCAGCCCTCAGAACAGTACCTGGGTGTGTAAAAAGCTGAGCGGTGGAAGGTGGCCCATCTGACCACTGCTGTGTTCAAGGCCTTCCAGTGTTCTAGAAAGATATATGTGCTGACCTTGCCAGCCTGCCAGAAGCCTCCTGTTTACCACCTTCTCCCACACCTGCCACCGGGGTCACACAATTTACTGATCTAATTATAGGCTGTTTCCCTTCTGAAAGCCTTGCCCCTCTCAGGGAGAGAAGCTGCCTTTAGGGCAGGAGGCCTCCTCTCTTCTGCTCGTGTGTCTGGCATAAAGCATAAGGGCAGGACTCAGAATGGACTTGCTGACAGGGTCCTGGGGCCACTCAACAAGTCATTGGCCTGCAAGGTCTCTGCCTGGCTGCAAGATTGGGCCCTTTTTAGCACCAGGGAGTGAACAGCTCCATGGCTATTTCTCCCTTCTCCACCTCCAGGCCCAGGGCAGGAGTTAGCTCCCTAGAAATAGGGAGCCAGGCCCCCCTGCAAGGGAAACACAAGACAAAGAAAATCCAAGCCATGTTCTATTCCATTTTCTAAAACAGATGTGTTCCCTTTTTGAAATAGGATTTTCTAGCAGCCATACTTAAAGGAACATAGAACAGGTGACATTAATTTTAATAGTATGCATACATCCAAAACATTATCATCTTAAGGTATAGTTAGTACAAAAATCACCAGAAAGCTATTTTACATTATTTCTGTGTGTGTGCTAAGTCTTCAAAATCTGGTGTGTACTTTGCACACTGACAGCACATCTCAATTCAGATGAAGCATATTTGATGCTGTATCAGAGAACAAAATAGACAGCGTATGAAGAAAAATTGAGTAGAATAGCCAAATAGTGAGTGAGGAGAACATGAGAGGTGGCATTTAAGCATAATCTGAAAGGAACAAAGGGAATAGGGGGTGCAAAGTCCCTGAGGCAGAAAAGTCCATGGTGTATTCAAGGTGGTCAGTTGGCAGAAACAGAGCATGTTAAATGGAGTAGGTAGGAGATGGTTCTGTGGAGGCCAGCAGGGCCAGGTCAAATAGGGTCTCTCTCGTAAGCTAGGGAAGGACTCACAGCTCCATTTTGAATGAGACTGAAAACCACTGCAGGGTTTTGAGCAAAAGCATGATGTGGTCTGGATTACATTTTGCAGCAGGCACTATGGCTGCTGAGTAGACAGTAGACTGAAGGGGATAAGGACGAGGCAGAGAGATGAGTGCAGAGTGTATGACTGCAAAGATCAAGTAGGAGACTCCGGTGGCTTGGACCAGGATGATGGCAGCAGAAGGGCTGAGAACTGGCTGGTGGTTTGAAGATGGAGCCAGAGGACTTTTGGATGAACTGGATGAAATGTGTGTGAGAAAGAGCAAAGCAAAGGATGACTCCAAGATTTTTAGCCCAGTGTCAGAAAGGAGGGAGCAGGTCTTCGCTGATATGGGGAGACTGTGGGAAGAGCAGGTTTAGACAAGGGAGAGGGTGTGTCACCAGGAAGGAGATCAGATTGGGCCATGTTGAGTTTGCAATGCCTACTGGACACCCAAGTGCAGGTGTCAGAGAGCTGACATAACTCTGGAGGTTGGAGAGAAATGAGAGCCGCAAGACTGCATCTCCGAGTCATCAGGTTAAAGTTGGCATTGAGCCCCGAGGTTTTCTCTGGGTAGGTTCTGTATGATTCTTGCAGGAACCTCAATAGAATAGAAGTTCCACAGGGAGAGCAAAGTATTGCCTTGGCTTACCTGCAGGGAACACTGAAGTGAATGTGGCCTGCCAGATGATTCCTTGTTGGGCTGAAATAGCTAACTCTTTCTGCAAAGGCTCTGAGACAGAAAAGGTTACTCAGCCACTGGATACAGGCTGATCTGGGAAGGGCAAGGCTTTGAGTGAGCTCTCTGTGACTTAGGCCAACCTTGAAGGAGTTGACAACCAAAGGTCATATGCTGTCCATCCTCAGAGTGGGGAGGACTGCTGGCCATTGTCTTGGGGCAGAGCAGTGCCTTGGAAACAATGAGTCAATTCTGCAGGTGGGAACACAGACACAGAGAGGTGAAGCCACATAGGCAAACTCACCCAGGGCAGTACTCTACTCTTCTCCAGTGCCAGGCATGAGGGGCAGGGAAGTCTGCTGACGTCCATGCCAGGAAGCACCCAGCCTTGGGCTTGGCGTTGGGCAGGCACAGATGAATCCTCAGAGCCCCCAGGAGAATGGAATTTTGTCTGTGCCTTTTCAAATAAAGGGATGACTTTTCATAGCTAATATACACACCAGGTAAGAATTCAAATCACAGCAATAACAATTATGATTACAGCTAGTATTTATCAAGGAAGCAGCTAAGTGCTTTACCAACATTATTGCATGCAATCCTTGTAGCAGTCCTAGGAGCAGAGCATTACTCTTATTCCTATTTTACAGTTGAGGATGCTGAAGTGAGGGTGGGGAAGACCCTTCCCCAGGCTTCCTTGGCTAAGTGTTGAGTTCTGGCAGCCTGGAACAAAGCCCACTTGCTACAAAAGGGTACATGGTGGACACCTTATCTCCCCTATGAGTCTCTTCTGCAGAGACCACCAGCTGCCAACTTCCTGCCCTCTCTGCACATTGCAGCACATCCCACACCTTTTTCCCTGGGCCATCCCACTCAGAGGGAGCATAAGTTCACACCAGCCTGCCCTTTGTTTCTCTTACCAGCACATACCCCGCTTATGAGAAAACTGAGCTTCAGACAGCAAGGCTAGTCATTCAGGGTTGCAGAGCAGAGGCTGGGGGCTGAGCCCCTGGAGCTGCCTTCTCTGCCTTCCCCACTTCCCCCTGGTAGCCTCCAGAGATGCCAGACCCTTTCACCCTTCCCCCACCAGCCAGCCCCCTGCTCCCAGTCCTTACACCCTCCCTCATCCCCAGTTCATTTTTCCCTTTTAGGGCATTAAGCACAGAAGTATTAAAAGGGATTGTTCAGGCTGGTTAATTAGCTTGGAAGAGGCCTCTGCGGCAGCCCAGGTCACAGCCATCCACCTCTCTTTATTAGCCGAATTGATGGAGACAGCAGGGCCCAGATGGGAATAAATTGAATCCGATGGCAAAGAGGCTCTTGTGCAAGCTCTTAACGGGGAGAGAGCAGGCCTTACACTTTACTCACCAGTTTTTTTTTTTATAACACTTTTCCCCTGTCACTGCCAGACCCTTCCAGATGCCCACTCAGCAAGGCCCCCCATGTGGGGAGCAGCTGGGTTCCAGGAGAGCTCCACCTGTGTCCTAAAGTCCAGCCATGGGTTGCAGGGCAGCAAGAGGTGCCAGCCCCAATAATTGAGGGACATCTTAGCCTCCAAGGAGAGAGGCCTTACCACAAAGCCAGAGTTCCTGGACCCCCCTGACAGAGATTGCAAAGACCCAGGGAGCCAGCATCCCTTGCCCTTGGGGGAGAAGTGCAGCTTTGGCACACACACACACTCATTTGTCCTCCTGGCACCAGACTCAGGAAGCATCTTTGTCCATGATGGACAACAGAATTGGGGGCCAGAGAGGGTGAGACACCTGTCCAGGTGGCACAGCCAAGAGAGATGGAGCAGGACACTAACAGTAGTCACTGGCCAGTGATGTGGGCCTGCTGTGGGTCAGGCCTTCCTCTTCCGTAACAGCTTTGGGAGGGGAGGGATAACTGTCACCCCCATGCTGCATAGGAGAAAACTGCTCACGAAGAAGCTTGAGGACTTGAACAAAGTCACTCAGCGATAGGGGTAGAGCTGGTTCAGTGGGCACTGCGTGGGCCATAGCCCTGGGGGGGGGGGGGCTTTCAGCACCCTGGACAGGGCTCAGCATTGCCTTGGGATTGAGAAACTGGTGCAACCTGCCTTTCAGGATGACAAGCTTCAGGTGACAGCTACTCTCCTCCCCCACCCCCACCCCCACCCCTCACCTCCCACCCCTGTTGGAGAGACACAGACACACACACTAACACACACACTATTCCTGCCACATCCACTTCCTCACTTTTCTAGAATGTGCCAACCCTTTCCTACCTCAGAAGCAGGGAGGAGGTTCTTGCCTTTGTAGCTCCAGTTGCCAAGATGCACCCATTCCCCTCCCCCTGCTCTCAGACACCCCTCCCCCAGGTGAGAGAGAACAGAGGAGAGGGTCACATCCAGGGATTCTGGACTTTCTCCCAGGAAAGCTGCTGGGGGTGCTCCTCTTGGGCACAGGGCCAGCAGGGTTAATTGCTCATACAATTTCAGCTTGCACAGGGGCCTCATTCATTACTGAGAAGCATTTCCTTGGGAGTGTTTACAAACCACCTGGAAAACCAGTGACAACCAACTCCCCACATTTTCCAACCAGCTTCCCACAGAAGACAGAACCAAGGATTGAGGGCAGATGGAGTCCAGAGCTGATGAGGGATGGGGGAAGGGGGGAGATTTCTGCTCCAAAGACAGCTGACCCCAACAGGAACTGGGGGCTGCCTAAAGGACAAGAGCATCTTAATTTCCTCAACCGGGGGCTGGATTTCGGATGATGGTTTGGATGAGACAGAAAAATGGTGCTTGTCCAGTTCAGTTGTAGTGGGGGAGGGGGCAGAACGATAGTAGGAATGCGAACAGGGGGCAGAGATGAACCCCAGGGAGTGGACTACCTAGACATTAGAGGCCACTGAGGCCTCTCACCAGACCTTGTTATGGTCACTCTCTATAGGACATCACCCTGTCCTTAGACTGCTCTTGTCAAACTCAGTAGGTATACCAACACATGTCTGAATTCCACTGGATCAGGAAATGGGGAAAGAGAAGGGACATGGAGGGAGGGGAGAAGCAAGGAGAGTATGGGAAGGAATGAGGTAGGGCTTCTGTCCTTGCTGGTGAAAGGCACATTGCGGAACTACTCTGAATCATGATTGACCATTCTCATTCCAGAAACTCATTCCCACACCCCCCAAAATTATGTGCCCCGGGAAATGTGTCTAAGAAAGCTCACAGCAGCATCATTTTTAAACAGAAAAAAAATCTTGGAAACAATTCGTATGTCCACCCACATTAGAATGGACAAATAAATAATGGTATATTCAACCAATGGAATTCCGTACAATCCTGAAGATGATTGATCTGTAGGTACACACATCAATGTGAAAGAATTTCAGAAACAATGTCACCCAAGAGAATGAAGTCACAGAAGAATGCACAAGTCTGGTTTCATTTATACAAAGTTTAAAAAAAAATGGAAAACCTAAACAATATGTTGTTCAGGGTGCATTCATAGGTGGTAAGCTCTACAATACACTGGGGTGAATAACACAAACTTGACAACGGTGGTTACAGGTTGGGGGGTAAGAAGCATGAGCAGAGAGGGTGCACAGAGGATACCAAAACCTAGGAATATTTCTATTCATTATACACTCATTTTAGTATTCTTTAAACCACACATATACATTTTACACCCTTGAATGTGTGATATATTCCATAATAAAAATTTTTTAATAAGAAAAGAATATAAAACTGGGGGTGGTTTGAAGAAGAGTCAATATCAGAAGGGAGAGGAGCAGGGGAGAGGAAATGACAGAGACAGAGCCCAAGAACTACAAGGGACACACACATACACACACACAAACAAGATACAGGCAGACAGCCTTAGAGGCTGAGACATGGTCTGGTCCCTCTTCTCTCTCACCTGCCCTCAACCTATTTCCTGCCAGCATTGGTGTCTGAAGAACTCTGCCCACCACCTCCCAAGCCAATCCTCAGTGTGTAGTGGCCAGGCTTTCCTACCTACCCCACCATGACGCAGTGGTTTCAACTCTGTGTCATTCCCCAGCTCTGTAATCACCTTCCCCCTTACCCTGCTTGGTTGCTTCCTCAGCCCACCTCCCAGCAGGGACACTATCTGAGGACTCCTGCTGTGCCATGCACCTTCTCCTGCATGAAACCCCTTTAACTATGGACGTCTACTCTGGCTGGGCCAGCACTCCACCACACCTGTTCAGCATCCCAATATTGGCACACTTAACAATATTTAAGGAATGCCTTCTGCGTAGTCCTTCACCACATGGATGGATGGTGTCACTAGAGAAGAGGAACAGCTTCCCCCACATAGTGAGCTACAGGCAGCACTCCTAAAGCCACATGACTCCATGGACAATGATCCATAGCAGGTAGGACTGGAGCCCCCACTGTGCCCTCTTCAGCATCAGAACTCCAGCAAGGGAAACCACAAGATCTTCAGAAGGCCAGGCTGAAGGGCAGGAGGACCAGAGCAATCTTCCCACCCCCACACTAGCTCACCCAGCAACCCTTGGGCCTCTGGGACCCAGAGTCACTCCTGCTACTGCCCTCCCCTGTGTCAATGCCTACCCGTTGTCCTTTGAACTATGGCATAGGAGCCTGAGAGAGCATAGTGTGGGTCACAGCCATGCGGTAACATTTGACACTATAGTCCAGCCAGCTTTGGCCTGCCTCTGCTCTGCACAGAACATGTACCTTGGCTGACCAGCATGTGCCCCACACAGGGATGCCAGGGAACAGACCAGAAGAACACGCTGGCTGGCAAGCACCCTCAGGGAGCCTGAGGCATCCCTACTCTACTTAGGAGCCAGCTTCTCCCCACGTGGCCTGAAGCTCCTGTCCGGGAGGCCCACATAGGTGGGCCAGTCACCAATTCCTAGTTGCCAGCAATGTCCAGCCTCAGGGCTACAATCTGGGATGACTGTTGATTGGTCTAGGTGGTTCTCAAGAAAACCCTTACACAGAATTCAGGGCACATGGAGTCAGGCTAGACTTGAGTATGTGTAACAGAGCTCCTCATTTCTCAAGGATAGCTAGTGGCTCTCCTAGATAGCCATGTCTACCCCACTCCCCAAGATAGATGGCTATAGCTGCAGAGGAAGTCTGGGGCCTTGGCTCTACTTGTTTGCTTCTACAAGGAACGGCCTAGCACCCCAGAAGCCCTGACACTTGAAAATTTATCAAGATGCAACATGCATTATTGCACAAATCTTAAGGCTTTTCCCAAATAGAAACTTACATGTGTGTACACTCACATAACAATTGCCCAGATCCATATTTAGAACCCTTCTGGGCTCTAGGAGTGGCCTGTGCTTACCTTCCCACATCTTACCTGCTTCTGAACACGATATAAATGGATTCATGCTGAGTGTGCTTTTTTATCTGGATTATTGTTGCACATCATTCCTTCTGAGGCTTTTGGTGTCTCCTGCAACAATAGGTCAATCTCTGTCACTGCTGTGCAGCAGGCATTGCATTGTTCCATCACAGTCAACTTCCCCATCTTGCAGTTGATGAACATTTTGGTTGCTTCTACTTGGTGGCTTTTACAAATAAGGCTGCTAAGAATATTTTTGTCCATGTTACTCTGGTGAAAAAAATCAATTCACATCTTTCGGGCATATTCCCGTTGGTAGAATTGTATGTCTTATAAACACACATTTCATTTTAGAAGGAAATGCCGAACAGCTTTGCAAAGTGGTTGTATCATTTTACATCCTCACCAACAATGGAAGAGCTCCAGTTGCTCTGCATTCTTGTCAACACTTGGTATTGTCATTTCTTTTTTAAATGGAGCTATAATTCATGTACCATACGAGTCATCTTTTTGAAATATACAATTCAGCGTTTTTTAGAATATTCACAAAGCTGTTAAGTTGTCGCTGCCATCTAGTTGAAAAACATTTCATCACCCCAAAAAGAAGCTGTACCTGTTACCAGTCACATAGAATTGCCCCCTTCCCTAGCTCTTAATAATATCTAATTCTTTTTTTGTCTCAATCATGGATATTGTATATAAATGAAGTCATATTATACATGGCCCTTTTTAACTGACTTCTTTTAGTTAATGTTTTTGAGTTTAATCCATGTCATATCATGTATCAGTACTTCATCCATTTTTTATGGCTAATTAATCTTCCACTATATAGATATACCACAGTTTGCTTATCCATTCATAAGGTAATGGACATTTGGGGGTGCCTGGGTGGCTCAGTGGGTTAAGCATCTGCCTTCGGCTTAGGTCATGATCGCAAGGTCCTGGGATCAAACCCCACATCGGGCTCCCTGCTCAGCGGAGAGCCTGCTTCTCCCTCTCCCTCTGCCTGCCGCTTTGCCTACTTGTGCTCTCTCTCTCTTTCTCTGTCAAATAAATAAATAAAATCTTTTTTAAAAATGGACATTTGGGTTGTTTCCACTGTTAAGCAAGTGAGTGATGTTGCTGTGTATGTTTATGTATGAGTCTTTGCGTGGACATACATTTTCGGTTCTCTCAAGTATATACTTAGGAGTGGAAATGCCAGATCATATGGTAGCTCTATGTTTAACTTTTTGAAGAATTTCCAAACTGTTTTCCATAGCAGCTACACCATTTTATTCCCACCAGCACTATATGAAGTTTCCAATTTTTTCCCATCTTCACCAACATTTGTTGTCTGTCTTTTGAATTATAGCCATCCTGTTGGGTATGAAGAAATATTTCATTGTAGTTTTTATTTGCATTTCCCTTATGGATAATGGTGTTGAGCATCTTATCATGTGCTTGCTGGCTATTTGTACATCTTTGGAGAAATGTCTATTCAAGCCCTTGGACCATTCTTAAAAACTGAGTTATTTGTCTTTTCTGTTGCTGAGTTGTTTTTTAAAAAATATATTCTAGATACATGGCCTCTTTGAGATATAATCTGTAAATATTTTCTCCCATTATGTAGGTTGTCTTTCCACTTTCTTTATATGTCATTTGAAACACAAAAGTTCTAAATCTCAATGGAATCCTATTTATCTGTATTTTCATTGGTTAAAAGCAACCAAAGCAAAGACACTTTAGTTGTCATTGCCAGATCTAAGATCACAAATATTTACATGTTTCCTTGTAACAGGCTTCTAGTTTTAGCTCCTACATTTAGATCTTTGGTCCATTTTGAGTTAATTTTTGCATATGCTGTGAGGTAGGGGTCTAATTTTATTGTTTTGCAAGCAGCTGTCCCACGATAGTTTGTTGGAAAAAATGGACTTGGCACCTTTGTTGAAAATCAGTTGGTCTTAGATTTAAGAACTCATTTCTGGACTTTCGATTCTAATCCAGTGGTCTATATGTTTATTCTATGCCAGAACCATACTATCTTGACTACTGTAACTTTGTAGAGAGTTTTGTAATTGGGATGCTGTGAGCCTTCCTACTTTGTTCTGCTTTTCCAACATTGTTTTGGCTATTGTTTCCTTGCATTTCTATACAAATTTGTGGTGACTAATTTTATGTGTAAACTTGACTGGGCTGCAGATATCAACCCTCAACTCTATGGTCAAATAATCTTCGACAAAACAGGAAAAAAATATACAGTGGAAAAAAGACAGTCTCTTCAATAAATGGTGCTGGGAAAACTGGACAGTTCTATGTAGAAGAATGAAACTCGACCATTCTCTTACACTGTACACAAAGATAAACTCGAAATGGATAAAAGACCTCAATGTGAGACAGGAATCCATCAGAATCCTAGAGGAGAACATAGGCAGTAACCTCTTCGATATCAGCCACAGCAACTTCTTTCAAGATATGTCTCCAAAGGCAAAGGAAACAAAAGCGAAAATGAACTTTTGGGACTTCATCAAGATCAAAAGCTTCTGCTCAGCAAAGAAAACAGTCAACAAAACAAAGAGGCAGCCCACGGAATGGGAGAAGATATTTGCAAATGACAGTACAGACAAAAGGTTGATATCCAGGATCTATAAAGAACTCCTCAAACTCAACACACACAAAACAGATAATCATATCAAAAAGTGGGCAGGAGATATGAACAGACACTTCTCCAATGAAGTCATACAAATGGCTAAAAACACATGAAAAAATGTTCATCATCACTAGCCATCAGGGAGATTCAAATTAAAACCACATTGAGATACCACCTTACACCAGTTAGAATGGCCAAAATTAGCAAGACAGGAAACAACATGTGTTGGAGAGGATGTGGAGAAAGGGGAACCCTCTTACACTGTTGGTGGGAATGCAAGTTGGTGCAGCCACTTTGGAGAACAGTGTGGAGGTTCCTCAAGAAATTAAAAATAGAGCTTCCCTATGACCCTGCAATTGCACTACTGGGTATTTACCCCAAAGATACAGATGTAGTGAAAAGAAGGGCCATCTGTATCCCAATGTTTATAGCAGCAATGGCCACAGTCGCCAAACTGTGGAAAGAACCAAGATGCCCTTCAACGGACGAATGGATAAGGAAGATGTGGACCATATATTCTATGGAGTATTATGTCTCCATCAGAAAGGATGAATATCCAACTTTTGTAGCAACATGGATGGGACTGGAAGAGCTTATGCTGAGTGAAATAAGTCAAGCAGAGAGAGTCAATTATCATATGGTTTCACTTATTTGTGGAGCATAACAAATAACATGGAGGTCATGGGGAGATGGAGAGGAGAAGGAAGTTGAAGGAAATTGGAAGGGGAGTTGAACCATGAGAGACTATGGACTCTGAAAAACAACCTGAGGGTCTTGAAGAGGCGGGGGGTGGGAGGTTGGGGGAACAAGGTGGTGGGTATTAGGGAGGGCACGTATTGCATGGAGCACTGAGTGTGGTGCAAAAACAATGAATACTGTTATGCTGAAAAGAAATTAAAAAAAAAAAAACTTGACTGGGCTGTGACACCCACAGTAGCCAGTTTTTGTCAAACACCAGACTAGGTGTTGCTGTAAACATAATTTTTAGATGTGATCAACATTCAGATCAGTACACTTTGAGTAAAGCAAACTATTTTCCATTATGTGGGTAGGTTTCATCCAATAAGATTCAGGCATTAAGAATGAAAGACCAAGGTCCTCCAAGGAAAAAGGAATTCTGCTTCCAGACTGCCTTCAGGCTCTTGGTACAACATCAACTCCTCCCTGAGTCTCTAGCCTGTGGACCTGCCCTGCAGAATTCAGACTTGTCAGCTCACACAATCACATGAGACATTTCCTTAAAGTGAATCTCTGCCTCAATAGATAGGTTGGTAGATAGATAGATAAATAGATATTGGTTTTATTGTTTCTATTTCTTGGAGAAGCCTGACTAAGACACTTTTTGGATCAGCTTCCTAACTTTTTCAAAAAAGAAAGCTAGGATTTTCATAGAGGGATTATGTGGAATCTGCTGAATCTGTAGAAAAATTTAGGAAATATTGCTATCTTAACAATATTAGGTCTTCCAATCCATGAACATGGGATGCCTTTCCTTTTATTTTGATCCCCTTTAATTTCTTTCAACAGTGCTTTTATAGGTTTTAATGTACAGGTCTTACACTTTTTTTGTTAAATTTATTCCTAAGTATGTTATTCTTTTTAATGCTATTGTAAATGGAATTTTTCTTAATTTTATTTTTGAGTTGTTTATTTCTAGTGTATAAAAATATGTTTAATCTTTGTAAATTGATCCTATATCCTATAATCTTGATGAACTTTGTTTATCAGCTCTAATAGTCACTTTGTGAATTCCTTAAGGTTTTCTATACGCAATATCATGTTGTCTAAACTATAAGAATAGTTTTACTTCTTCTTTTACAACTAAATGTTCTTTCTTTCTTTCTTTCTTTCATTCCTTCTTTTCTTTAATTTCCTTGGATAGAACATCTAACATAATGCTGAGTACTAGTGGTGAGTGTAGTTCCACCCTTTTAGTTCTAACCATTGTTCTGGGTGTGGCTGCTTCTCATTATAGCTTTAATTTGCATTTCCTTGTTGGCTGTCACATTTTATCTCACATCCCCATTGGATAAAAGATTTGAGCGTGCACATCAATATATGTACACTAATATATGCACATCAATATATCTTCTGATGTCTATCTAAAGCTCAATTTATGTCATTTTATAAGAAAAGTCTAATATTATCTTTCTGCACCTTCACAGAGTGTGGAGGTCCTCCTAGGCACACCCCTCTCAGAGGCCTCTTGGTGATACTGTGCTAATAGCATGATTCATGGGGGCTTTCCTGAAGGAAGCTGAAGGAAGCTCTGCAGTGGAGAGAAATGGTGGAATCATCCCAACTCTCTCACCTGAGCTTTCCCTTGTGAGGTGGATGGCTGATTGGACTTGGGTTGCTCAGACCAGAATCTGGCCCCAGCCCAACCCCATTTGGCTCCTAGAGAATATTCTTTTCCTGGCTTGCAGGCAGCCACCATCTCACTGCGTCCTTACACAGCAAAAACAGAAACAGAGCTCCGGCCTCTTCTTCCTCTTCTTCTAGGAATGCTAATCCTATCATGGAGGATCGCCCAAACGATCTCGCCTAAACTAGTCACCTCCCAAAGGTCCCCACATCCGAATGCCACCATGATAGGGGTTTGGGCTTCAGCATATGAATTTGGGGAGGAGGTACATAATCATTCAGTCTATAATAGCTTAAAAGAACAAAATCATCAAATTTCAGTCTCCTTATATGAAAGACAGGACTAAGATGCTGCCCACCTCTGGAGATTAGCTGGGAGGATTGGGAGTTTGGATTGGAAGTTTTGTAGAATAGCTGCTAGCCAACTGGCACTCTGCTGTTGGCTGTGCCCTACAAGCCAGCCACAACAGGATCCCCAATCCCATATGCTCTTGCAGTGGCCTACCAACACTCTTCCCTTCAGGGGGGTGGAGGAACCACACAGAGCCTCACCAATGTCCAGCTGACAGCTGATGTCAACCAGTAGACACAGGAGGAAGTGAGCTTAAGATGACTCCACCCCAGCCCCCATATGACTGCAACTGTGTGAGACCCTGAACCTGGGCGGCAACCATGCAAAGGAGCTCGTCCAGCCACAGAACCAGGAGAGATAAGGATTAAATGATTTTATTCTTTTTTTAAAAAAAAAAGATTTTATTTATTTATTTATTTATTTGAGAGAGAGAGAGAGAGCGCGAGTGAGAGAGAGCAGCCACGTGAGTGGAGGAGCTGGGGAGGCCTGGGGTAGAGGGAGAGAAGCAGACTCTCTGCTGAGCAAGGAGCCCAATTATGGGCTCCATCCCAGGACGATGACCTGAGTTGAAGGCAGATGCTCAACTGACTGAGCCACCCGGGCACCCCTGATTTTGTTCTTTTAAGTTGTTATAGACTGAATGATTATGTACCTCCTCCCCAAATTCATATGCTGAAGCCCAAACCCCATCACGGTGGCATTCGGATGGGGGGGGCCTTTGGGAGGTGACTAGTTTAGGCGAGATCGTTTGGGCGATCCTCCATGATAGGATTAGCATTCCTAGAAGAAGAGGAAGAAGAGGCCGGAGCTCTGTTTCTGTTTTTGCTGTGTAAGGATGCAGTGAGATGGTGGCTGCCTACAAGCCAGGAAGAGAATCCTCTCCAGGAACCAAATGTGCCTGCACCTTGATCTGGGATCCTGGATCTCCAGAACTGTGTGAAATAATTTCTGTTGTGTTAGCTACCCAATCTAGGCAATTTATTATAGCAGTCGGAGCTAAGACATGAGCTGTTAAACATTGGGATGGTTCACAGATAGCCAGAACAGTAAGGGCTAGATATTGGAATACTGGAGTGTGGCAAATGGCTGGGGTTTATAATTTTAGCTGTACCTCTTGCAAACACCAATTGGGCAAGAGACTGAGCCTCTGTTTTCTCATCTGTAAAAGGGGGTAATAATTGTTCTTCTCACATCACCTGATGGGAGGGTAAAATGGGTGAATACGGATCAAGTGCTTAAGAGGGCACCAGGCACATAGGAAATATGCCCAATAAATGTTAGGTTGTGATGGCGGATGACAGAGAAGGAGGTATGAGCAGCAGCAGCCTCATACGGATTAGAAATGATGTGTGGACATTCTTTGAAATCAGTGAGTCTGCCATGATGAGGGGACCAAGCATGAATGATAGGATGAGTGCTGGGTAGGCAGTTTATCATGGAGAGGGGGGTAGAAGGACACAGGCTTATAGGGCAGGAGCCTCAGCTCAGAGGGAGGCTGGATGGCCCAGCCTTGGCCCAGGGAGGTGGGAGTAGGGGGCTTTCAGGCCAACCTGAGCCCCAGACTTACTGCCCATCCCCTTGGCTATCTCCTAGCTTTCCTACTGGCCTTGGGAGGGGTATACCTGCCCAGCCTGAGGCACAAAATAGGGCAAGAGACCTGTAGCTGGCCCCTGCTCTGACCTGTGCCCCCACATTCAGATGCCTGGGCCAATTGGACAACCTCTGCAGCAGGGGCTTGGACAGAACATCTTTCCTGGGACTTCCTGCCAAAACCTCGGTGACACAGGTGGTCCTGGCAGGAGTCTGGAGGAGCAGAGAATATTTCCAAACCTGCAAGTAATTTACTATGTTTATTAAGTGGTTATTGTAGGTTAAATAACCAACCCTGCCTTATTAAAAATACTTGAAGATGATAATCACCCAAGTCTACTGTTTGCTCCCGGCAGCCAGAAGCGAGCTGTCCTGCTGGGAGCGTCTTTAATAATGAGTCGGCACAGAGCAGCATCCAGCAAGACTTCAGGAATCTCTGTCTCCGTCTGTCTGACAGCTTTATACTCCATAAATACTCAGAGATTATTAAAAACATATTTATTTAAGATGAACAGCTCTCCTGCAGATACAAATCTAAGCCGATAAGGCTCATAAGCCCACTTACAATAATCAATGAGAGTATTTAAACACCCGAACAGCTTTGCTTAAACTTGAGGCCCCAGGCTTCACGGGGCAAGGGGAGGCCAGGCTAAGGGCAGGGATTACCCAGAGGCCCGCAGATCCCGGGAGACCAAGCCCAGCACCTAAAAGCCCTCCTCCCTTGCCCCCTGACCATCCCATCTTTTTTTTTTTTTTTAAGATTTTATTTATGTATTTGTCAGAGAGAGAGAGAGCGAGCACAGGCAGACAGAGTGACAGGCAGAGGCAGAGGGAGAAGCAGGCTCCCCACAGAACAAGGAGCCCGATGTGGGACTCGATCCCAGGACGCTGGGATCATGACCTGAGCCGAAGGCAGCTGCTTAACCAACTGAGCCACCCAGGCGTCCCCATCCCATCTTTTAGGGCCTTGGTTGCTCATCTGAAGTGAGGCCCTTCAGCTCTCAAACCCTGTCAGTGGGAAATAAAGGCCACCCGACAGAAGAGTGATGGGGTTAAATGAGGACATGAGTATTAAAGCCTTCAGGCTCTCCAGACTCCTCCCTAAGGTTGGGTCCCCTTCCACCTCCCCATATTCATCCCACCCTTCTGTTCCAGGCAAGACTGTACACACATATACCTCCCCTCCCTAGAACACCACCACCATCACAATGCACACCTTGCCTGGTGTATACAAGTCACCTTCAGATCCCCAGCAAAAACCATCTCTTTCAAGTAGCCTTCCCGGGTACCTCACCCTACCACCCCCTTCCTGTGTAGCTCGCCCACCTCATTTTTTCATCATGGCTCATTATCACCATTTGAAAGTGGCTATACAATTATTTTGTCCCCTGTGCTGGGAGCTCTGGGAGCACTGCGTGCAGGCACCAGGCCCGGGGCTGGTTGGGCAGTCATCACTCAAGCTACACTCCCTGCACGAACGTAGGGCCGAGGCTGCTGAGCACACAGAAGGGCAGCTTTGTTAAACAGGGACATCTGACACCTGCCTGTGCCAGGCCTGGGAGGATTTTTAGACTCATGTTCTGTGCCTGTGCCTATCTCTGTCTCTTAGTGACTGTAGCTTTGCAAGGTGCACTGTAATCCGTTAGGGCAGGTGGGCCCTCTTTTCTCAGCCTTTTGAAAATAGGCTTCACTATTTAAACAATTTGATCCTTGTAGATAAATTTGAGAATAACTTTGTTATGTTCCCTAAATATTTTGCTGCAATTTTTTTTAATTGGTCATTTTTTAGTATTTTCGTGTTTTGTTTTGTTTTGTTTTGGACTTCAGGTGTAGAGGGTTGTATTAATGACACTCCTTGAATTATAGCTAATTAGTACTGTCATGCCCTAAAAGGCTCCTCTCTTTCGCTCTCTTTCGGGTTATGAATGATGATTCCCTTTCCCCCTTTTCCTGCTTCACTACCCAAAGGTGACCAGCCTGTGTCAATGGACATGGTGCATGTGCTTTCAAAATGAGCATTGCTCTTTCGTGTGTATTTTTAATTTACAGAAATAGTACTATGTTTAGATCTCATGCTATCTTTTTCCCCACTCAGCACAATTTTTAAGATCGTTCCATGCTCATCTGTTGTGACTCCCCCCGCCCCCACCGCCCCGTGCCCCTGTCTACCGCCTACGTGCGCATGTGCCCCGTCAGCATGGTGTGAGGTCTCTCTGATATGTGTACCAGGATCAGCTTGCAGGCTCAAGTCCTGGGTGCATATTCCACTTGACCAGGTACTGTGAGATCTCCTTCCCCCGAGGCGGCCCCCCACCTTCCCACCTGAGGTCCCGGGAGCCCACAGCCCCGCCACACTCAGCAGCACCCAGCATTCCCATTTTTGCCAGTTTTGCAGGTGAAGGTGACCTCTTCCATTTTATTTATTTATTTGACAGACAGAGATCACAAGTAGGCAGAGAGGCAGGCAGAGAGAGAGAGAGAGAGAGAGAGAGGGAAGCAGGCTCCCTGCTGAGCAGAGAGCCCGATGCGGGACTTGATCCCAGGACCCTGAGATCATGACCTGAGCCGAAGGCAGCGGCTTAACCCACTAAGCCACCCAGGCGCCCCCTCTCTTCCGTTTTAACCTACATTTCTCTGCATAGTGGTATGAGCCTGCTTGTGTCTGAATTTCCTGTAATTCTGGGTTATAGCCTTTGGCTATTTTCCTCTTTTGTTCTTGTTGATTCACAGGGCTTTCCCTTGGAGATACTATACAGTCTGGCCATGCACAGACCAGAGAAGATTCGCGTCTCTTGTCAGTTTCAGACATCATAGATATCTTCTTCTGGTCCACTTCCTGTCTCTGAACTTTCTTTAGTGTCTTTCAATGAACAGAAATCCTTAATGCGGATGTTAATATAGTCACTCATTTTTAAAAACCTTGCAGCCTGTGCTTTTGGAATTGGGTTTAAGACCTCACCCAGCCCTCCGCCACAAAGATATGCACCTAGATGGCTCTGAACTTAACAGATTTGAGGATAACTGATATTTTTTCAGTCTTAAGCGATGCCACCCAGGCCTGAAGTCCAGACAGAGGAAAACAGTGTTTTAAGTTGAAGTTATTGAAGGAATAAGGGATCCTGTAGCTGCCCCACCTGCAACCACGGGCCCTGGCCATCCCCTGCCCTGGACAGCCCAGCAGGGGGCCGGGAAACTGGCCTGGTCCGCAAGATAGCCTCTCACATCTTTGCTCAAACAGAACTTACTATGTGCCCCACGGTGATGGGGGCATTGTGGGGACAGAGAGCTAGCTTGGCCATTAACAGGGAGACAGACACTGTTGAAAAATAATAAACACAAGGAGTATAATTTCAATTGTGTTGTCCATCTTGACAGAGGCATATACAGCAGTCTGCCTATGTCCAAAGTCTCTGAACTGTACACTTAAGACGTGGGCCCTTTCCTAAATGTGTATCATTTTTCCATTAAAAAAAAAAAAAAACTTTAAGTGCTCTCTCCCACCAAAGAGGTCAGCAACAGGGAAGACAGGTCAACAGAGACTTCCAGAAGAAAACAGAACGAGAGACTCTCAGATGCCAGAGCCTCAGAGGGCCTGGATCCCAAAGGGTTTATGAAGTCCTACGCAGAGGCAGCTGATACAGGGGTGGGGGAGTCAAGCTGGGAAGTCATGCCCACCTGGACTCTAGTCCCAACTCTGCCACTCAGCAAGTGTGATCTCAGGGGAGCTGTGTAACTCCCAGAGCCTCAGTGGCCCCATCTATGTAATGGGCTGGCGCCATCTCCGTTCCTGGTGACTGAGCTGAGTGTCTTCCACAGGAGCAAGATGAGCTGGGGATTCCTCCTTAAACTGTGACATTTCTGCCACAGCAGGCCCTCCTTGTCCCGTTGACACCCGATGTCACTGGCAATATTGCCTCATCATAGTGAACAGCTCCTGGTGTTAAGAAAGATGTTAAGAAACATAACACATCAGCTTCATCTACAGATGAACCACTCAATAACTATCTGATCAGTCCCTTTCCAGAAATAGCCTCCCCAGATGCATAGACTTTAGGGCAGGGTCTTGTTTGCATACTGGCCCAGGCATGACTGGGGAGAGCTGACAGAGGCTGTGAGAGTCGGAGCGGGATGCCCCACCAGCAGAGGCAGCTCTCCTCACTCAAATGTCACCCCAGGCAACAGAAAACAGTTCCCAGAGCAAAAGACCATCTTTCACAAGTTGCTGAAATATGGCTTTTTAGGAGAAATCTCCCTATTTTAAAATTTTGGCAAGTCATTGAAATTGTTTATAACACTGTGAACCAAACAAAACTCATGTCTGGGCTGCCAGATTGCCACGTTAAAACATGTCTCTACCACCCCTATGTTATAAGGGACACACAGAAAGAATGGCCATCTGGGCCGGGGTTACACATTGAACAAGTCAGCAGACAACTGGAACCTAAAATCTATCCCTCCATCCATCCCTCCATCCATCCCTCCATCCATCACCCATCTATCCATCCATCATCCACCATCCACCCAGCCATCACCAACCTTCCATCCATCATTTGCCATCCATTTATCATTTATCCATCATCCACCCATCATTCAACCCTCCCTCTCTCCCTCCCTCTTTCTCTCCTTCCCTCCCTTCATCTAACCAGCCATTCAACCATCCATCCATCATCCATCTATACATACATACATCAACCATTCATTCATTCATTCAGGTATTTGTTGAGTGTCTACGGCATGCCAGGGTCCTTAGGCTAGAGGCAAAGGATACAACAATGAACAGATAAACAGATGAAAACAGGCAGATCCTTCTACCTATGCTATTATTTTCTGGGGGAAGCTGACATATAAAACATTAAGTTATAGAGTGTATCAGGAGGCGACGATGTTGTGAAGACAAATAAAGCAGGGAAGTAGAGAGTGGTAGGGTAGAGTTGCAATTTTAAATAGAGTGGCCAAGGAAGGCCTTGTTGAGATGTGGCAGTAGAGGGAAGACCCTCAGGAAGTGAGAGAGAGAAGCTGGCAGGGGAAACACTGAGAGTGAGTCTCGCCACCGCACTATGGGGGGAATGGTAAGGAGGCTGGGTAGGGGGAGACAGCAGGGGTGGGGTTTGGGGGGTGAAGTCAGGAGGGTACAGATCACACACAGGTGTTGTGAGCATGGCTTTCAGTAGAAGCAGGACTTGCTGTAAGGTGCAACCAGGATATCTGTGCAATGGGAAGATGGGATGGAAGGGAGTGGAGGGGAGGAGGAACCCAGGAAGGAGAGACAACTGGTGTGTGTGACAATTGGTGGGAGAAGGCAGTGGCTGAAAAGATGGTGGAGCAGCCGAGGTGGGGAAATTAGAGTCTTGGCAAGGTGAAGGTGCCCAACAGTGGACGAGAGGAGGCAAGGGTGGCATCAAGATGGCACCAAGTCTTCAAGACTGGGGGCGTGGGGGTAGAGCAAGGTGGGCACATGGCTCAGTCATGTGACGGTAGAGAGGGCAACCTGGTGTTCCAAGTAGAGCCGTTCAGGCAGCAAGGGGCACTCAGGGAGGGCCTATGTCACATTCCCTGGGCCTCCCCCTGGGCTACCACACAGTGGTGCTGAATTAATTCAGCTATCTCCCCAGGAGGCCAGAGCCCCGGCTCACCCTTCTTCTCCAGGCCAGCCAGCATCAACTCTTTGCCCTGCTCAGGGTGGCCAGATTCAGGGGATAAAAACACAGACACCCACTTATGTTCAAATTCCACAAAAGCAATAAAGAATTGGATAGGATATTCTTCTACTTAAAAAAAAAAAAAATTGCTCTTTGTTGATCTGAAATTCAAATTTTTCTCAGAATCCTTTGTCTGGCAACCCTACCCAGAATCTCCAAGGGACAGGCCACACAGATGCCAGACAGTGGTGGCACTGAGTCCCTCTCCAGGGTCCTCACAAGGACTGGGATAGGGACATCATTTTTATCCTTTGAAGATAAAGGAGTTGAGCCTCAGAGAGAGGGCAAAATCTGTGAGAACTTCACAGAGGTGAGTAATAGGAGAGGGACCTGGGTGCAGGGGACCTCTCTCTACAGTCCAGGTTGGGCAGCTTACCTGCATTTAGGGATCCCAGGTCCTGGCACGGACCTCTCCCCAGTGTTGGAGGTGAATGGCTACATAGTCCTGCACACAGAATACAGATTGACAGGTCACTGGCAAGTGCAAAGGGGCTGCCCAGGGGTCGGTCGGCACCAGGAAGGGTCAGTAGAGACAGTGAGCAGGCATTTGGGAACTGTGGATGCCTCACCTAGAAACACGGACATGGAGAAGACCAGTGTGGATCTCTGAAGATCTCTGAAGCTGCATTTGTTACTTCCCTTATAGGTCCCATCCACAGTTCCCCCACTGAGTTCCCCCCTGTCTCCAGACTGTCACCATTATGCATGACATCAGGGTAGACTGTAAAAACGGCTCCAATCCTCACCCCTTCCTTCTACCTTGTCCTCTGCAATGGGATTGTGTAGCTCCTCCCATCAGTTTCCCCCACCCCTTTAACTAATTGAATATACTGGAAATAATACTGGACCTGTTCTAAGCCAAGGCCTCAAGAGGCTTACATGTTTCTGATCTCAGTCTTCGAAGTCGGCCACCAGCGTGGGATGAAGCCCAGGACAGCTCTCTGGGAGGTAAGAGGCCCCATGGAGAAAGTCCCCACCATCACAGCTAAGGCCCCAAACATGTGAGTGTGCCTGCCAAGAATGGATCAGCTCAAATGGTCAAGCCACAGAGTTATGAGCTAAATAAATAATGCCTGTTTGAATCCACAGAATTTGGGGATAGTTTGTTACGCAGCAAAAGCTAGCTGATACAGCCTCTACCTTCTCTCTGTTCCTCAGGTTCAAAACTTTAGACTCCTCTTTGACTGGCAAGAGCCCTCACTCCACCTCTCTGCTCCCAGGCCTCTCCTTCCCACTCCAGGCTGAGGGTACTCCTTTCTCTGAGCCAGCCGAGATCACACAGCTGGCCCTGAGCTGGCTAGGATTCAATGCCCCACACTCTGTCTCCAGAGCCGCCCTCCTGAGTGCTCTCCAAAACCTGCCTCGAGGAAAGGCTGTGCCCTTGATGTGCCCTTGGGTTCCCCAGGAGACCCTCAGCTCTGCCAGCCAGGGGGAGGACTTGTCTTGGTCATCTCTGCTGCCCCAGGAGCAAGACTGGGACCAGCTGTGTGTGCAGGGGGTGGGGGCTTTAAGGGATAATCATACTAATGATACATCCAGGTGGAGTAGTGGGAAGGAGCAGAAGCAACAAGCTGCCTATGTTCAGATCCTGGCTCTGCTTCAAAACTGAGTGCCTCGGGCAGGTAGCTAAATCCCAGGGCCTTGGTTTCCCTCTCTGCAAAATGGGGAAACTAGTGTCTTCATCACAGAGTTGTTTTTAAGGGGTAAATAAAGGGAATACTCGAACAGTGCCTTGCACACAGCAAGTTAGTTCTGACGGTTGCTGTCTAACAGACAGCCCCGTGGCTGGTGAAGGGCCTTGTTCAAGTTCACTCAGCAGTGGCAGAGGCACGTGGCTCTTCATAGCCCCATCTCATCCTTGTTTCATCCTTGGGGACATCCTGAAATATGGGTCCTGCTTTTGGGTTCCAGCTGTCGTGAGTCAGATCTCCGGACAAGGGCCCTCTCCCTTCTCCCTGGGGGGTGGCAGCCCTGCCCACCCACTGCCCCCGCCCTGGGCCACTGCTGGGCCCTGGCCGTCCTCCCCTGCTCCCTCAGCCTGTCAGCTCCCCTCTGACATCCTTCCTCCCCTCCCGTTCTCACCTCCTCCCAGGAAATGTCACTGAGACAACATTGATAAATATTTATAAAGGCAGCAGAGGAGATAGGACGCAAACAAGCCAAATAAATAAGCACATTTTAAAATACTGTGCTTGACAGTTGACTTCCCCCGATTGAGGATCTGTGTGTGTGCACACACGTGTGTGCACGAACACATGTGCACACATTCACACACAAGCTGCACACATCAACTCACAGAATGCTGGCTCCTATGAGGTCGTCCGTGGGGACCCATGGGGGCTGCTCCCTCCACAGATGGGGAAACTGAGGCCCTGGGAGTGGCGGGGCCTGCCCAGGATGGCTCAGCTGGACAGTAGCAGTGGGGACCTATGCCAGCTTCATGCATGCTGAGGTCCCTGCTTGGCCTGGTGTCTCTAAACAGAGAACAGCTGTTAGCACATGCATTAAGGGATTTCGTGTTTACTCTGCTCTTATCTGCGGCAATAACTGTGGGTTTAGGGGAGATAGCCACAGTCTGTTCCGCAGCTCTGCCTGGCAGCTGGCGGCCCGCACTGGCTTCTGTGAGCACGCACACCCAAGTTGCCTGCAGCCTCCCAGCGGAAGGACAGTTCCCAGTAGGGCTCAAGGCCGGATTATCCTTCTCATGGGACCTGCACGCAGGCTTCCCTGTGCTTGGGAGGAGGCCTGGGGCCTTGGAGAAGTCCTTGCACCTGGGCCTATGTTTTCCCATTAGCTGGTGAGGTTTCTTTCTTTCTTTCTTTTTTAAAGATATTATTTATTTATTTGACAGGGAGAGATCACAAGTAGGCAGAGAGGCAGGCTCCCTACTGGGCAGAGAGCCTGATGTGGGACTCGATCCCAAGACCCTGGGATCATGACCTGAGCCGAAGGTAGAGGCTTTAACCCACTGAGCCACCCAGGCGCCCCTAGCCGGTAAGGTTTCTAAAAAGGCACCGAAGCTAACAGCCTCCGTGTGGATTCCCTAATTACCATTCTGTCCCCACCCCCACCCCAAGAGGAAACCCATGGCCATCTACATCTAGTTCACATCAGATACTAGTCTTTGGGCTCCATGACCCCCGGCCACCCGGACCCCACCGGGCAGCTCAAGGAGAGGCCCGGCAGGGAAGGCGGGGTCACCTCTGGCTGATCCTGATGGGTGTCCTGTGCCAAGCTCGGCACAGGAAACTCATTTACAAACACTCTGCGACCCGGCCTTATCATAACCAACCCCCACCCAATTAACAGAGAGAAGCCAGGGACTCTGAGATCCCTCAGGGGCCAGCCCCCAGCGGCAGGGAGCCCAGCAAGGATGCCAGGCATGCGTGCCCAGAGCTTAGGGGGTGCCCCTGAGTTCCAGACCCGCACGCTGGCCCACTTCCCATCCGAATTGAACAGGGCAGAGCGACACTACTGTCGTTTGATCAGGTTTTACAGAAGAGAGCCCGGCCTCCAGGAGTCTGGGTCATTGGACAGGTGGGGTGAGGACGCCGGTGCTCAGGCTTCCTGGGCAGGAGCGGCCGCCCTTTGCTTGTGGGTAGGAGGGCCGGAGCCTGAGATGAGCTGTGTGGGAGGTGCCAGCACAGCTCTGGGGCCAGGACAGGCAGGACTGTAGTTTGCTCTGTCCTTCTCCCCAGACATGAGGCACAGGCTCTCACAGCACCTCGCCCCAGACTCCGCTCCCTCTGGCCACGCACCCACCAAGTTAGTCCGCCCTCTGTTCCCCACCCCATCCAATGCACCTGCCACTGCAGAGTCTCCCTAGCACACACGGGCCCACTCTAGCTCACCCTCCAGCTTGCTCCCACCTGCCCACTCCACCCCCCCACCCACCACCACGGGACCCCAGTCCTGACCCCCATTATCTTTATTTCTATTTTTTCCATTTTTTTCTTTGTTTTTCTTCTTTCAAGATTTTATTTAAATTCAAGCGAGTTAACATACAGTGTGGTATTATTTTCAGGGGTAGAATTTAGTGATTCATCACTCACACTGAACACCCAGTGCTCATTCCATCAAGTGCCCCCCTTAATGCCCATCACCCAGTGACCCCATCCCCCTACACACCTCCCCTCCAGCAAACCGTAAGAGACGCTTAACCATAGGGAACAAACCAAGGGTCGCCGTTTTCTTGAATCTTCCCAGCCTGTCTTCACCGGGGCAGTATTACTCTGGGTGTAGAGATGTGGAAACGGTTTCAGGGAGGCGACCAGTAACCCCAGAGAGCTGGGATGGGGATGGGTGGGGAGCAGGGCAGGCGGGACAGGGACCGGGGCAGCAGAACCCTCCAACCTGTCCAAGCCAGGACATTTCTGAGGTACTTGCAGGGGCAGCGGGCTGGCGGTGGGCACAATACCGCATGTCACTTGGATCCTGTGGTCGGGATGTCCGCAAGAGCTGCCCTGGCAGAGGCAGCCCGAACCAGGAGACAGGGAAAAGACCAGAGCAGGGGAGGAAGGGGGAGAGTGGAGAAGGGGAGAAGGGAGGAAGGCAGGGAGGATATATGTCCTGGGCACTGGGCACAGGGCCCTTTTTCAGTTCTGGTTCTCCGGGCGCTTGCCGGATTCCTTTGGCCTCCTCCTCCCTCAGGCCCCACTCTTCAACTCCCCCACCTCCACAGCACCTCCTCAGGAGTACCCCCTCCTGCCCTTCACCAGGTTGGAGTCCAAAATGTCCCATGTCTCCTCCCAAGGACCCATCTCCCCGGCGCTGGCTCTGGCTTCCTGTGGAGAAATGCAAGGCAGCTAGCTTGCTCATGGCCTCGCCCACCCATCTATCCAGGGACTGTGCACGGAGCCCTGTCCTGGGCTGAATCTGGGCCCCTAGACATAGCAGAGGCGTAGTGGACACACATGGCTCCTGGGTCCTCTCTGTTCTCAGGATGGGGGAGGGCATGTCCTGGAAGAACTGCCCAGAGCTTCCCCTAATTGCCCCTGTCCTGGCCCCCCGGGGCGCATCCATACCCTTGAGCACTAGTCACTGGGGATTCCTGCCCAGTAGCTCAGAGGGGCCCACAGAGCCTATAAGCCTGCGTCCCCAGGCCCAGGACCCTCAGTAGCCCCATGTTTTTAGCTGTGGTGCACAGCTGCCGCACTGGCCCCTGAAGGCCCCAGTCCTTGGGGGAGATGAGATTCTCTTTTATTCCCTGATTTGGGGAATGATTTTTTATTTTTAATAAGGAGGTTATTTTAAAAGGACAACAGCTGTGTGAAGACCAGGCTCTGAGCTTGCTGGGACCCCCTAGGCAGGCCCACCCCCATGCTCCTTGTCTAGGAAGAAGGGCAGAGCCACCAGAGGCCCTCCATATGTTCCTTTGTGCAGCAAATGACCTTGGGGCCCTGGGGCAGCTTTCCTAGGGGTCTGCTGCGGTTGCTTTCCTTGGGGACGGAGGAAGGGAGGGAGGGAAGGGAAAGGGCAGAGGAAGAAGCTGGGAGGGACAGGTTCCAGCTACATTTGCCTTTGCCAGATCTGTGGGAGCAACTGAGCCTGAGATGGCCACAGAGACGTCCCAGGCGGGGAAGGTACCGCGTTTGGAGTTTCGAACCCCAAACCCCAAATCAGTCCGTAATTGGCTATACACCATCCACTCCGCAGGAAGGAGAGGAGTCTCAGTGCCCCAGAGGCCTCTCAGCGAGGAGGAGCCTATCATCCCTGACTGATGGGAGAAGCGGCAGCTGTGAGCTTCCTAGCAGCCGCCCTTCGCAAGCCCGGGGATGGGCCTGGGGCACCACCAGCAGCCACTACTGAGCCCTCCCTATGCCTGGTCCCGCCTGTCCCCAGGTCTCAGGGAACACACACGTCCCAAGGACTGAGTGGCAATGGGGCATGGAAAGGAGGTGACCCCAGCTGTGACATTTAACAGAGGCCGGCCAGCTCTGCAGAGAAGGCCTGACCCCAGCCCCTTCGCTCCTTGCAGTGTGGTCCACTTAGTCCATGCAACATCCCAACCAGCTCCCCTCCCCAGAGCTGTGAGCCAGCGGGGTCACAGAGAAGCAGTGCCCAACTCACCACCCCCAGGTGCCTGCACCCAGCCCTCCCTGGGGGAGACAGAATTCCTTGGCACTCATCCAGGAAGCCTTTGGCAAAAGGAAGACACACACAAATGACACCCAGAGAGGATGCCACAAAGCTCAACAACGCTCACTGACCACGTGGCCAGGACTGGGTGGGCCAGGCTCAGGGGAGCTGCCCAGGCCGGGCCGCTCGAGGGCTGGGCCCCAGCAGCTGGTGGCCAGCAGTGACCCCCTCGGGGCTCCTATCTGTCTATCCCCAAACCCAGGCCTGGGATGCTCTGAACAACCGGCTATGGCTAGGTCCAGCAAGGTGAGCCAGAAGCCCAGGTAGTCTCCCTGGCCCCGCCAGCACCCCCGCACCCTAACCTGCCCCACCCCCGCCTCCTTTCAGCCCCAGCAGGGACTCTGCCTCCTCGGTCTCCTCATGCCTGGCCCCTGCAGTTGTCCCTCTCGGCCTCCCCGCCTCCCAACTCTTCTCCCTCTAACACAGCTATAAGACAAAAGGAGCCCATGCCCAACATGGCTCAGCACCCCACCCCCCAGGAGCCCTCATCCGCTTCCTACTCCCAGGGCCCACTTTCCTCCCCAGCCTTGCTCCCCACACCAGGCCCAGAGCCCATTCACTTCTCTGGCTGAAGGGGGATCGTGCTAGAACAGGCTGCCCAGCCTACTTTTGGCTTCAGCGCCTTTCAGGAAACCTGCCAGGTACCCAGGTACCCAGTCTGCAGGACTTCCCGGAAGGTGCTCTCCATAGGTGAGATCCTGTGTTTGTCTGTGTTGCTGTTTGTTCAGCGGCTGCCTTCTGTCCCCCCACCAAACCCCGGAGAGCATGAGCTCCAGGCAGGCGAGGAGCTTCCCCCATGGCTGGCCTATTGCCCAGCCTTGAGCCTGGTGCAGAGAAGGGGCTGTGAAGGTGAGCGTGGCTTGAAGTGTCTGCCCTTTGAGGTCAGAGCTTCCCTCCTCCAGGTCCCTCTGGTGTGACCCAGTGTGGCATCAGGGTCCACATAAGGGCACACTGTAGGTGTGCCCAGGATGTGGGCAAAGGGCTCCAAGCTTGCCATGGGGCCAGTCCAGGTGGGCCAGGATGAAGCAGGAGCTCAGAGGAGGGGCTGGCTGATCAGAAGGGCCGTGATCTCCGTGGGGATCCAGGGAGTGCCAGCTGTCTCGGGGCCACAGCCAAGAGTGACAGGCCTCCCACTGCTACATAGGATGGGGTACTCTGCACCAGGGAGAACTCCAGAGCCACACACACACATGCACACACGCGCATACAAATTTAGGACATAAACACATACATGTAGACATACACACCCAGGGCACAAACCTCACCCACAGAAATAAATATATACACAGGAACCAAGACACATGTCATAAAAGCACATTCTCGGAGACACACAAATTCAGACACAAACACATAGACACACCTATGGCACAAATGTACTCATGCTCACAAAACACACAGAAATAAATAATATACAGGCACATGCCTGCAGGATACCAAAGACAGAAAAGCATACACACACGTGTGCAAATGCACGTATAAAACTCGGCCACAAACCTAGGCAGGTCCACACACACACACACCTGTACCACGTGGACCTCTGTCTCTTGCTCTCTGTCTCCCCACCCCCCTGCCTCCCCCACCTCCACATACACACTTGCTCACCATTTTCATGAGACAGCCTGGTGCCTCCAGTCTGAGCCCAGAATAGAGTGTCCCCCACCTCTGGCTCCCCCTCCCCTTCCCCAATTAGCCCTGGAAACAGGGGCTGCAGGAACAGCCAATTCAGCCTGGGCCCTGGGCGCGCCTGAAGCTAAGAAGCACCTGTCACTTCGAGGATCCCTCTCTGCTCACTGACATCTCCCGCCCCAGCACAGCCCAGAAATGTTCCTGGGGCCAGAGCAGCTTCAGAAAGAGAAGCAGGAACGCTCACTGTGGGAGCCCTTCCCAGCCCTTCCACAGCCCAGAAATCCTCCCTGCAACTGTCCATCCATCTAGCATATATTTACTAGGCACCTACTGTGTGACAGGCACTCACCAGGCTCTGGGGACAAGATGGGGAGCAGAGACAGACAGCGCAGCCCTCACAGAGCTGACGGTTTAGCGCAAGACAGACAAGCTCATCAAACCATCACAAGAGCGATGGTGGGGTCACCACTGGGCCTGGAGTGACCCCAGCCTAGGAGAGGTCAGGGTCGCTCTCATTGGGTCTGAAGCACTACCTGGGTGAGGAGGGGTGAGGAGGATGCTGGGAGATGCTGGGAGGAGGTCAGCGTGAGTGCACAGACCTTGACCTGGTTTGGAAGGAGGGAGAAAACTGGGCAGCCATCTCTCTCTCTCCTCGCCACGCCTCAGAGCTGCAGGCTAGGCCTCGTTTTGCATCACAGCCCTGTTCTTCACGACCCTCCCCACCTGACCACACCACTCTGGTCCTTTGTGATCCGGGAGCTTACCCCAGCTCTGGGAGCTGGGCTGGAGGGTTGGAGCTGGGAGATCCATCACAGAGATGTGAACACTGAGACCCTGAAACCCAAGTGCCAAGGCACGAGGTCACAGCAAGGGAAAGAATCCTCTAAGACAACAGAGCCAGTTAGCCAGAGTGCCTTCTGAAGAAGTTGGTCCAGTCTCCTTGTGCAGATGGGGAAACTAAGGCCACGTCCACTCTCTCTACCTAGAGGACAGGTGGGCAGCAGGGACACAAGTGAGACTGGCTGGTATGGGCCTCGTGGGATGGAAGGGGTCCCAGTGGGGCACATATGTGGGTACATGTGTGCATGTGTACGTGACATGGCATGGAGGGGCTGGGGACATGAGCAGGCTGGTTTGATCTGATTGGCCCGTGCTCATACCAGGAACTTGCTCCACGTTTAGCAAAGCACCCCGGTCCCAGGTCAGAGAGTGAGGGTCTAGGGAGCCTACTGCCAGGGCATCTGGCCCCTGGGCCAACTGAGACAGGGAGCTGTGGGCCCTCAGCAGGCTAGGCATAGAGCGTGTGTGGGCTGCCATGTTTAGGGCTGGTGCTGAAACACACAAGCCCTACGGAGGTCATGTGTGGGGAACTTTCTGAGTGGACTTCCCTGGAAGAGTCCTGCTGGGCTTCTGTGCCCCCAGAGTAGGTATGAGATGCGTGGCAGAGAGGTCCCGACTGTGCGTTGTCTGTGTCCCCTCCTAAGTGCACTGTGCTGGTCAGCAGAACCTCTCCTGTAGAATCAGAGGGTCCCCTGGAATAGGCTGGAGTTCAAGCCCACATGGGGACAGGGCTGCCGGACAGTCCCATGGGAGTGGTACTGGGAGGAGGGGGTGCCACTTGCCCTGGCAGGAGGAATAGAGACTTCTCCTGGGAGCCCCTTCTTCTCTAGGGGCACTCTTGCTCACTGGGCACAAACACAATACAGCAGCTAGTTTTTGCTGTGTAACAAATCATCCCAAAACTCAACGTCTTAGAACAATGACCCTTTCTTATTTAGCATTCCACTCTGCTGGTCAGCTGGGTGCTGGTCTGACCCCTCTCTGCCAGCCTCTCCCAAGTGTCTGTGATTAGCACCAAGTTCAAGAGTGGCTCACTGCCATGTCTGGTTGGTAGCCATTCTTTTGACCATTACACCTTGGCTCTCCGTTGGCTTCTTAGTCTCTGGCTGCAGGTTAGCTCAGGCTCATCCCCATGACAGTCTTGGGTTCCAGGGTAGCAAGAGAGAGCCAGCTCTAGCATGCAGGTCATTTTCCAGTCTCTGCCAGCAACACTTTTGCTGCTGTCCCATTGGCCAGACAAGTGATGGGACTTGCCTGTGTTACAGAGGTGGAGAAGTAGACCCTGGCTGGACAAGAGGAACCACAGAGTCCCGATGGGAGTGGGCAGAAGGGGGTGGGACTTGTGGTCATTGCTGCAATCAATTAATCAGGGGACCTCACTAGAGGAGATAGATATGAGATGGCCCCTTTCAGACCTCCTAGGGGTCGCAGCCAGATGCCCAGAAGAGTTGGGCTGGCAATGCACTTGGGGAAGATGTGTCAGGAGTGGCACAGGAAGAAGTGGCAGGGACTGTGGCTTAGTTGGGTGGCAGCCCTACTGAGAACACAGGCTCCGGGTTGCCTGAGCTCCTGATGTTTCAAGAGAACTCAGAGACCTGTGTTTTTATGTGAAATCTACTGAACTGTTATCAAGCGATTAAACATTTTTAGTAGACTACAGAATGCATTCACACATTGAGATCCTTACGTAACAATAATGCGGAGCAAAACATTGACGCACCAGCCCCCCAGGTGGAGCTCACAGACGTGATGTTTACTGAAAGAGCCCGGAGCACCTGCTCCAGAGCACCTCTGGCCAGATCAGCCTAGTGGCTGGCTCTGCTGGGCAGCCATTTCCCTGAGGACCCTTCCGAGGTGCAGGCAATGTCCCCTCCCTCAATCGGGCTGGGAGTCCCCCAAGGGATACACATGTGGAGCATCAGTGCATTTGCTGGAACTTACACCTTAATAAAAACAAAAAATACAAAGCTCATTCTACCTGGAGGCTAAGCACACCTTCAGACTGGCCATGACCCAGGGAGCAGCCTGTCTTGCTCTAAGCTTGAGGCAGGACGGGGTCGGAGGGGGCGGGGTTGGCTTGCTGGAGGCCACAGAGGGGAGTTACATATGGTGGTGCCTGGCAAGGAGAGGCATGGGACAGAGGAACCGTGACGGAAAGTTCACCACGTGCTGGCAGCCTTCTTGCAAGTGCAATTTGTGAACTCATTTAAGTTGGACTTCGCAACACCTGGGTGAGGAAGGATCTATTATTACCATCATCACATCCCATTCTACAGAGGAGGAAACTGAGGAGAGGAGCGGGAAGGTGAGGTCATAGGATCTGGGTTATGGCTGAATGAAGCCTTTCACACTCTGCCTCTCCAGTCAGGGGCTGACATGCCGTATCAGCCCGGTGGGGGTACTGAGGTGGCCTAAAAGGGATAGCTCTCCAGTGACACACCAGAGGGACACAAGGGATGGTGGACATGGCCAAAGCTGGTCCCCCTTGCAGTTGCCCTCCCAGCAGGTTGGGGGCATTGTTCTGGTGGTGTTAGGGGCACAGGGATAGGATAAGGCTGGGTGTGGAGGCCCAGAGGGCAGGTGGGAGGCCAAGATCAGGGGGCAAGGAGGAAGCTGAGTTAAATACCAAGAGAATCCCCAAGTCCCTAGCAGCCTGCACTTGGAGTCTCACCAGTGAGGCCTCTTGGGAGAAGGGCATCAGGGCTTGGTCCAGCTCCATTTCCAGTTCCAGGAGTCCATGCACCAGGAAGCCGGGCATCTAACGCCGTCCCCATGGCTCTCCTGCGATGACGCCATGCACAGTGGAGCTTTACCTGGTTTCTGGGTCCCAGGCAGCCCCGAGCAGGCATCGGCCCTCTCGTGGCTCCCACAGGCATTCTAGTGTTCCTAGAACCCAGCCCCATCTAGGACAAGGGCTGCTCGGTGCATCCTGCAGGAAGGCAAATGTTCACTGGCCTGGGGAATGGTGCACATTGCAGAGTAGTATGGGTTCTGGGGGAGGGACAGGGTCCCCCTGGGGAAGTAAGAGGCTCAGAGGCCAAGGTGGTGGGTGGGAGGAGCCAGGGAGGCTAACTGCCAACTTCAGGCCCCCTGGCAGGAATAGAAAAAGCCTCTGGCCAGGCCATCTTCTAGGAGCTAGTAAGGCTCCAATACCCGCCCCCTCACCCCCTCTCCCAGGGAGAGGGCCCAGCCATGCAGAGGAAGACAAAGTGCTTTTGTTCCTGGTCATGTTCATCAGGAAGCCAAAGTTAACCTGAACAAAGCAGAGAGGGGCGAACCTCCCACAGGGACCCACCTGGGTATCACCACTGTGCCTGGAGCTCTCCATTTGCCCCTGAGAAAGGGGCAGCCTCATGACAGCTTTCAAGCTCAGGCAGAGACCCAGGAATTCGAGGCCTGGAGAAGTGGCCCCAGGGCCCTTGATCTGCCCCCAGGACAGCTGGCTTGCCATCCCAGACCCCGTCCCAGAGCAGGGAGCAGCCTGTCCCTCAACCATCTCCCACAGTGGCCTGAGGTTGGGGGTGGGGAGCCAGGGCTCAGAGCCAGCCTACTCCAAGTTTGAGAGAAAATGACGAACAGTGGAAATTAGGTCAGCTTCTTAAGGAGGAGGAAAAGAAACCGGAATCCGTGGGACTGCGAAGGGGCGAGAGGCGGGCGCCACGTTGCAGAGACAGCGGGTAATGGGAAAACTTTCTTCAATTATGTGAAGAAGAGCGAGCGCACGTCAGCCAGGCTACAGGCGAGCACGGAACCGATAACAGATGACTGGGAGAGGCAGCTGCTTAATGGGTTTTTCCCTCCATCAGTTAACCCGAGCCAGTGGCCCCGGTGACAGCGAGGGGCGAGGCTCTGGGGGAAGGGCACGGGCTCAAGGGCCCCTCGTGCTAGCTGTTTTCCTGTCCTCCGCCTGGTGACAAGGATCTCGGGGTAGGGGGGGCATGGGGCAGGGTTCTCATGTTTAGCACAGCATCCCGGGAGGGGGCGCAGGGCTCGGCGGGAGGGGGCTGCCAGAGCACCCAGGCTCCCTACCTGAGCTGAGCGCCCCTCCCCGGGGCCACACACAGATGTGACTGCCCCCACCCAAGTCACACGTGCACCAACCTTCACACACGGATGCCCAGACCCAGACATGTAGACACACAGCTGGACAGGCAAAGCACATCTGCTCACACTCTCTCATGGCCACACACACGCTTGTTCCCAGATACTCACTCAACACACCCAGACACCAAACACACATGCATGCTCACAAAACTCCCCCAGACGTAATGCTCACGAAACACTCTCGGACCCGGCCACAGAGATGCACAACCAAATGCATGTGAATGTACAGGGACACAGACCACACACATGCACACACGAGTATTCAGATGCTCAGACTCAAACTGGCAGAAACATAGACACACTTATGTACTCACAGAGCTCACCACACAATCAACATTCCTAAATACGCATACACGTCATACCCCAGACACACATTCCTGAAGTCCCCACTCACGTGGACATGGGGACCAAAGCACCCTCCTCATGGGCAGGTCCACAAAGCCACATACACCAGGCGCCCGGAGCCCACAGTGACTTGCATCCCTCACTGACCCGTTGAGCGCATGGTCCTGAGGACCTATCAGGTTCCAGGACTATATTCCGTTCCGGGTATGTTGCAAACAGCATGGGCCACACCGCACCTCATGAGACTCGCATTCTAATGGGGAAGACAAACAGTGTGTGGGAATTGAGACACTGAAGGGGAACTGAAGCACGTGAGAGGAGCCAATTACACTGCAGAAGCGAAACAGAGCCGCTGAGGGAAGGCCCGCAGGGTGGGGGACCAGCAGATGCTCCTGAAGGGTCCCCCTGAGAAAGGGGCAAGGGGTTCCAGGCAGATGCAACACTAGTGCAGAGAGCAAGGGGGCCACACTGGGAACACTGAGGGGTCAGCTAGAAGGAACAGACAGTACCCAGTGGGAGGCTGAACGGCCGCTCTGAGGGTCTGGCAGCAAGAGACCAGCCAGAGGCTATGGTATTAACCAGTGCATGTGACGGGAGTGGCTGGGTTCTGGGTAGATTTCCATGGCACAGCCAAGAGCTTTCCCTGAGGGACTGGCATGAGAGCTGCTTGGAGCAAGTGGAGGGAAGCTGGCTGTGGCCATTGTCTGAGAAAAGGAAGAACGGATATGGACAGAGGACAGGAGTTCCCTTGGGACACTGGGGCAGGCAGAATAATGCCCCCTGCAATGCTATCCTGATCCCCAGAATATGTCACCCCCCAGGGCAAAAGGGACTCTGCCAGTGTAATTCAATTGAGGGTGTTGAGATGAGGAGATTATTCTGGATTATCCAGGTGGGCTCAATGGCATCAAATGGGTTCTTGAAAGGAGGCATAAGGCGGCAAGAGGGTCAGAGTCAGGAAAGGAAACCGAGAGAGGCAGGTTGGAAGCTGCTTCCCTGGCTTTGAAGGAAGGAGGCCAACAGCCAGGGAACACAGAGGTCTCTAGAAGCTGGAAAGGCAAGGGAACAGATTCTCTCCTAGAGCCCCCAGAAGGGATCGCCGTCCTGCTGACACCTGGATGCTAGGACTTCTGACCCCTAGAACTGTAAGAGAATAACATATCGCGTAAGCCACACCATGTGTGGTCATTTGTTACAGCAGCAGGACAAGACCAATGCAGACGTGTTCAGCAGGAGAGGGTAAGCAGGACCTGTACGTACAAGTGTGGGGTTCCTGGGAGGGGGCCCAGCAGAAGCTGTAAATCTGGGAGGGAAGACCCTGCAGCATAGCTGGAGGGGGCGTTGGAAGGCCTGACACTGGGTAAGGCCGGGGAACCCGTGTGATAGGCATGGGAAGGGGATCCAGCCTGAGCACGGGCCCGGCATGAAGAGGTCAGAGAAGAAAGAAATCAGAGGAGGAGGTGGAGAAGAAGCGTTTCTCCTGTAAGCCAAATGGAGAAAGTACTTCAAAAAGAAAGAGGAGATGAGAGAAAGTGTGGTTCATCTGTCTGTGCGGCAGAAATGGCTTGGCAACAGGAAAGACTTCACCACCGCTATAAGCCACCCCCTCGGTGAGCCTCAAAACCACGGTGCTGATTGAGAGAGGCTCTAGGCGGAGGAACGCGTGCTGTGTTGTCCCACTCCTGGGCCGTCTGGCAAACATAGAGTGTCCTCCAGTCACAGAAAGCAGACCTGCGACTGCTGGAGCTGGGGTTGGGGTCGTGGGAGGGGACATGGGGGTCCGATGCAGGCCTCCTGCAGCTCAAGTATGGTGGTGGTCACATGGGCAAGTGCCTCTGTAAACACCCATGAACTTGCACACTTCTGTGGGTATAATTGATTACATGTAAATTACACCTCTATAAAGTTAACTTTTAAAAAATCAGCAGAGGGCACGATCCCCTTCAACTACTGTCAGTTGAGAAAGCAGGATGAGGCAAAGAATCCCTAACCCTGTGCCACCCTGTGGTGGATACAAGCCAGAGGGAGGGGGATTGTGACTGTTTAGGGCCATCAGGACAGTCTGTCATGGGGACTGGTGGTTGGCTGAAGCATGGCCTGGGACCCAGCAAGGGGCGCTGCTCTGTGGCATTTCTGGAGGAGAGTATCTCCTAGTATAAGACCTGGCAATGCAGGAAGTTCCGACCTTTCTGTGCCCTGGTGGGGAAGCTGTCAGTTGAGCCTGGATGCCTACTGCTGTAGCAGACACCTTCTGACCACAATGAGAAGGCAGGAGAATTTCGGGGACTCTGACACACACTCTGGTTTTGTAGATCCCTAGAACAATCCCAGACTGGTGTCCCTCCATTCTCCAACCCCTACCCACCCTTTCTGAGCCCAGGAGGCCCACCCCACACACCCCCATCAGCTCAGGGCCCTCTCAGTGACACTGGCCCATGGGAGGTAGGGAAAGAGATCAGAGAGAGGTACAGCGGTCAGGATGTTTCTCCCGCTCCCTCCATTCTCTGGGCTCTCTTACCTGGAGTGTCTGCACCCCTGTTTCCCAGAACACATCTTCTGTTGAAGACTCCTCCCATCCTCCCCTTCCTTTGGTTTCTGGCAACATGATTTCCTTCCCTGGTCATTTGGGCCTGGAGGAAGCAATAGCTCCCAGCTCCCGTTAATTTTTTGATGACACTGTGAGTTCCTCTGACCGCCGTCTATCCCACAAAAAGTCCTTTCATTCAATGCCACACAACTGTCTCCAGACTTACAGTTAGCTAAGATCATCAAATACGAGTATGTCTCAAAGCGCAGCCAGAAGCGTTCCTAACAGACTCACCCAGTTAGGTCCCCCACTAGTGGGGAGACAGACCTTCAGGCAGGTAATTATAACATATAAACAGGGCTGAGGTTGTCAACCCAAGCCCCCGAGACCTGGTCTCATCAGAAGCCACCGGATCCCTGCATCGGCGATGAAGAGAGCCAAGGCATCCACTTGGAATGAAGGCACTCTGTTCAGACTCTGTCTCTTGCAACCAAAAACACAAAAAAATTCTGATAGAGGGACCCCAAAAGTGCTATGTTTGATTACTGAATCTGGCAACTAGAAAAGAAGGGCAAAAGAACAGGTCAAAAAAGCTGAAAATAGTTAAGCTAAAAACAGAACACATAAACTCCCCCAAACCTTGAAAGACATAAAAAGCAAATACAATGGCAATAAAATGTTAAGGGGAACAAAAAGCAGAAACTAGAAAGGAAGGTGACAGCAGCAAGCCTGAATTACTAATTACAACAATACGAGTTTAACTTCTTGTTTTACAGTAAGCCTAAAGCACACCCGAATATAGAATCCACTTTTCATATTGAGCAAAACAAAATCAAGCTGCACACTGTTCAGGAGAGATCTTTCCAAAGCAAAGTTACAAAAGATAAATATATACCAGGGTATAAAATCAGGAAGAAAGCATGGGTCAAATATTAATTTCAGATGTAGCCACAGATAAGACAAAAAGCATTACACGGACAGGGAGCACCAAACTGTCATGAAATTTTATGCACCAAATTACATCGCATTTAAATATAGAAAGTAAAAACTCGTGGAAATATGAGGGAGTTTGGTGAATATACTCGACTAATTGAGGACTATAATTCATTTCTCACCATCTTGATAGACCAAGAAGGCAGGAAGAAAAAAGGCAATAAAGATTCTGAATAATATTATTAACAGTGTGTGTGGGTGTGTTTGTGGGGAGGGAGAGGGTACGTGTTATAAAACCTGAACCTCACAAACAGAAAACATGTCTTCCTTTGCAACACCCCTGGAATTACCTGGCCAGATATTTTAGAGTCAAAATTTGTAAACAAATACCTGTTAATAAAAAAGACAAAAACAGAGGAACCATAGAGACCACCTTCCCTGGTCTCGCTGCAATGCAACTAAAGATTTCATTTTTAATGACAAAGTTTTCCAGAAAGATCTTTCAGAAATTTTATTTTATTTTTTTTAGATTTTATTTATTTATTTGACAGAGAAAGACACAGAGAGAAAGGGAACACAAGCAGGGGGAGCAGAAGAGGGAGAAGAAGGCTTCCCGCCAAGCAGAGATCCTGATGTGGGACTCCATCCCAGGACCCCGGGATCATGACCCAAACCGAAGGCAGCCGCTTAACTACTGAGCCACCCAGGCATGCAAGATCTTTCAGAAATTTTAAGGAAGACTTGAATACATAGAGACATGTGCCTTATCCTTGTTTGGTAAGATTTAATCTTTGTGTGATATTTATATAAATTCCACCCAGACTGACCTCTCAAGATGATACAATTCGACTTGAAATCCAAATGAGATTTTTATCTTTTTGACTTTGAAGAAATCATTGTAAAGTGGACCCGGAAGATTCAGTTCATGAATGGACGGGGGAATGTTGAAAAGAAGTCAACTGAGGAGGCGCTTGCTCTCCCAGATATTAAAACCTGTCATAAAGCCGTAATCTATGAATGTTGTGCGTTGAAGCAGAGCCATTAGGCCCACGGAATGGGCCAGAGCGTGAGGAGACTGCCAGGCGCTCACACGATACTCCTGGTGACAAGGGGCCTTTCTAGGTGGTGAGAAGTGGTGGGTTTAGGCAATAATCAAATGAAATCAAAATGAAATAAATTCCAGGAAAAAAAAGACATATTAACTTAAAGACAAACCATAAAATATCAATGAGCATCTGTAAACCTTGGGGTGAGAAATGCTGTCTTAAACATGAGACCAAAAGCAAAGTCACAAAAGATTCACAGGCTTGACTACAAAAATCTTTAGCTTCTGTATGTTTTAGTTTAAACAGATGAAATGAACAAAAAGAAAAATGACACAGAATGAAAAGGAGGGGATGAATTTGGGAAAAGAATTGCAATCTGTATATCCAGGTAAAGGGTTAATGTTCTTAACATACAAATAACCAAGCCAGTATTAACATACAAATAGAAAAATGAGCAAAGAGTATGAACGGTTTTCAATAGGAAAAATACAAATACCAAAAGGCATTTGAAAAAATTGTTCAGCCTCATTAGTATTCAAGTACATGCAAATTAAAGCAACCAGCTATCATTTTTCACCTATAAAATTGGCACTTTATTATTACTATCATTATATTCAGTGTTAGCAAGGGTATGGAAGTATGGGCGTTTGTACTTTCTTGGGGGAAACATAAAGTGATAGAGTTTTTTAGAGGGCAATTTCATTTTCCACGTCCGAACGCATTTTGCCTACCTTCTGACCCACCCATTCTTCTTGGAGAAATTTGTACTAAAAAAATAATTAGCTACAAGGCTGTTGATTGCAGTGTTTTTTGAACGGCGAAATAAGGAGCCTAAATGTCAACTAATAGGCAATCATCGGTTATTTAAAATCATATATTTTCAATATAGTGGAATTCTCTGCCACCATCAGTAATGGTGTCATACAAGTATGGACACGATCGTTGTATTGTGAAGTGAAAAGAGTGAGTAATAAAATAGTATGTATCAGCAATTTTCTCATTTTTGTAAGGGAAGTAAGAAAGGATATACACTAAAATATTAACACCAATTATTCATGGCTAGTGAGATTGCGGGCCATGTATACTCGCTACATTGTGGTTATTTTAATTCTAACACTTTCCTACAATACACATACATTAATTGCTAAATAAAAATAAATGTTTAAGGAGAGATAGGGGATTGGGTAAATTATAATACAATCACACAGTCACAGTCAACAGCTGGGAATATTTGTGTGGCAGAATTATATTCGTTGATATGAAAAGATGGTCATCATACATCGCTCAATGAAAATAGTACATTACAAAACAGTGTGTGCACTATAATCTCATTTTGTTTAAAAATAGAAAATGTGTCTATTTATATGCATAGAAAAATGGCAGAAGATTATAAAATGAAATATTAAGAACAGTTATCTCTGGTGGGTGCAGTGGGGTGAGTCTTTTTGGGGCTTTGTGGATTTCTGCATTTTGTAAGTTTTCTGCTGCTACAACGTATTAATTTCATTTTTAGAAATTACACTTACTTTTAAGAAAATGTTTATACTCTCACATCCCATAATTCTAAGATTTTCATCCCCAGGAAATAGGCTGTCCTTAGACTTGTTTCATCGAGCCAGCAGTTCCGACCTAGGAGGATAGTGTCCCCCAGGACTGGTGACAGTCCCTGGGACATATCTGGTTTTCATACTGGGGGACGGGAACGCTAATGGCACTCAGTGAGAAAGGTCAGGATTGCAGCTAAACATCCTGCAACACACAGGATGGTCCCTACAGCAAAGAACGATCCAGCCCCAAATGTCAGTGGTGCTGAGGTTGAGACACTTGCTTTATACCATTATTTCTTCTTTTATCACTCAAAAGACAAAACATGCCTCGCCACCTTGCCTCAAATCTTTCAAGAAAGTCACATTCAGAAAAGCCCAGAAGCTAAAGGCATCTAAAAAGTCTGCCCAAACTTGGCCTCTATCCACAAATAGGTTTCAAAGGGCGCTGGTTCATAACCCAGGGACACTTCTCAGAATCACCACCCCTTCCATCCCACGTGGACTGCAAAGCCAGCTCCCCCATACCCTCCCAGGGGCACCCTCGGTCTCATCCCATCCCTCCCCAGCTCTCTGCCAAAGTGGCCCACTTTCCTCAGTATCTCTGGCTCTACTCGCTTCTGTTCATGCTCTAGATCCTTCACCACACAGACAGAGCAGGGAAGGAAAGACAATACTTTCTTCTTTTCTTTTCTTTTTACTGGAAGGCAGGAGGCACCAACTGTGTGTGACAAATAAAACATCTGGAGATATATGACCCAATGAGTAGGCAAGAAACGAAGCTTTGCTAATATTTATAATATGGATTGACTTTAGGATATGTATATAATTTGTGCATAAATGTATATACGTTGGGGTGTTGCACTCAAAAAATCATTTCTGGTGAGTTGTGCAACTCTAATTATTTAAGGGTGACAGGGACGGAGGAACAGGGAAAGGAAGGCCTCTGCTCTTTTGGGGGTAGACTGGGATAGAAGGCAAGAATACAAAATAATGTAACTCTTGTCCCCATCACAGCATGATTCTTCAGAGTAATTCTGAAATGTCTACAACTTAGCCATAGCTAGTACGCATTAATTCTATCTGCTTTGCCATTCAGAAATTATTTCCTCTAACCCCAAAGCCATCCTGGAACTGAGACCATAGCACTGGGTTGTTCATCTTTGGTTCTGAGCCATGGCTTGTCCCTTCCCCCTAGGCTGTGTATGGCATGAGGGAAAGTGACTTCTGAATGTAGCTGTGGCCAAATCTAGTTTTCGCTCATCATTTTATCCCTAGTGCCTAGCAGCGCAACAGCCACTTAGGCATTCCATACATATTTGTTGTTTGGGTGGCTAGATGAATGGACATACAGGTGGTTGGATAGATGGAACAATGGATAGATACACAAAGGGAAGAATGGGTGGATGGTGAGTGGACAGGCAAATGAGTGGATGGATGGACAGAGGGACAGGTGGGTGGATGAACAGACAAGTGAATGAGTGAGGGGCTAAATGGATAGGCAGATGGATGGGCAGACAGAGAAACAGACGGACAGTTGATGGATGGATGGATGGATGGATAGATGCACACACAAGCAGATGGGCAAATGGATTGTCCTGAGCATTCAGTGATAGAAATACAGCCCTGAACACAGACCCAGACACACAGTAGGCCCACAGTAAATGATCCCTATAAAGACAAGTGTGAGAAAATAAAGGAAGCCTCTAGTTGCAAAGGTAGGTAGAGGACTCCTGAAGGAAGTGATGCTTGAAGGATAAGTAGAATTTTCCAGGCATGTGGGGTATTTGGGGGAGGCTGCCCCAGGTAGAAGAAAAGCCTTTGGGAGAGGGGGAGGGAGCACAGTAGAGGTTGCTGTCAGAGAGATCTGTGGGGGTCCTTGCAAAGCTCCAAGTTTAGGTGGTTGGTTCCCCCATCTATTCCACCCCATGAATAATCTAACCCAATCACAGAGTCCCATTCCCTTGCCAGTGACTGGTTTAGGATGGGATGGGTGACTCTAATCTGACCAGTGAGACTTGAAAAATCTGTGGGAGGATAGAGGTACTGCTGGAAAACGCTTTCCCACTCCTAACGGGTACATACATGTGAAATGGTATCTTCCCCCTTGAGTCATTCTTGGGTCTGGCCATCAACCTGGGACCATGAAGATCCACCCAGGGGGAGGGCACAGCAGAGAAAGGGAAGACCTGAATCCTCAATGGCTTCCCTGGGCTGCTGAATTAACCAGCCTGAAACTAACTCGACCCCTAGATTTCTTTCCACCTACAATAAATTCCAACATTGTTTCAGCTACCGGGAACTCGGAGCCTAAGACATACGATCTGCTACACTAGACTCAGGAGTCAGGACTTGAACCCACATATGTCTTCCTGCAATCTCCTTGCCACCAGTCCTAAGGAAGGTCTTGTTCTCCCCAAAGCATTAGCTGCGGCTCGTGAATAAATATACAGTCATACCTCTGGCCATCCCTCCAGCCAGTCCAAATGGACACACAGGTTCTGCGCAGAGCTGAAGTCCGCCAGCTAGCATGCAGAAGTATCTATAACCTGTGGCCAAGTTTCTTCTTTGTCTATCATGTGGTCATTTGAGAACTTCCTTGAAGTCATAATTTATCTTCTCCTGGGTCAAATTCTGGACTTGTTTCCTGGAGCCTACTGGGCTCTAAGGATAGCAAGCAGCACAGTGTAATTCTTGGGAAGAACAAGCACCCTCTTGCGAGGAGATTGGTTCATGGGAGGTTGTTGTAGGTTTTCCAAGAAGGGAAGGATGCTTCTGTTTAGACAAGGAGAAGTGGCTATTTTCGGGCTCTTCTGAGTTCGATAAGATCCCCCCGTTCCAATTCTCAGTGTTTCTCTCCTTTCCGACCAGTGCCTCAACAGTTATGTAACAGATCTGTCCCAGCTGTTAATTCAGTTTACGCTGTGACTCTGCAACCCCGTGATCAAATTGGGAGTCTGATGTTCAGCTATCTCAGCCCTTCAGCTACAAAGGAAAAGAGATTGTTCTAGGGATGTTGCTGAAGCTCTCTAATTTTTTGACTGTCTTGAGCTGAGATGTTAAAGCCCTGATCTCGTCACTTTCTTTCCGTAAGCCTCCCTGAGCAGCCAGGGGCAGCCAGCCAGCTGCAGAATTCTTGTGGCCATCGCTCCCATTCTCCAGGCCCAACAGCTCTTTGGTCCCCACAGCAGGGCCGTCACTGGGGACCTCATCCCAGGAAGCCACATCCGTTACCTGCAGGTGACTTGATGGCCCATTTGTTGACTTTAAGACTGCTTTCTCTACCTCCGACAGAAGGTAAGTTCCATGTAAGCAGACACCCTCTGTCATGTCTACCCTAAAATAGTACCACCTACACAGTAGGCACTTAATCAATGCAGAAACCCATTCCTAGCCAGCTGACGGAGGGAGGGGAGTGCATATCTGCAAGAGCACAGAGGAGCTGGCCTGGAGCACAACCAGATCCCGACCCCCAGAAGCAGAGAGCATGCTCTTTGCCCACTTAGCTCCCCTCTGGGGCTGACACAAGGACTGTGTGGGCTGAGGTGTCCCAGGTTCCCCCTGACGGGCAATGCACCTGCTTCTGCATTCAGAGGGACTCAGACTGGCCCAGCTTGAACCCGAGACACTCCTAGACCCCACAAGGAAGTGGGGTCATGTCCGAGCCAGGCCCCCACCTCTGAGGCCAGGGCCATGGTCCCACAGAACCTCATGGGAAGCAGTGGGGGCGGCTCCCAAGGAAGGGCTCCTGTTTGAGCAGAAGAGAAGAGGGGATACTGAGCATGTACATACAAGCACACACATGCACACACCCATGCACGCACGCACACACACACACACACACACACACACACGCATGCACTCACTCGCACACAACGTGCAGACGCACACACACAATCTTTTATTCCAAAGAAAGAATCGGAAGTGATACAACTATTCTTCGGTTAGGGGATTGTTAGAAAATTATAACATATTCTTAAAAAGAATGTGAGAAAGATACATTGAGATTTAGAAAGATCTCAGAAGCATATTGTCAATTGAAAAAAATCAAATTAGAGAATAATAATGCGATCCCATTTATTTTTCGAACTACAATTATATATGTATATATATGTGCATTTAAAAAAAGGTCAGGACAAAAACAGATATTTAAAAAAACGATCAAGCCAGGGAGAGGAATACAAACCAGCAGAGGGAGGGATAAGAGGACTTTCTTCTTTTATTCTAAAACTTCTCTGTTGCTTGATTTGGCGCGGTGAGTGGGATTCAGGTATTGTTTTTAAACACAGAAGAATTTTCCAGGCACGCTTGGTGCGTCTGAGCATCTCCTGGTCTCCAGCTTCCCTCTGTCCTCCCCCTCTCCTTGCTCATCTTCCCCCATAACCCATATCTTTCAGTCGAGATTGGCCATATCAAGGAAACAGGGCATATTTTTTCTGTCACTGAACGACCAGCAGAGAGCTCTGGGTTCGCTGTTCTTCCTGCTGAAAGCAAACAATTGGGTCTTTTCTGCGCTCTTCAACAGCAACCAGACAGGGCTGCAGCTTTTCCTAGTGTGGCCCCAGGGGTATATGTCCCCACCGCTGGTTTCCTGGGTCAGGGGGAGGAAAGATCCCCCAGCGACTGGCAGCGTGTACAGCCCCAGCACCGTGTGCCCACCGTGTATAATGGGAGGAGCATCTGTGGGGCTCCTCCTCTTCGGGGAGGGGCAAGGAAGGAGGCCAGGCAGCCTTCCTGAAGTCCTGGCAGCATGGGGACTAAGTGGAGACTAGAGGTTCAACCCCGACCCCCACCTCCACCGCAGGTGAGAGCCTCACAGGATGAGGGCCAGGCCCTGCTGAATATGCACAGAAACCAAGAACCAGGGAGGGAAGAGAAGTGCCCCAGTCACAGCGCTTGTGCAAACAAAGCCCATGAGTGATCTTTCTAAGGACCCTGCACGCTCTCTACCCTTCCCAGGTGGTCTGGCTTCCATCTGTCCTGCTCCATGCCCCCACACTCCAGCCACAGCGGCCTCGCACACTGGTACTGCCAGGAACCCCCTCCCCATGCCCTCCTGGACGCTCCTCTGCTTTCCAGTTCGCAGCCCCCAGGGGCTTCCCAGCCCAGCCCACCTGGTGCTCCTCCTTCCTGCTCTAAGGTGCTTCCGCTAATTTGCTTCCCAGCACTCACTTCCAGAAGTCTTCTTGTTCACTTGGTTGCTGGTCCATGCTGTCGGCTCCCCAAGGGCAGGCACCTCTTATCTTGCTCACTGCTCACTCCTGCACCTGAACAGGGTCCAGCACACAGTAAGCGCCACATCACTGTGGGTGGGGCTAAGGGGTGACCTCGGTCCACTACAGCTCATCACCGAGGCTCAGGGAGGTGGGCAACCTGCCCAAGGTCCCGAGTCCCGGGCTGTCATGAGCACATGGACTGGTTACAGTGACGCCCTCTGGGCAGGGACCCTGGGCCCAGGCTGCCTGGGTCTGCTTCTCAGCTCTGCTTCTGGCTGGTCATGTGACCCCTGGCAATTCACTCAGCTTCTCATCTGTGAAATGGGGCTGTAGAAAGCACTCATCTCAAAGGGTTGATGCAACAGCCAAAGGTTGATGCACATTAAGTGAGTGGTACGTAGGACGCGCCATGCTTACGACTCGCTCTGTGCAGGTGTAGTGTGGTGGTTAGGCAACAGTGGGAACTGGCTGGGTTTGACTGCAAGGTCCTTGCTCTTCTCCAGGCAGGGGAACAGCAAGGACTTGGTATGGAGTCATGCATGGCAGGGTGAAAACGCTCATGGAAGGGGTTAATAAGCAATGCAGCCAAAGGTGGGGCCAGACCAGATCACCTAGAGCTTGACTTTGACCCTGAGGCAGGCGGTGATGGGCAACCGCTATCGGAGTTAAACAGGAGATCAGCTGTGTGCTTTTCAGAGATTCCTCAAGGGGGCAAATTTGTTGGGACACATTGGAAGCAAGCGGTGCAGTCAGACGAACAGCCTGGTCCCCCACTTTCTGGATAGCCCTTTTCCCCATTCAGGAAACCTTCTCCAACATTCAACAGAGTGTTCGTCTTCTCTTGATGTATCTGCTTAACTACATCCAGCACCCTATCCTTCCTCCCTTCCTACTCAACCAGGATGGACATAACACGGGGCCAAACCAGGACATCCAGGAGCCCCACCCCCAGGAGAGGACACCTGTCATTTCTATCTGCCCAGCATCCTTCCTCCTTCCTCAGCAGCAACTTCCATTCCCCTTGGAGTACCCCCTTTCCCACTCACAGCCAGTGGTCCAGGTGCAGCTAAACCTCACCTCCTTCTGCATTCCTGGTCAGCAGCTGGTTCAAGGATAGGTACAAGACCCAGACTCATTTCTAGGAATGTCTCTCAATCAGTTGTGTAGGAGAAGTTCTCCTCCTGCTCTGTTGTGAGTCTGGAATAGCCAACAACCAACTTGGCTGTGAACCAGGAGAGGATGAGCAGGGCTGAGCTGTGGAAGGAGACAGATGACCAACATCTTTAATAATCAGAACATCTTTGCAGAACATCTCTGAAGCCTGACAAGATCTACCCTTGGACTTTAAGTAACCCAGACCGATATAAAATAATTCTTTCTTCTTAAGAAGTTTCGAGTTGGATTTCTGTTGCTTTTCACCAAATACATCTGATTAATAATGTTCCATAGTGCAACACCATGGAATGGACCAGGATCCTGAAGCTTGAAACTCCGGACTATCCAAACGTGTCCATGGGGTCCTGGTGGTGCTTCAGTCTTCCCAGATCATTTATAAGAAAGTAGAGATGCCTAGGTCCCCACCAGCCAAAGCTTTGGTTGGGGATCTCTATGCAGGGGGTCCACAGAGGGACTGGCTCTCAGCCACCAGGGAACAAGTTTCTCAGAACCAGGTCATAGTGGAGAAGGAAAAAGGCCAGCAGAGAAGAAGGGAAGAAGGAGAAAGTGTTCCTGGGTTCTCAACCAATAAAGGTCACATCAGACCTGAGCTGGGCAGCCTTAGAACACAAAACCCCCAGGCCAGCAGGTGCCTCTCTAGCCATTGCACTTCCTGGGCTTCGTGGGGTCATGGAGACCAGCATCTCATCCCACCTCCCTTTGTTGTTAGGTGAGAAAAGTTAGGCTCAGAGAGCAGATAGGACTTCTTAAATCACACAGCACACTGGCTCAGACCTATGGCCAGAACCTGGTCTTAATCCCACACCTGTCCCCTACCCCCACTCTCTTGGCCAGTTCCCCACCCACTACTCCTCCAAGGTGAGCTAAGCGTCCTCCTTCTTTTCTCTTCTTTTCAAACACTCCCCCTCCCATTCTCCATCCAATCCCAGGACTTAAAGGAGACTTTTTCACTTTTTTGCACTGCGGGTCCAAACACCCACGGCAATGCCACCGTGCCACTCAGAACCGACCTGGCGCACAGGTGGCCAGTGTTGCACTTGATCCAGGTGCTTCCTTTCCCTCAGCTCAGCCTGGGCACTCAGGACCCAGCACAAGAGCTGGGTGGGACACAAGAGGCCACAGATTGCAAACACAAACACAGTAGGTAGGCAAGTGTCCTGGGTCAGCGAGGTTTCGCCGCACAATAAGCCACCCAAAGATGAGTGGCTTAAAGCACCTGCCATTTATTTAGCTCATGACTTTGGGGGTCAGCCATTTGGGTCGGGCTTGGCCGATGGTTCTTTGGCCTAGTCTGGGCTCGGCGGGCCAGAGCTGGGCTTGCTCATTCACCTACAGTAGCCAGGACACTGGCCCAAGCAACTGGACCGAGGATGGCTTCAGCTCCACCTATGTCTTGTCCTGCAGCTGGGGATCCTGGGCTTGGTCACATGGCAGCTGGGCAGCTCCAAGAGCCACAGTGCAAACATACAGGGCCTCCGGAGACCCAGGATGGGAAGTCACGAGAACATGGTTACTTCTGCCACATCCTACCGGCAGGTTCCAGGACAGCCCAGAGTCCAGGGTGGAGAAAGGGACTCATTCCACCTTGGATCACACCACAAAGGTGCAAGGGTCTAGAGAAGGGAATAATTCTGGATATTTTTGTAAGCCATCTACCACAAATTCTAAATATTTGGTGAACATCAAGGATACGCTCTCTATAAAGCATTTACATCAGGGCTTTAACCAACCATTTGCAGTTCCATTTTGAACAAAAACAAGACTGAGGGCCAGATCCTGCTTGGGGCTGCCAGCTTGAGCCCTCGACAAGACACAGTTAATGAATGTTTTTGAGTGAAAAAATGAATGAAAGCACTTCCCACTTTAAAAGCGGCTTAGAGACTTCTGGTACCAGCCACTTGGCAGACAGTAAAACCTAAAAATCCCCCTGCTGCAAACACACAGAAGTAGTAGATAAAATATAACAAATATTCCTTTAAAGCCAAAGGGAAGGGAGAGAAAAGGGGACAAGAGCTAGGAAACTGAAAGCCGGCATACCAGGCAAAGGAGGAGAAGGAGCCGACACAGAAACTATGTCAGTGGGGAGGCTCGGGGGTGTGAGGGGTGATTTGGCATCGGGGGAGCAGAGACCCAAATTCTGATTCTTGTTCAGCAAGAATAGGAGTGGGACTGTGGGGTTGACACCAAGACCCCTCAAAGTAGGACACTGAAGATAAAAGCAGACAGTGGTCAGCTGTATATATGGAAGTCAGCCCCCCAACCTGTAGTACCCAGCCCAGAAAGCTGACCCATCATCTAGACACCAGCCCAGGGGGCCAGTACCCAGCCCAGAAAGCTGACCCATCATCTAGACACCAGCCCAGGGGGCCAGACTCCTCTCTAAAAATCTCAACAAGTCGGATTTGTGGAAGTCAGACCTAAATCTCTAGCAAACAGTCCAGGAAGCTAAACAGTAACTCTTGTAACAATCAACCCTAAATGGGCAGGACTTGATGAATAACAGACACTTTCTCTAATTTTGTCCCCACTTCCAACTTAGGACCAACCAAAGAAAGTCAAAAAGCTCCCCTAACCAATCACAAGGATGCCTCCCTCCAGTTAGCTCCCCTCCAGCTCCCTCAGGCCAGCAGCCTCCTTCAGGGCACGCCTGAAGGCCTCCCTCTTTCCACTAGAAAGCTTGCTTGCTCCTCTACCTGCCTTTGAGTCTCTGCCAAAACACAAGTGGTGGTGGCTGACTCCTCTGATATAGGAAGCTCTGAATAAATAACTTTTGCTTTTTCTCATTTGCTTGGTCTTCCTTTATTTCCACAGAGGGAAAAACAAAAACAAAACAAAAACAAGCAAAAATAAAAAACAAAAAACCTTCATAAAGGCTGAGTCACTTCCAGATATTTTTTCCAAATATGTAACCCAAGTAACTCTCATCCAGCAATGGAAGAATGTTTGCATTAGAAAAAACTATGAACATATTTATTCTCAATAGACTAAAGGAAAAACCATAAGATCATCTGAATATATGTGGAATTAATGTCCATTCACAACAAAGATGCTTAACAAAACAAGAATAACATGGAAGTCCTAAATATGATACAAAGTATGTGTGGAAAACCCACTATACACTTATGATTAATGATAAAATATTAAAAGCATCCAATAAAAGTCAGGAATGTGACAAGGACACCTACCATCACATCTATTCAACATTTTACTAAAAGTCCTAGCTTGTGCAGTAAGACAAGAAAAAGAAATGCAGTGTATAAGGATTGAAAAGGAAGAAGCAAAAATTTTACCATGCACAAATTATAAGATCATCTACACTGAAAGTCCTACAGAACCTACAAACAGCCTACTACTACTAACAAAGATTTGAGCAAAATTGCTGGATACAAGGTCAAAATACAAAGACAAAATGTATCTCTATACCATAGCAACTAGCAATCAGAAATTTTAATTTTAAAAAGACACCAATAACTATAACAATACATTTATAGGATTCAAAAGAAACCTAAAAAAGAGATGTGCAGAATCTTTGTGGAGAAAATTATAAGACTTTATTGAAAAACATAAAAAAGGCCAAAGTAAATTAGATAGATATGCCATGTACATGGGTGAGAAGACTCAGTATCATAAAAATGACAACTCTCCCAAATTGATCTATAAATTTCATCTCAAATCCCAATAGAAAATTTTATAGAACATGACAAAGTAATCCGAAAATTTATGTGGATGAGGAAAGGACTGAGAGTAGCTAAGACACTCCTGAGCAAGAAGGTGGGAAAACCCATCAAGATAGTTATTAAGATCGACCATGAGGCTTTAGTAACTAAAACTGTGATGTTGACACAGTAAGAGAAATACACCAAAGGGACAGGGAAGGGACCCCCAAGACACAGACTCAGACACAGAAGGAAAGAACTAACACTGCAGGACAGTGAGGAAGGTGACAAAAAACAGAAAGAGTTGTCCCTACCAAAAAAAAAAAAAAAAAGTTAATCCTTAATTCAAATCATACAATATAAAAAAAAAAAAAGACAGCTACATTACAGAATTAAATGGTGAATAAAACTATAAGACTTATTAAAAAATAGAAAAAATACAACTTCTGGTGGGGAAAGATTTATTGAATAAGACACAAAATCACAAACTACAAAGGGAAAGATTGAGAACTTTGCATACATTAAAATTTAAAGCCTGCTGTAAGACAAAAGACACAATAAACAAAATAAAAAACAAGCTACAAACTGGGAAAGATATTTGCTATGCACAGAACTGACAAAAGATTATTATTCAGAATATGTAAAGAACTGCTACAAATCAGAAAAAAAATGCCAAACAACCTAGAGGAAGAAAAAAGAATGGGCAAAAGATAGAAAGGAGTATTTCACAGGCAAGGGAAGTGGGGTGGACAGTTAACATATGGAAAGATGCTCCACGTTAGCAGTAACCAAGGAGCTGTAAAGTAAATAGAATTTCATTTCATTCCGCGCATACTTACTGAGCACCTATTACAGACCAGACATTATTCTGCCATTTAAAAGTCTGGAATTCCCAGACAGGACTGTCTTCTATGTAAACCTAGACCAGATGTTAGAATAGACCTGCGGGATACATAAGCTTCAAAGTCAAAGATCTGTGGCATATAAGTAAGATCAAGTGATTGATACCACATTCAAATCTTTGAGTGTGCGACTGGGGCTTCTTTGAGTGAAGGGATAAGACAGGTGGTGGTGCTAGGATCTTAACAAATCTTTGCATCATGAATCCAGCACCCAGACTCCAGTAACGCGACTATTGTGGTCAGGTAGGAACTTAGACTTCCAGGCTTGGGGCCTCACAAGTCCTGCAGGGGTTTACTGGGTGACTCTGCCTGAGACTGATGCTCTCCTAGAGTAACATGGAGAGTCACCTCCTTAATGTTCCAGAACCTCCCTCTGTGGGAGTGAGAGGCCTGTCCCTGTACTTCTCTGGGCAGTGCTGCAGACTCTCTCCCAAATCATTCACTTAGTGGGAGTAGAGTTGGGATAAAGGCCCCTGTGGGTCTAGGCCTGAGGGTCATAACCCCCCCCCCATTAAAATGAATGAATAGAAACATCAGTTTTTGGTGATAATAGAGAGAAAATGGAACTCTCTTATGGTGCCTACTTTTTGACAATATCTAGGTAGAGCTGCTGTTGCCCCGACAGCATGATCCAGCAATTCATCCCTAATTCTCAAAATGGAACAAGAAGACAAGGACAAAAATTTTCACCGCAGCTTTGTTTAGTATGAGAAAAATGAGGAGCATCCTGGCAATGTTTATCTGCCAACCAGATAATGAACAGGGACTGTGGTCTATTCATCCATTGGGACACCATGCAACACTTAAAATTAAGGGAACACAGTTAAATCTAAAACACATGTTTAGCAAAAGAAAGAGAGATGCAGAATTGTACGTATAGTCTATTACCATTTATGAAATTTTAAAACGTGTAAGACAATCCTATAGATTATTCAGAGGTATAGGAACATATGCAGTAAAAGGAAAGGAGAAACACCAAATTCAGAATAGTAGTTTCTGCTAAGAAGGAGAATGAGGTACTAGGATGCAGAAGAGACACTCTGGAAGATTTATCTATATTGGTGAAGTTTTTACTCCTTGAAATCACACACACATTGACACAGACTCACAAACTGAAGCAGAATGCTGATAAATCGTGTTGTTTACCAGTGTTTGTTGTTTTATTCTCGATGATTTTCTATGTGCAAGCAATACCTATAATTTAAAACATTTTAAGTCAATTGTGAATGCATATGAGACCCGATAGGTGAAGCATCCACACACTGGGGTGACATATCTGAGAGTGGACACCTGTCCCTTGGCCCGGAGCCATGCTCATCCAACTGCCTCCACAAGCTATCTGTAGTCATCGCTAGGACAAAAGAGGGCAGGAGGTTGTATGGCCAAATTAGCTCATCAGACACCAGATTTTTCTTACTGCAGGACTTCTCAGAGCCTTTAACAAGCTGATTAAGATGATGAATCTTCAAGAATGGGGAGGATTTTCCAAGCCTTTTAACATCAAACCCGTTTCTTACAGAACACTGTGTAGAAAACGCTGGTCAATGGATGAGCACATTCTCACGTTTTCCAAACATCCAGCCCTAGGGCCTTCTGTGTGTTGGGATCCACAGCTCTGCGGCCACCAGTCATAAAGCTGTCAGGTTTCCATCCTATCCCTTCGCCATCCTGACCAGCATATGAGTATTCCCAACAAATCCAGAATCCCTCCAGAGGTGAATGGGTAAGCAAACTGTGGTACAGTGGAACACCATTCAGCAAGCAGAGGCGTGAGCTGTCAATGTAAGGGGCAACATGGGTCAATGTCAAAACAGCCATGCTAAGGGGAAGCACCAGACAAAACAGGGCTCGTGCTGTCTTGTTAGAGTTCTATAAAACGTTAGGCAATTCAAGCAAATCTATAGTGGCCCAAAGCTGATCAGTGGTTGCCTGTGGGTGGGGGCAGGGGCAGAGGGAAGGATGACGAAATAATAAAGGGGCATATGGAAACTTTGAGGGTGACGGATATGCTTATTATCCTGATAGGGGTGATAGTTTCACAGATATATATTATGTCAAAATTAATCAAATTGTACACTTTAATTATGCACAGTTCTTGTATGGCAATTATACTTCAATAAAGCTATTTTTAAATGGATTAATTTAGGGCCTGGCAAGGAGAAGGGGGTCCCTTTGATTTGGGGCCATGGGAGACAAATTTGTCTAAACTTTTGCATTTCCTAGGACGGGGTCTTACTCATCTTAGTTACTCAGTGAATAGGTGTTGGATGAATGGATGGATAAGCAGGGGAATAAAGGAATGAATAAATCAATGGATTAGCCAAGATCTGAACATGAAACAGCAGACTGACTCAGCTGAGGGCCTGGTTTGGGGTCTAGATGGCACAGGGGTGAGGGTGGGATGCGAGAATTCTGAGGCTGGGAGCTGCCCTTGAGAACAGCAGCTCAGGGTGGAGTGAGGTCTGGCCAGCAGGGAGCTGTGGGTGAAGAGGAACACGGACCCCCAAGCAAAGCCAAGAGCTGGGCTACCAACAAGAAGGATGCAAAGCTGTCACTGGGTGTGGCCCAAACGGTGGGACCTGGTAATGCCATTCTGTGGGTCCCTCTTAGAGACTGATTGGCGCCCCCTAAATTTGTATGTGAAGCCCCAGCCTCCAATTTGATGGTATTTAGAGATGGGGCCTTTCGGAGGTAATTAGGATTGATGAGGCATGAGAGTTGGGACCCCATGAAGGGGTTAGTGTCCTCATAAGAAGTGACACCACAGAGCTTGCTCATTCTCTCCTCCACATGAGGACAGAATTAGAAGGTGGACTTCTATAAGCCAGGAAGAGAGTCCTCACCAGAAAACAAATTTGCCAGCACCTTGATCTTAGACTCCCAGACTCCAGAACGTTGAGGAATCCATGTCTGTAGTCAAAGCCCGCACGCTGTGGAATTCGTTAGGACAGCACAAGCAGACAGATACAGCACCTGATGGTTTTGCCTCCCCAGCATCCAGCTGGTAACAGCACCCTGAGCTCTTTGGGGAAATCATCCCCCTGGTTTCATTTCATGTAGTAAGAAGGAAGGGGAGATCCTTCCCCAGCCCCGTCCCACTCCCTCTCCAAGGAGAGGTACGTGGTCTAGGGCTGAACTTTCAGACTCACGCACCTGGTTCAGTGATGAACACAGAACCCAGTGTAGACCAATGAGAGTTAGGCTGGGACTGGGTGGTGGCGGGGGGGGGGGGGGGAGGGGGTGGCAGTGGGTGGGAATGCTTTTCTCTGGGTTTGGTAAGTCAGTAGAATGGAAGCCGTGGCCATCAGGACCCAAAGTGATGTGAGCCTATTTGAGAACGAAGCTACACAAAGGGAAGGACAAAGGAAGTATATGGAGAGACTCATTTCTACAGGGGCCAGCCTGGACCAAACACACCTGACCAGATTTCTCAACATTTTCCAGCTATATGTGCCAATCACATCTGCCCTTTGCTTAAGCCAAATCAGATTTCTTTCCTTGCAGCCGGAGGAGTCCTGTCTGACACAGGACCCCTAGCCAGAGCAGTCAGTGTAGATAGTCAAGTCACCTTGGAAAACAAGGCCATTTCCTCCAGCATCTCACCTGTACTTGCTTCCTGTGTGCAGGGTCTAACCCCTCTCTGACTTTGGACTTCATCAAGGTGAAGAATCACTATTCCCATTTCAAATTTGAAAAGGTTAAGGAAAAACAGAGAAACAACAGGTGTTCAGACTTCTATAACCTTGCTCCCATTCAAGGCAGCAGGTACCCTCCAGGAAGTGTCTTCCATGACCTGATCTGCTGATTCATTTCCTAAGGGCTAGGCCTCCTTCACTCCTCTAAGAACCTCCTTTCTCCTTGACTCTGTAAATTCACCTTTGCCCTTCCTGAGAGCACTCAGGCATGTGCGACCTACCTAAGTTCCTATCCTAGACCCCTCCCAGACCTCTGAATGCTGACTGATGCCCAGATCCCAGACCCCACCAGTCTCAGAGGTGGGGGCCACCCCACACAGGAAGGCAGAATATACATAGCTCACTCGGGTGTATGGGAAGATGGTGGCCTCACTTCAGGGTCAGCCCCAGGCCCACAGAATCAGGCGGTCCTGAAGAGCAACCCATGGGCATCTTCCTGGACCCCCAACCAGGTTTGGACAGATGAGACTAAACCAGCTGTGTGGCTGCTGGTGGCAGATTTAGTCTTTCCTAATGGACTGACATCCTTGGGGAATTAAGTGCAGGATGCGCTTAATAAAGTCATTATTCTGCCATCCAGCTGTGCAGGATAGGAAGATGACAGGGAGAAGCGGGGGCTTACACTGAGACATCTCCAGAACGGGGACAGAAAACTGAGTTGGCTAATTGCCAGAGCCACAGACTCTTCAAACCTCCAAATGGGAAGGGGCCCAGGCCTATAGAAGGGGGTCTGCAGAACACAGGACTCATTAAATGGAGCAGGGACAGACAATGAGGAGCTGAAAAGCAGGTCTTTCCCATCTTCACCTGCTCAATACATCTAGATTCCTGTTCTGATATCCAAGCAGGTTTCTGTGGCTTGAAAAGAAATGGGGAGAAGGAATACTCACTATGGTAAAGAAAGCATAACTATAGCACCCACTTTCTGTCCTACCAATTGCTGCTGTCTAAACGCTGTTGGTGGGGAACCAATCTGATTACAATTGTATGTAAAGTAAGAGTCAAAAATCACTCAAAGAGGTGACAGCAGTGAAAAATGGCTACGTAAGGACATCCAACATTTCTCTCCTGCATAAAAACAATGAGAAATCTGGCAAAAATGGTGAGAATCAACACTTTGGAACTCGAAATTAACCAAAGACATGCAGCAATCTGAAGAGGTTTAATCAAGAAAAAAAGGCTGACTCTCAGTAAAAACGATGAGCTTTGTGCTATTTTAGCTTATCCTAGCCCATTTTTCCCTCCCCATAGCTCCAAGATACCTTAAAAGCCAAGAACCCACAATCCTGGTCAAAACCAGCAGCCTGGCAGCCAAGGAGGCAACAGGATAAGATGGGGGTTCCTTTAAAGCCCCAGTCCCAGGGGCACCTGGGTGGCTCAGTGGGTTAAAGCCTCTGCCTTCGGCTCAGGTCATGATCCCAGAGTCCTGGGATCAAGCCCCGCATCAGGCTCTCTGCTTGGCAAGGAGCTTGCTTCCCCCTCTCTCTCTCTGCCTGCCTCTCCGCCTACTTGTGATCTCTGTCTGTCAAATAAATAAATTCTCTGGGAAAAAAAAAAAAAAAGCCCCAGTCCCAGAGAACTGTCATTGTTTGGTCTATCTGGCTATTCCCTGGAAGACCCCACTTGCAAAACAGTCTTTATTTGAACTGACTTGGAACTCACCCAGTGTGAATAGCCTGTCTCCTGGAGTTATTTGTCAAAAACCATCAATGGTGATTGTCATGCATTGTGGATACCTGGATAACAGTTGCGGAAAATCATATATTAACCAAAGAACTTAAAAGGAAAAGCTGAGGGGTGCCTGGGTGGCTCAGTTGATTGTCAGACTCTTGATTTCAGCTTAGGTCAGGGCTCAGGGTCATGAGATCAAGCTCCAAGTTGGGCTCCACACTCAGAGGGGAGTCTGCTGGAGAATCTCTCTCTCCCTCTCCTTCTGCCCCTCCCCCACTGACATTCTTTTTCTAAAATAAATATATAAATCTTTTAAAGAAATAAAATCTGAGGAATGAAATGTCCATAAGGACACTGAACCTACAGAGCCCTGGGATTCTAGGAGGCCATGAAGGTGTGCAGGACCGTGTGGATATTCAGTGCTAAAAACTTGCTCAGAAAAGACCCTTAAGGAGCCTTAAACTCTTACCTCTGGCTAAGTTTGAGAATCTGCACAAGCAGGAAGAGAAGGCTAAGATGGAGTTGTAAACTGCTTGAGTAAGTGTTGAAATAATGGCATGCCCCAACACACACACACACACACACACTCACACACACACACAGCCCCTCAGCAAAAAGTACAGGGCATGATGGTTCCAGGTATTTAGAAAATCTCTATCCAAACATTAGCTGACCATTAAGCTAGCCCAACAGACAAATCAGTGAGCACACATGACAAAGAATACAAACATTACAGAATTAGTTCAGAAAAGTCACAAACAACAGTTTTTAAAAGCCACCAGAAAGAAAGAAAAGAAAAGAGAAAAGAAAAGGAAACTGTAGTAGAGGGAGAATATGATTTCCAAAGTTGCCATATACATATATGTATATGTATATCATAAATATGTATATGTAAAACAAAGCACAAAATGGCAGAATTAAATCCCACTTTATCAGAAATGATCTTAAATATAAATGGAAAACACTCCAATTAAGGGGCAGAGGTTGACAGAATGAATTTTTTAAAAAACATGATTCAACTATATGCTATCTATAAGAGATATACTTTAGATTCAAAGACACAAATAGGTTGAAAGAATGATGGGCACCTGGGTGGCTCAGTCGGTTAACTGTCTGACTTTGGCTCAAGTCATGATCTCAGGGTCCTGGGATCAAGCCCCGCATCAGGCTCCTTTGCTCAGTGGGGACACTACTTCTCCCTCTTCCTCTGCCTGATGCTCCCACTGCTTGTGCTCTCCCTCTCTCTGTGTCATATAAACAAATAAAATGTTAAAAAAAAAAAAAAAGACAACCCCTACCTCACACCATATATACAAAAATTAATTCAAAATAGGTAAGACCTAAATGTAAGCACTAAAACTATAAAACTACTAGAAGAGAAGATAGGGATAAATCTTTGTGAGCTTGGATTAGCCAATGCTTTCTTAGATATTATACATAAGACACAAGCAATCAAAGCAAAAAAGGTGAATTGGACTTCATCAAAATTTAAGTTTTTGTTTCAGAGGAAAAATGTGAACAGACAACCCATAAAACTGGAAAAATATTTGGAAATCATATATTTGATAGGTTCTAGTATCCAGAATACATGAAGAACTATTATAATTTAATAATAAAGAGACAAATAGCTTAATAAATAATGGGCAAAGATTTGGGTAGACATTTCTTCAAAGAAGATAAACCTCAGCAGGTTTCTCCCTAGGTCTCATGGCTCTCAAGTGTGTGGGCCATAAGCTACCCAGGTGCAAAAAAGACTGGGAAATAAACTGCTCTTCTTTTTAGCCCTTACTGTAGACCACTAAAAAGGTGATTGGGAATGCGTGTTGATTGGACCCATGTCTAAGGGAAAACCTACCCAGTTTCCCACCTGTGTGTCTTCCTTACTACTCATATAGAAAGAACACTTCTACTCACCAAATGTGTGGGGGATTTTGCCCACACCAAGCAGTTCTCTGCGATACCAGCTGCATGTCTGACAATTTAACTCAATTCTGACATTATTTGCCTGGAGATAGCATCACACCCGTCAGGTAAAGGGTTCAGTCCTATAAGATGGCAACCCCCGACTCCAGATGCCAGTCACAAACTGAGACTATCACCTGTGTTTCCGACCAAACTACAGAGATTGGAGGTTCCAAAGACCCCCTACTTGTTTGAATAATATGCTAGAGTGGTTCACAAAACTCAGGGAAATGTTTACTTACATTTTTCAGTTTATTAAAAGATATGTTGAAGGATACGGATGAACAGGCAGATAAAGAGATGCATAGGGTGAGGCGTGAGAAGATCCTGAGCATAGGAGTTTCTACCCCCATGGACTTGGGGTATGTCACCTTCCTGGGTGTGTTTCCCAAGCTGGAAGCTCTCTGAATCCCATACTACTGGGGTTTTTATGAGGGTCTTCTCATAGAGGTGGTATCAAATATTAACTTTATTTCCAGTCCCTTTCTCCTCTCTGGAGGGTTGAAAATGGGGCTGAAAATGCCAAGCTTCTAATTATGGCTTGGACTTTCTGATGACCAGCCCCAATCCAGAAGCCATCCAGGAACCCACCCAGAATCCCTGCAGTAGAACAAAAGATGCTCCTAGTGCTCTTATCACTTAGAATTCACAAGAGTTCTAGGATCCCTGTGTCGGGGATGGGGTCAAAGACCAAATACTAAGAGATACTCCTAATGTTCTTATCACATAGGAAATTACAAGGATTTTATGAGCCCTGTGCCAAGATCCAGGGGCAGAGACCAATATCTGTTTTTTTCTATGATCCCACAGCCAACTTAAAGTGTCTGTCTGCAAGCATAACTAAAAATCTAGAAGAATAGCCCCAAAATATTCACAGGGTTTATTTCTAGGCATTAAAATTTATCTTTTTGTGCTCTCTGTCTTTCCTAGAAGTAACTCGGAAAACAGATGATTTCTGCTGACTTCTTAAATATAGATAAGACTGACTTGAACACCTATTCTGTGTTCCATGGAATCCCATAGCTCCACCAACATTACTGCCAAGATGTCTGTAATTACTGAGGGGTTTATGCTCCTGTGTTCACCTCTGGGCCCAACTTCTCGTTCCCACTGAATTAGTTCTATTTATGAACTGTGTCTACCCATGCTTATTGTCACTATGTTGTATTTCATGGAGCAGAGGGAGAACCTAGCGCTTTCTTCAGTTTGCACACACACATGTACACACAAACATACAAATACACATGCTACTCACTATTGTGTGCTTTACTGAATTCCAGCGAGAATTCAACTTCAAATTAAGTGCCTGTTCGGAAACAGAGACATGGAGGGTGGAGGATGGTCACTCTCTATTCTGATCAGCTCTGCGGTATACATCTTGGTAGCCATCTCGGGCTTTGACCATACCTACACTGCCTCATGACCCAAAAGGTGGTCACTTTCTGACCATTCAAAACTGCAAGAGTTGTGACAACTTTCTGACTTGGCTCCTAGGACAAAGGCCACAAGAGCTGACCACATAGGCTGGTCATTAAAGGGAAGATCTAAACTCACCCCTGTTAGCCAAATGTACAGCAGCTCTCTGCTGACTACTTTCTCCTTCACAGGAAACCAAAGAGAGACCCCTTGGGAGTGAAACAAATGTCACCGACCTTGCTGTCAATGCACTTTGGAAGTAGTTATCAATGCCATTTGCCCAAGGGCTAAAGCCACCAAAAGTCATCCACAAAATACAATGTCAAAACACCCCCATAAAATGCAATGTTTCCCTTCTGCCATGATTTCTTCATCATTCTCAGGACACTGGTGCTCGTGAGTTCTGCCCTCCTGGCCAGAGAGGCCCATGATCTTCACTTTCTGAAATGTGGACCCTGCTTTTGTTCTCCTAAGGATGGCAAATCAAGTAGAATTTTGGTCAAATCAAAACTTGGCCTAGAAATTCAGGGATGGTTCAATATTAATAGCATCACATCAATAATTCAAAAAACATAAAAATCATCTAGATCAGGAGTTTGAAAACTCATTTCGTAAAGGCCCAGATAATAAATATCTTAGGCTTTATAAGCCCCATACAACCTTTATTGCATATATATTATCTTTTAGTTTTGTTTTTCATGAGAAAATATACTTATTTTAAATTTAAAACAAATGTCATTTTCAACATTCAAAAACACTATTAGAGACATTTCCACTGTACAGAAATGAAGCAAGGATGTCTGCTGTTACTAATATTATTTTAAGCTGATCTGAAAGGTCTAGTCAGCTAAATAAGACATGAAAAATAAATTTTAATTAGAATAGAGGTACCTAAGTTATTTTCTGATAGTATCAACTGGATAACTACTGGAAACATCACAAAGTTTCAGTGGCATAGTCATACAAAATAAACATGTAATAAAATTGCAAAGCACAATAGAAAAAACTCCCAAAACCATAAATTATCTAGGAATAACTTTTTCACAAAACGTATGTGAGTAAGGTGTGTCTGGGTGGCTCAGCTGATTGAGCATCTGCCTTTGGCTCCGCAGGGAGTCTGTTTCTCCATTTCCCACTGCTCCTCCCCCCCACTCATGTGCGCTGTCTCTCTTTCTCTCTCAAATAAATAAATAAATCTTTAAAAATGTACGTGAGGTATAACAATAAAATCGCAGAGCTATAATGGGCATATTAAAGAAGTCATCCAATATTCCATTAGGGGAGGGGTAAATATTCTATGGTTATAAGTACCCCTATAAATTAATTTCTAGAATAAATCTCATTTCTATCAGAACTAAATTTTTAGCAAAGTAATCTGCAAGTATATTTTTTGGAATAAGCAAATTAGGACAGCCAAAATATTTTAGATTTTTAAAAAAGCTGTAATGAGGGGATTCCTATTATGAAATAACAGTTACGAGTGTGTCACCTGGAAAGAACATGAGGAACAATAAAAGAACACAGAAGAACACAATAGAAAGTCTAACAAAAAGGAACTTGTTAAAGATAAAAATTTACTATATGCTAAATATGACACTTGAATTCAGCAGGGAAAGAACAAATTATTGAACAAATGGCACTGGAACAACTGGCTGATAATTTATTTATTTATTTATTTATTTTTAAGATTTTATTTATTTGACAGAGAGAGAGAGATCACAAGTAGGCAGAGAGGCAGGCAGAGAGAGAGAGAGGGAAGCAGGCTCCCTGCTGAGCAGAGAGCCCGATGTGGGGCTCGATCCCAGGACCCTGAGATCATGACCCAAGCCGAAGGCAGAGGCTTTAACCCCCTGAGCCACCCAGGCGCCCCTGGCTGATAATTTAAAGGAGAAAAATGAATGACCTATTCTCCTTCCGCTGTACAGCAACATGAATTCTGGATGGATAAAGGAGTTAGTTGCATGCTGGCTCAACAATGGGGACTGATGTAATTCACCCCTTATCTTCCCACACCCATTTCTATGGATAGGATCAAAGGAATATGGGCCCAGGGAAGTAAATATCCACCCTGGAATCTACCCACATGTTAGGAACAGCCACTAGGTTAAAATCACACCTTCCTTTTTCCACTGTATCTTCTTAAAATGGATGGTAGCTTTCCTCAAGGAAGCATGGTTCCATCCATCCTCCCCAAGGGTCACACTGCTGCATACATTAGACAACACTTCTTAGCATGTAATGTAAACCTTAGCCCCACCCCCTACTCTGGTTCTGCCCAATCTTTCCAACTGTATTCACTACTGCTCTCTCGTGGAGACCCCATAAGTACTCTTTGCTTGATCCAAATTAAGCTTCTCTCTGTTATTCAAATGTGCCCATTTTTCCTGCCTCTGAACTTTGGCTCATGCTCCGAGCTCTGGTCTACTTGGAACACTCTCCTCCCTTCCACTGGACTTCAAAATATGGCTTATTTGCCTGTTCCATGCTACCTTTTCCATGAAATCTTTTCTGGATCCTCACACCTGAGTAAACTACTCCAAATTCACCCCCATGGTATCTGTTTTGGACAGGATTCTACAGGATGTACGTGACAGACTCTCAGCTCAAAGTGGCTTCAGCAAAACAAGGAATTTATTGACTCAAGAAACTGAAAACCTCAGGCCTAGTTTGATCTTAGTGTTCGAACAACATCATCAGGAGTATCACAATCTCTTTCTGAGTTGGTCATGTTTTCGGTAAGCCCTCTACCAAGTGGTGGCAAATGTGACTTGTCCCAATCCTACATTCTCACCAACAAAAACAGAACTTTCTTTCTTGACAATAGATGTTCCCAAATTGCATCTCATCAGCCTAGCTGAAGTCGCATGTCCACCCTTGAACCCATCACCATGGGAATGGAGGAGAATAGAACGTTCTGATTGTCTAAGCCCATGTAATGCGCTCCCATCTGGACACTTAGAGGGAGAGACAACCCTACCTCTACCACAAAAACTGAGAGTAGAGAGCTTGTGATTCTCTACAGGAAAATCAAGATGCTGTGCTCAAGAAGAAAGGAAAATCCATCCAAAACAGGAAAAAACAAGAGAACACAATCCAACATGTGGGTCATTCCTCTCATATGACACACTGTATTTTGTTTAATCATCAAGATCTTAATTGTATCCTGTCTTTACTGCCTGCCAGACTGGGAACTTGTTTAGGTCAGAGAATGCTTGACTCTTCTGTGTCACTCATTGCCTAACAGTTTCTTCTTAGAGGAAATAATCAGTGGATGGGGATCAGACTAAACCAGACCAGACCAGATCAGATTAGACCAGACCAGACCAGATTAGAATAGAGCAGACCAGAGTCAATAGAACAGACTAGAACAGAACAAACCAGACCAGACCTAACTAGAACAGGCCAGACCAGACCAGACCAGAACAGACCAGACCAGAGACGATAGACCAGATCAGACCAGACCACACTAGACCAGACCAGACCAGACCAGACTAGATCAGACCAGATCAGACTAGAATTCCTCCACTCAGCCCTTAGGGCCTGTGCTAGGATGCAGGATCCCAGGACCAGATTGGATCCTGAAAACAGATACTCAAGAGGTCAGAGGTAGTCCAACGGTCATAGGGGGATCCAACTCATAGCATTTTTTTATTTGGCCCACATAAGGATGTTCTCCTCCTCATCACTGAACTACTGTTAATATTAAAAAATTAGATATTACCCAGAAGTCTAGATTTCCAACTTCTCAATAGAAAGGAAGCCCTGCCAGAACTGAGCCCACATTGCCCTGTGACAAGCATGGACCTCGGCTGTCCCTTGGATGGGCCCCACTCTCCATTTCACTGCTCCTGGCTGTTTTGGAGTGTCAGACTTTGCTCTGTATTCCCTGCCCCCAATGGGCCTGTGAGATGGTGCTTCCTATTGAAATCAGAAGATGAATGAGGGTCGTGGTCACTCCACTTTTGCCTTTCCCACTGCGATGTATAGACCAATGCACATGGAACATAGGAGTCAAGAGCAAAAGTGTGGGCGGCAGCAAGTGAGAGCCCAGAATCCAGGCCAAGACCCCAAGAAAAGGCTCAGGGACCAGGCAAGCCCGAGGCCTAGACTTCTCTTGCCCCTGCCCAGAAGGGCCTCAGGAATGCCTTCACCCTTCACCCCCCTCAAAGATGCAAGGCCAAGGTCATGCCCACATGTATGCCCACATGTCCATTCCCTTCACTGCTCAGAAATGCTGATTCTCTGCTTCTCACAGAGCAAGACCAGGAGCTGGGGAGTGTGTCAGACAAAATGGGGCTCTCAACCGGCCAGCCCACTCCTTGCAGAAAGGACTGTGGTTGGCAGCTGTCAGTTCATCACATGCCCCTCACCAGTCCTCCCATGGAGCCAACCTCATTTTCTCTCACAAATGGCACCTGCTTGCTCACCAAGACCCTGGGCCGCAGAGGCACAGGACCCCTCCCCTCCCTGACGGTGGTCAGTTGCTACATATGCAGTGGAAACATATCTGTCGTGAAACGGTGCCAAGGACCCCAGCAACCAAAGCTCCTTCCCAGGACCCGCTGACAACCTTCCCTGTTCCTTATATTCAAGAACCGTCACCTTGCCCCATGGCCTTCGGTGTCACAACCTCCAGTCATGCTCACCAGAAGCGCCTCTCATTCTTTCTATCTCCTTTCCAACTTTGTTGGTGACAGCATCCCAGAGGGCAGGTGCCACCTTGTGTGCCCAGCAGGTGTCAGGTGGGCGCATGGCTGGGGGCGGGGCCATCGGCAGACATTACTGGCCGTCTGGCCCCCACTGGACAAAGGGGGCCCTTGGTTCTCCTTCCTGCTTTCCCTCTCTGCCGTTCTTCTAAGGCTGTGTGATAATAAGCACTAATTATTCTGAGGCTGTAGGATTCTGGGTTCTGAGAGGCTGGGATCCAGCGCTGCCTTTGATCGGTGGCTTTCTCTCTGGGTTTCCTCAGGCAGCGCCCATCCACCTCCCAACAGGTACATACATTTGCATACAATTGGGCTGCTTTACAACCTGGGATCAAGCTGCTAAAACCAGCAATCTGCTGAAGGGGGCTATTCCTTTTTCTTAAAGGAGCAAGGCAGATTTCTTTCTAGTGAATTATCAGGATGCCTTTGGGTGTTTGTGTTTGCAGAAGGGCAGAACAGTCACCCCTCCCTGACCCACCCCCACCCCCCACACCCCACCCCCCGCCCAGGGGCATGGAGCAAGCTGTGAAAGTGACCAAGAATCTGGGCCACTCCTGATCTTTTGTTTCTAAACTTCCCTGTCAAGAGAAGGAGGGACCCTGCCAACCCTGGGGTCCCTCCTGGGGTGGGATCTGGGGCTGGGCAGGCAAGCTCAGACCAGCTAGGGCCTCAGAACTGGAGTCGGCTTTGCAGACCAAGGGCACCCCCTCCCACCCCACTGCAATGCTCAGCCCTGGGCCACCGCCTGGAGTGAAGGACCAGAAGAACAAATTTCCAACTGGCCGCTAGAGCCCCAGAAGTAGGGATGCCTCCTAGGACACGGGGCCAGGCCTGTCCTTGATCTGTGCAGACCAGAGATTGGGGGGAGGGTGGCCTGCTTGTGTGGCAGGGATATTGCTGTCCCAGGTCTTGAATCCTATCTGCTCACCCCACACCATTCCCCTTACCAGGGCTCCCCAAACTTCTGTCCCCGCAGCTACTAGCATTAGGATGCATGCCAGGACCGACTGCCTCCGTCCATTCCCTTTGCTCTTATTCTTGTTCTTGTGTACTGACCACAACTCCATCCAACCAAAGAGCCAGGCTTCTGAGCCCTTGCCTAGCCCTGTGCATGTACTTCCTGGTAAAATTCCATTATAGAAAAACCCTGCCATGTCAGCCTCATCGGAACCCTCCCTCACTCCCCCAGCCCCCAGATCTGATCTGGTTCCTCTTCCAGAACCCCCTGCTAGGCTCTGTCTGCCCCCCACCCTCAGGGGGGCCAGACTTCAGCAAGAATCCCCATTTCTCCTGATGCTTCCTTTTCCTCATTTCCCACCCAAGGATCAGCTCCGCCCCCTGCCTGCAAATCCCCACTGGCCAGCACTCTCACACCTATCTCCTTGCTCCTGAGTGACGTCTGCCTTCCCATCTTTTACAAGTGCTATCACACATTTCTGCTTTAACATGACCTCCATACCCCAAGGAACAACAGCCCTGAAATCCTACTGGGCATGTGGGCCTGGACTGCTAAAATCTAAGAGCAGGAAGGCACTACTGTTGAAAGATATTTCGTACCCCAAACTGCCCTAGGTGTCAAGACCAGTGGGGCTGGAGGCCAGGAGAAGGGCTACCCCTCTGCGGAGAGACTTGCCAGCATTCCCTGCCCGGCTCTGGCCTCACCCACGCACCAGCCGCAGCCCCATTCCCGTCCATCCTGACTTCTCTCAGTTTCACAACTGCTCACTCGGCCTCCTGTTTACTGCCTTCTCCCTTCCCAGCCCAACCCACCCAGCGTGTCCTAGAAGCAAGGCTGAGGGGGTACCAAGGGACATGACTTTTAAGGGAGGGCTCTTATAAGAAAGAAAGGGAGACACATAGGATAGGCAGGGTCACATGGACAGGCAGGATCACATGGACAGGCAGGGTCACATGGAACAGGCAGAGTCACACGGGACAGACAGGGAAGAAACGGACCGTCTCAGCTGGAGCCCGATCCCCACAGAGATCCAGGGCAGGATCACAGCACAAAGCTCTTCCTACACTTACGGCTGGCCTTCTGTACCCCCCACAGTGGTCCAAGTCATTGGCTAGGGGGCTGCTGAGTTGGAGGGAGTGTGACATAAACCCCAACAAGCAGCTGCCACTAGCTCCAGGGCCCTTCTCCTGAGGTGGGGAGGGCTGCTCTGAATGATTGGCAACACCTGGTCCCCTGCACCAGCAGACCCCATAGAACCCCTGCCCTGACTCCCCCACTTACACAGAATCCAAATGTGACCTTGGCCTCGGGTGTCCTCCAAACACATCCCAGACTCCAGGCCTGATGTGTGGTCCATTGAACGCTGACCTCTGTGTCTGACCGAGGAAGGGCAGGCTGGGGACAAGGCTCAGACAGACAAGAGGACTCGGGACAGGCAAAGGCACGGAGCAGGCAGCTGTCACTGGGATCGCTGACCATGTGGTAGAGTATTTGACCCCGCTGGTACCTGAGTCTGTGGGTCGGCAGAAAGCAGGTGGCACAAACCACGGAGGAGACGGAGATCTAGCAGAGATGTTGGCGTTGAAAATTGCTAAGGGTGGAGAGGAAAAGCCGCAGTTGGCCTGAGAATGGTCCCAACCTTGTCCGACCTGCCCCTGGAGGAGCCCATCACAAGCAGTGTCAGACTCCGGGCTCGGTCACACACACGGAGCAACCCCCACCGGGGGGACGTCACAGTTGGCCAGCGTCTGTGGGCCAGAGCCCAGCGACACTCCGCACTGTAGGCGGCAAGGCTGGGGGCAAGATGAGACTGGTGACAACCAAAAGAAGAAAAAAATGAAAGAAAATCAACATTTCCGTCAGGCAGTGACTGAACCAGTTGGATTTCCGGGAAAAAAGGTATTGACCTTAAACAGAGGTGTTTCTCTCAACAGTGTTCTATGTTACCATTTGAATTCAGTTGCTAGGAAAAAGTCATAGTGATTGAATTAGTCATCAGTGTCGTTTTGGTTGCAAGCAACAAAATCCCCACTTGAACTTGCTGGGGCAAAATGTCCTTGTTAAATTGAGGACATTGTGGTAAGTGAAATCAGCAAGTCACAAAGGACACCCGCTGTGTGATTTCACTTACATGAGATCCTTTGAGTCACCTAGTAACATTCCTAGGGACAGAAAGTAGAATGGGGGGGGTGGATGCGGGTGACAGGGGCTAGGGGAGGGAAACAGGGAGTTAGTGTTTCATGGGGACAGAGTTTCAGTTTGGGGAGGATGAAGAGTTCTGGAGATGGGATGGCTGCACAACTTGAATGTCCTTGATACCACCGAACTGGACACTAATAAATGGTTGAAATGTCCAGTTTTATCTCATGTGTCTTTTAAGCACAAGTTTTTAAATTCAAGTATAAAATAATTTTAAAATATTTTTTAAAATTTAAAAAGATAGTTATTAGAAAGATCCAGGTGTCTCATAAAAAGAGGGAAGGGAACACATCAGGGACCAGTGCACCCTGCCACTGGGACACCCCCGCCGATTCCCATGTGGGTGCCTCTCTGATTGGTTGGGTTCTTGCTCCCTCACTGCAAGCTGGCTTCTTCCACAGTGTGAGATGCAGGGCTGCTGGCGGCTTCTGCTGCTCCTGTCGAGTTCTGGTTGAAAAACCTCCCAGGGCAGCTCTCTGTTCGGCCAGCCCCAGGCCAACGACCCATCAGGGCACCCACCATGCCCAGCATGGTGGGCTCATATAAAAACGTGGCCGCCGCTTTATAGCGGAGGGTGCTCAAGACCACAGTGACAAAATCAGTTGGCGCTCATGGAAACAGCTGTACGGCGAGTACATAGGATTTGCATTTCTTTCGGTCTCGCTCTGTGACACACGTCCACATATGTGTTCAGCATGAAGGACATGTCTGTTCAATGCGGCTAGAGCTGCCCCTTACCCGCCCATGGGAACCCCGCCCAGCGCTGAGGGTCGTGTGAGGAGTGCTGGTGCCTCAGTGGCACTGATGACATGGCACGAGCCACGGTCTCCTTCCCTATTCTGTCATCTCCAGAGTCGTAAAGACAGTCACACACGGGTGTCAGCTCACCTTCCCCCAGGGAGGACAGCAGGGCATCTGGGGGGCTCATGAGATCCGGGGAGACATCCCCAGCACCACTGGGCCTCTACCCTGTAGTTAAGTCATGACTGGCATGGTCATTTGTGTCACCACAGCCAGCTCCCCACTAGAACATGAGCCCTGGATTTGTCTAGTTTATCTGTGTATCCCACTGCCTCTAGGAGCTTACTGTTACTTATAACTGCCAGACATTAAAATGTTTCTGCCCCCCCCCCCTCTACTCAGGATTTTTTATCACCAACACAGTCCCTTTCTCAAGTGAAGGGCGCTCCACCACAAATCCAGCCTGCCAACCCTCTTCAAGTCTTATAGAAATGTGAACAAGTTGTCAATGTGTAAAAACGTGAGGTCTTTGTTTAAAAATTGGAATCATCGATTTCTTTTGAAATAGCCAAAGATTTATGCCCTCCCCCCATGGCATGGCAACAGTTGCCTGGAAACAGCAGGGGTTCCCCCGTTAAGTCAAGTGTTTACTACAGTCTCCACTAGTCCCTATAGTCTCCCCCACCCATGTCCTTTGTCTGTGCCACCTACTGGCCCCTGCAGGTAACTGAGTTTTTAAGTCCTGAATTCAGGCGTCATCCACTATTAAACCCAATGTGTGCGTGTGTGTGTGTGTGTGTGTGTGTGTGTGTGTGTGTGTGTTGGTGGGTAGGTGAAGGATTCACACATCAAGCTGTTATCCCCACTGAGCCCCAGTGTATTGAATTTGTGATTTCATTTTGCAATTTAGCTCTCATCTGAGAAGGGCAGGTGGGCTGGTGGGTGAGAGAAAACAAAACTGGGGGCTGGAGGGGCTGGCATGAGACAGGGGTTTGTTTCGGTGACCCTGATAGAGAGTATGACATCTTCATCCTTGACTGCTCCTGACCCCCTACCTTCCAGTACAGGCCTGGTACTCTCCCAAGTGACAGAGGCCCCCGATCTCATCTCCTGTAGGGCGATCCTCTGCCCCGCAATTACCCTATCTGTTTCCTGCATTCGCTTTCCCCAGCACCCGTAGCTCTGAGCACGTAGCTTCCCCTCTCTGGCCTCAGTTTCCCATCTATAGCATGAGAGGCATGACCTAGCTGGATCCTGCGGTGAGCCATCGATCTCAAAACCATCCCCGGGTACGGGGAAGACTTCGGGGAGAAACGACTTAACCAGCACATTTAAAATCTGTGGTTCGGGAGAGCCGGGAACAGGAGCAGATGGCTCTTCCCTCAGCGATTCTCTGCCCCCGCCCCAGGATTCCCAGCCCTGGGTTCTGACACACCAGGGGGCCTCCAATTATCTCCAGAGAGTTTGCAAAATTGGAAGAGGAGAATTCCTGGCGCAATAGGACTTCTAATTCACTCTGATTATAAAACACACACGTCTGCCCCTCCTTTGTGGGTGTGCTGGGGTCTCGGCTGAGGTGGTCTGCCCCCCCCCATCTGCCTTGGGCCCACCCAGGGGGATGGGGAGTCAAGGGCACGGGAGCAACCCTGCCTTCTCGTCTCAGACTTGCGCAGGCCTGGTCCTGGGATGCCAGAGTCTTCCTTGAGTGCCGCAGCCATATCCCACATCTAATGGATTCTTGGATCATGTGGGAGTCAAAGTCATCTGCTCAGCCAGCCCCTGTCCCCAGAGTGCTTTCAATACTCTTAGGAGACAGTCACTCGAGTTACCTGCCTAATTATCTGCCTTCATAAGGTGTCTGCATTATCTCTACAACCCCAGTGTCTGGAGTGGATTCTGTTGAATGGCCCCACAGAGCCTCTAGAGCTGGTCCTGGATGCTCTTCAGGGTCTCCACAGGCCTCTTCCAGACTCTACCCAGACTCTCCGCAGCTAGGGTCCTGGCTCCAATGGCCATCTGCTACCTGCTTTGCACAGGCTTGGCCCTGTACCCATCCCCTCCCACCAGGGGATGCTAATTCCCTACACCTGCTCAGTCACTGGTCAAACCCATGTCCCCTACTGCCAATGGCCTCCTCTCAGTTCCCAGAAACCAGATGGCAGCTGAGGAGCCACCCTGATGGGAGGGCGGGGTCAGGAGGACGGGTGACTATGCACTCAGGAAAGGGGAACCACGATGAGACAAAGGCTACATGGCAAGGCAGGAACCTCAGCAAAGCAGCCAAAGACAGAGCAGCACCAGCTTGATGCCAGCTGTGGACACCTGCTCTAGGGGCCCACTCTCAGGGCTCATGGCCCAGGTGGAACTGACCCAGCCCAGTTCCTGACCCATGCCTATTCAGTCAGACCATTTCATACCCCTGCCCTCAGTAACCAGTGGAGCATTTTCACACTTAGCTCACTGGGAACTCTCTATAGGACTCTAATGATAGTTATTGGGAATGAGACACCGTTTTTCTTTTGGAAGACTATCACCGTGAAGTTACCAGTCATTCCCTTGGCTACTACATGGGGAAAGCCTGCCTGAGAATGAATCTGACCCAGAAGAAAGCAGAGCCAAGAAGTGGAGAGGCATCATTTGAACACCTGGATCCAGCCATGCCTGAAGCCAAAGTCATCCTGGACTTTCAGTTACATGAGCCAATAAGTTTTCATTTTTGTTAGTGCTAGTTTAAATGTTCTCTCACAGTCCAAGCAGCCTTGAAAAAAAATTCAGGTTTTATTCCAGAAAGTGATCAGTAGGTAAATGCAAATCAAAACTATGTAGAATAGTGATGAACATAGAAATAATGTATGACCCAGCAATTCTGTTCCCTAGAGTAGTCAGATTCCTAGAGACAGAAAGTAGAAGGGTGGTTGCCTGGGGCTGGAGGAGGGGAATGGGGAGTTCGTGTTTATGGGCACCAAGTTTCAGTTTTGCAAGATGAAAAAAGTTCTGGAATTGGTTACACAACAGTGTGAATGTACTTAACTATATCCACTTAAAAATGGTTAAGATGGTAATTTTATGCTATGTAAATTTTACCACAATTAAAAATTTTGAAAAAAAAAACAATAATTAGACAGTGTATCTTTCCTTAGATAAACCTAAGGACAAAAGAACTACATAAGATAAAATAAAAATAATATAAACAAATTAACAATAAAAAAAAAATTACCCACCGTGGGGCTGCAACTCCCATCCTTTATTGAAAGAAGGCTGCTGGAGGGAGGCTGGGTGCACAGAATCAATAAACCTCCAGGCTGGTAGGCTCTTCTGACACAGGAGAGGGACCTCAGGCAGAGGAGCAGAAAGACGCAGGCACTGCAGGGGGTAAGCAGTCAGCGTGCACGTGTGCCGCACCAGGCACCTCCAGCCCCAGGTCCACGCAGATGGTGGGACAAGGACCGGAGCTGGGTCCACACCTGTGCTCTCTCAGGCATTCTCAAGAAGCCGCTGCTCAGGTGAGGAACCATGCTCAGAGAGGTTGAATGACTTTCCCAAGGTCACACAGTCAGGAAGTCTTGGGCTCAGGGTCCATGCTGTGCTGCCCCAATGGATAAAGGCTCTGGTTTGGGGAGGAAGGACCAGGGATACCCAATCAGCGTGGGTCTCACGTTGTTTTGTCTACAGCCTCGTGGCACAGCCACAGAGACAGCCCCACACTGCCCAGCATGTTATACAGACATGCCGACCAAGAAAAGGAGCTGGAGAATCCACAAGGTGGGTTGCCAGAAAGGGCAACTCCGGGACTCATCTGTTCCCTTCACAACCAATGGATCAGAAAATAACAACGTAGCAACCATGGTCTAAATTGCCACCCTCCGTGAAGGCACAGACCCCGCGACCCCGGGGAGGGTCAGCTGGCCATCCCATGGCGGCTCTGCTTACCAGGCTGACGGGGCTCTTCCGAGCAGCACTCTGTTCTTAATTAAAGCGTGCCAAGCTTGGGGTGTGGCCAGGGAGGTCAGTGCCTCTGAGGTTCTCAGGCAGGCTGCAATTAAATCTCTCTCCTGCTGTCTCTCAAGGCTCTTTGAGACAAAGAGAGACACCCAGCAGCCCTAGGAGGTAACCGTCCCTCCCACCGTCCCAGGCAGTGGCATGAGGGACAGGGAGGGGAAGGCTCAGTGTCACCCACTCCCACCCACAGAAGGGCTGAGCTGTTGTGCCCCAGCCCCCAAGGGAACAGAAAGGCCAACCCCCATCCTAGCACTCAGGGGAGCAAAGGTCTTGGGGTCCGGCAGGAGTTCAGACTGCCTTAACCCGAAGCCCAAACCAAGAGTTCACATTCAGAGCTGGGGTGGCAAGCAGCTGTCCTAGAATGAAGGCTCAGGTCCACCGGGTTGGGTGGAAGGGGACCCACTCTCCTCAGCCCCCACCTCGGATATTCAGGGTGGGTGGCAACCATAGTGCTGGGCGCGGTTCCTTGGGTCAGAGGCCGTGCTTGGAGAGCCCAGACCTCCATCCGCTGCCCCCTTAACCTTGCGGGAGCAGGTGCACTGAGGCTTCACTCACTGCCCCCCACCCCGACACCCTGGCCAACCTCGGGCCCCTGTTGCAGCTGAAAACATGGTGTAGTCCTCCTCACCCTGAAATGAGACAAGATTTCATTTCTTCATTTAGTTCTAGGGAAAAAAAAAACAAAAACAACAGTCCTTGAGGACACATTTCTTTTTAGTTCATTATACACACACACACACACACACACACAAAACAACACACATTGGCCTCAGGGCCCTTGCACATGCCATTCACTCTGCCTGGAGCTCCTTCCCCTGACACTTTGCCTCACATCTCTGGTAAAATGTTACCTCCTTTAGAAAATCTTCCGTGACCGTCCTTCCCCAAGACAAGTTCCAATAGTACCAGGCATCAATCCTTCCAGCACTTAATAATAATAGTGAACATTTTTTAGGCATCGACAGCTTCTTAGACACTGGTTTACATTCCTTACAGGGACCATCTAACTAATTAACTCCTCGCCATGAATATTAGGGTAGCAGATTGTGTCTTCCAATGGTGGTCACACCAACATCCCTTGTCTTACAACGTGACATTGATATGCAAAGGTCAAACAAAGGAATACAATAGAAGTGACTCTTTGTGTCTTCCAAAGCTGGGTCCTAAAAGGCAATGTGGCTTATGTGGCTTCTGCCTGGCACTCTCTCTCTCCCTCGGACACTCATCCTTGGAACCCAGCCACCTTATCACCAGGAAGCCCAGGCCATATGGAGGAGGAGAAGAGAGAGGTAGGCATTCTGGCTGAAAGCCCCAGCGAGGCCAGCACCAAGCGTCCAGTGCGTTCTTACAAATTATTTTGGCTCAGATAGCGGACACTGTGCCCCCAGAGAGCACACACTTCGGGAGCCAGTGACTGACAGGGACCAAGTTGGGAGAATGAGCAAAATGGCCAAAGGGTGCCTAGAATAGGGAGGGGCTGGACCTGCCCAAGGGACGCTGGGTCTCAGCAGAGGTTTCCCAGGTACAGAAAGGGACAGGGTCCGAGTCCCGGCCATGGAGAGGGTACAGTGTGACGAGTGGAGAAGGAGGAAGAGGGTGCAGGAGAGGTGAATGGGCTTGACGGCCTGACTTTTATCCCGAGGAGGCTGGGATCTGTCGGGGGTTGACGCAAGATCTTTCTCGGAGAGGATCCGAGGCCGTCGTGACGAAGGCTGACGGTGAGACTTTTTTTGGGATGTAACATTTTTAACAGGGATCAAACCCTCAAGTCAAAGAAATGAAACACTAATTGCAGAAAGTCAAGCATCCCATTGAGGAGCTTCTGGGCGGGGAGTTCTGCCAAGAATCCTAGAAAGTACATAGTATGCCAATTCGCACACAGTGCCCCTCAGTCATGTCTGCAGATTCCTTAGCACTGCTCCTAGTGAGAGGAGGGTCCTGGGTCCCCACTCTGGATGGGCTTGGGACCGGCTCAACCAATAGACTGCAGGCAGGCTGGTGCAGCATGCATTCTGAGTCCCAGTCAGGGTAGGCTTGGAGCTCTGGCTTTCGGAGCCTCGAAGCTCTACGGAAAGGTCTGCGTCCCTGAGGCCACCACATGGTGAGGGACTCCAGGGTCCATGAAGCAGCCCCACAGGCAGCCCTGGCCCACAAGTGTTCCCCACCAAGACATGTGTAGGAAGAAGCCACCAGATGAGTCCCTCCAGGTTCAAACTTTCCAGCTGAGGCCAGACATCATGGAGCACCTGTCTTGTGCGCCCTTCCTGTGGTCAGATCCAGACTCTGGGAGCAGAATAAGATGGATTTACACCCTGATGTTTGGGGCAGTAGGTTATGCAGAAATAGCAACCCAAAAAGGAACAGAACTGTCCTCAATCAGATACTAGAGCTGCCTGAGGAGAGATGACACGACAGGAGCCCCAGTCCCCCGCCCTGCCCCTCTGACCTTCTTCCTATGGTACTGACCCTCCCTGGGAAGGGGACAGAGCTGGGCTGACCTGTGCCTGGGGGCAGAGGAGAGGAAGCTATTAGCATCTTCCCTCTTCCTCCTGGGGGCCTCAAGGGGACCAGACCTGCCAGGGATCTCTGCGAGCATTACCTTGACAGGAGTACCATGAGCTACGCTCCCCAGCGGACGGGACCAAACTTAGCCTGCTGTGGCATTTTGTCCAAGTCTTCTGGGAGCTCCTGTGGTGGTGTCTGCATGGACAGTCCCTGACTCAACGCTCACTGGCCCCATTTCACAAACGAGAAAGCTGAGGCTCAGAGAGGGATGGAACATGCCCAAGGCCACTTGGCTGGATGTGGAGGGGCTGGGTCAGAGCCCTGGTCCCACCTCTACTGGCCTCAGTCTCCAGTGGCACGATTGGTGCCATTGGAAGAGGAGCTGCCTATGCGTGTGACCCTTCCCAGCCACGACCTCTTTGCTCCCTCCCTACCCCTAGCCCCTCCTCCCTTCCTTCCTCTCCCCACTGCCCCAAATTCATTGCCTTCACATCTGCCACTCCTGCTGCCTGGAGCTCGCCCTCTCACCTCTCAAGCACATCTTCCAAGACTCTCCCCTGTCCAGGGAGATTTCTTCTTGGTCTGCAGGCTGGGTCAAGTCGCAGCAGGGACCACCTCCCACTGTGGGTTCTAATAGTCTGTGTCCATTTGTGTGTTCCCCAACCCATTCCTCCAGCCCAGGCATTCCTCGAAGGCTGTGTCCACCTCTATGTCCGTAGCCCAGCCTGGAGCTTGGCATAGAGCAGGCAATATAGGGATAATGATCCAGAGACCCCCGTGGGCCACTGACCAGACACTGGGGTCAGACACTGCCTGCAGGACTTAGCAGAAGCTAAGGCCCATCACAGATGTAGCTTGCAGGACCTCCAGAGGCACAATGAAGATTTCAGAGTGAGACAGAAACTCAGGGACTTCTGGGTGGTCATTAATCAATGCAAATGGTGCCACTCACGTGCCGAGAGTGGGGACAATATGTGGATGTGCAGAAGGACCCCACGGAAACAAGGAGGCAGGATGTCGACTGCAGGAGGCCATGGGAGCTGTTGGGAGAAGGTGCCGGCAGCCAGCGGGCAGAGGACATGGGCTCAAGGGGGATGGGGCTTAGCCTGTCGCCTCTGGGCCAGGATTAAGACCAGCAGGAAGGGATAGCCGCTTGGGGCATCTGCAGGGCACTCGGAGCTCCAGCTTCCACCTGCTGCCCACCAGCCTGAGGGCCACTGAGCGAAGGATTGTGTCCCTTGGGCCTGGAGGTCACCTCTGTTGCCTGTTGCAGGACCCAGAGGTCAGTGGTCTGACTGACACTGGGGCCACTCCCAGCGGCAGCCCCGTGATGTCACTGCTCCTGCTCGGCATGCAGGTCTACACACCCGGGACTCGGGAGGAAAAACAAGACACCAAGGGGGTGCAGCACCTGGGTGGCTCAGTGGGTTAAGCCTCTGCCTTCGGTTGAGGTCACGATCTCAGGGTCCTGGGATCGAGCCCCGCATCGGGCTCTCTGCTCAGCAGGAAGCCTGCTTCCCCCTCTCTCTCTCTGTCTGCCTCTCTGCCTACTTTTGACCTCTGTCAAATAAATAAAATCTTAAAAAAAAAAAAAAAAAAAAAAAAAAAAGGACACCGTGAGGGTAATAGAGAGTGAGATTTAAGCCACCCCTCAAGTCTTGGGACTTGCTGCCCTCAGGGAAGGTGGGAAGACAGGAACTGGCCATTTCCTGAGCCCAGACGGCCAGCACCTAGTGTGGGGACAGGACGGCCTCCCCAGGGACCCAGGGCTCAGGAGAGATGGGGACCCTGTGAGATATCTGTGCCTCCCCTCCTCAGTTCTGGGCACCCCACATCTCACAGAAACTTCAGGAGGCCTCTGTTCTCAGAAGGCCAGTCAGGCTAAGGACTGCAGGTCCCACACCCGCAGGGCTGGCCCCCAGACCCTAGCTGCATCCCCAGGTGCCAAGCCCGGCCCCCTGGCTCCCGTGGTTCAAGGGAAGCCAGAAGTTAAGACTTGTGTGAAATACGCAAAAGTCTAAATGTTAGCCCCAAATCACAGACAAAGCGTCAGGGCTGGGGGGTAGGAGGGGACAGTGGTGTCCAGCCACCAGTTCACAGCATGGGGCTCAGGGAGAATGACCATCCAGATGTGGGTGGCTCAGGGGCTAAACCAAGTACAGCAATCCCGATCAAGGGGGCCCATCCCAGGTTGGGGGACAAGCCTTTCCACATCTATAGTGCCCATCAAGGCTGGCACAGTGCTGAGCTCAGCTCCTGCACTGCCTCACTTATTGGTAAGAGCTACCAATGGCCCCCTTTCACAGATGAGAAAGCGAAGGCACCAAGAGGCAACTGCTCAGAGTTCCAGCCCCCAGGGGCAGGCACTTCTCCTATTTAGCAACTGGCTCTCGGGACCCAGAATGAGGGTCTCAGGCACGGCAGACAGGCAGCCTTTTGCATGCGTGTGGATGTGTGCGTAAGCACGTGCACGTACTTTGGAAAGGGACTACTTTCCGAATCCCGGTTAGAGATGCCTGGTCTGAAAGGAGGGCCCAGGCTTGGGCACAGAGAAGCATCAGAGAGGCCCCTGCACCCTTCTCCCAAGCTACTCATGAGACCCTCCCAGCTTCTCCTGGGATCCCTACCACACAGAGAAGGGGGAGCCCGTCCCCGGAATGGCTGAACTAGGATCATCCATCCTCCTTTGCCCAAACCAGATTCAATTTGACTTTTTAAAAATTAACATTTGTTTCTCGAGTCCTGAGGCAGGATGCATGCCTCACTGTGTCCAGCCGTCCTGACAAGGTGACGGGGGAGGGAGGTCTGTCATCACCCCCACTGTGCAGCCCTAGACTTCAGGGTGCAGCAGGGGCTGGAGAAGGAGCCCACGCCTTGTGGGATTCAAGGTCAGCAGGGAGTGGAGGGGCCAGGAGCACCCCCAGGGCCAGTATGGGGTGGGGTGGTCAGAGGCTGCAGAAGCCACAGGCCAATGCACGCAGGGCTCTGACAGACTCTGGCCCAGAGGCAAGGGTGGTGGGACCCATCCCGAGTCTGGGGCATCAGATATGTCCGGCTTCAGCTCTTCTAATAAAATTGAGATCTGGGGGGTGGATTATAAAAGGAATTCACATTCAACACAGCAAATTTGAAAAGCACAGGGAGAAAAACAAAGAAAATGTTAATTGCCCAAAATAACACCAACCAAAACACTGTCCATGGTTTGGCATATTTCCCACCAGTCTGCAGCTTTGTTAATTTTTACAGTCAAGATAAGACTGGATATATAATTATATAATCGGCTTTTTTCCCCAGGTAAACTCTCATTAGTCGTCTCCCTGTCATAATAAATAATTTGTAGGCATCCATTTGGAATGGGTGTTCCACCAGACAAATTACCATGCTTTATCTCGACAATCCCCTTTAATTGGACAGTTACGTTGCTTCTTATTTTTTGCACTCATGAATAGCACTGAGATGAACACAATTTTCAAAAGACTGTTCTTTTCTTATTGTCTTTCAAATTAAAAAAGAAAGTATATGGTAAATACTTCCAAGACCGTAACAGAGTATACAGAAGACAGTAAGTGTCCCTCCCGACCTTGATTCCCACTTCCTTAACCTCCAAGGCAACCGGTGGTACCCAAATTTTCCGTTTCTGCCAGGAGATCCCACCCACCAGTAAACACATACATGACAATACGCCCTCTGTTTTCCCCATCGATGGTAGCACGCAGCTCACTTTGCTCAGTTAACAACATACACTGCAGAGTGTTCCTTGCTGGTATGTGGAGAGGAGCACCATTCATCATGGGGCTATGGAATATGCCCAGGGAGCCAGGGGCACCAAGCCACACCAGCTCTGACAAAAGATCCAAGGCTCTGACTTGTAACATCTGCCGCTTTCAGTGGTGTAATTATGCCTCCTGCGACAATGTCAGGTGACCACCAGTATAACAGTTGGCTGGCAAATTTTCCCAAATATCTAACAATTGCTCTTCAAGAGCTGAAATACACTAGCTCACGCAACAAACATACAGCCTCTTTTTTGGTACTGGGAAATTATTCCTTATGATTGATCCCCAGATGTGGAATTTCTGGGTCCACAAGTGTAAACGTTCTTATGACGTTGATCCACTTACCAAATTGACCCCCGGAGCGGTGAGCCTATTTTCCTGCCTACCAGCCCTCCTTGCGCATGTCCATGTGGGTACCTGCACTCCTCCAGGTTTGTCTCCAGGCTTTAATCCTTGCTGAGTGGATGTGAATTACCAGTGTCTTCTGTGCCTTTAGTTCAGTGGTGGTGGTCCAGAAGGCCTGTCTGCAGGGTGGCCTTCAGCCCTACACCCCACACTGGAAGGGGCAGCAGGGCAGAGTCTCTGCAGAGACTGGGGACCCAGGTGTGAATGACTGACATTCAAGCCTGCCCTTGAAACATAAACAGAACAATCAAGCCCCCCCTACTCCGTGGGGTCTCTAATGAACATGGAAGGACCACAGGGGAAGGACAGGCCTCCCGCCTATGAGCACTGACTTGCCATGGTGGCACTCCAAAGCAAAGTCAGCTTCAAAGCTTCAGTCTGGAAGAAAGTCAGGCCCCAGTGTGGGTGGGGGGGGGGTCTCTGGGACCATCCCCTTTTGCCTTCCGGGGGCCTCTCCACCCCACATGGCCTAGGCTGTCAGAGGCTCTTTCAGCAGGCTTCCCACCCAGGCAGGAGGAGGGGCTGTGTCTCTAGGAGGCTCTGTCTTCCAGGAAACCTTCCCCAAAGGTGCTGGCAAACTTCCCCAGGCCTCAGAACTGGGTCCATGCCTGTCCTGACCCTTCACCCGCAAAAAGATGGCAACTGGAGTCACCAACTGAAGAGAATTCTCTGCCACTGAGGCAGGAGGTCAATGGGCCCCAGGAGAAGCAGAGCTGGATTCACCAAGGAGTTCTTTGGAGGGTCAGCCCCAGCTCTGGGCGAGCAGGGGAGTTTGGGGCCATCTGCAGCTGGGGCAACACCGAGGGCCCCTGCTGACAGCCCCCAGCACCTGGGATAGCATGCCCTTCAAGGAGGGAGTCTGTTTCCACTTTGGGTGGCTGATTTGTAACCTTGCCCCCCTCCTGAGGGTCAAGGTGCCTGCATGGCATGCCAGACACAGGAGTGCTGCTGGGGGGCTTCCAGGAGCTTTCCAGCACCCCCAAACCCTGGGCAATGCCCACCCACCCTCTCTCACTGCCTCCCTCAACTATACCAGCCACGGCCGTGTTTCTTCTGCATGTGTCCCCTGCAGCCCCTAGGCTCCCCTCCCGGAAACCAAAGGGTCTGTTGATGCCCCCACTTCCAGGGACCCCCTGGGGCCCACCTGTCTCAGCCCTGCGTTCCTGGGTGGGCAGGAACTCTGTACTCACACAAAGCCAAGTTCCCACCGCAGTGGGACGAGAGCCTCCTCGCCCTTCCGAGTGCAGTCCCTCCTCTACAGCAGGGTAAGACAGCGCTGGCTCCCCAGGGCTGGAGCAGTTGGTCTAGTGCTGGCTGCTAACTCCGGCACCTGTTCTGATGGCCCAGCGCCCGGGTCACTGATGGTCACATATAGGGACCGGCTCCCTGCCCCAGCCCACAACAGATGGTCCCCTCGGCTCGGCATCCCCCACACCACTGCAGCCTCTGCAGCTGGACCCGACCCAAGGCCTGGGGGCCCCCCGGAAGCTGCATCGGCATCACCTACTTGACCAGAGGATCCTGGCACGGGAGATGCTGGCTGTGCCATGGAGGGGCTGGGTTTCAGATCAGAAAGCAGGCCGACCGAGGGCAGCTGCCTGTGGGCTGGTTGCTAGGGAAACCATCAGAGGAGAATTTCTAGGCATATTGATCAGTGGAGAGGAAAGGCCCCATGAGAGCGCTGCCTAAAGTGAGCGGAGTGGGAGGGGCACAAGGAAAGGTTGCTCCGGAGTGAGTGGGGGTCGGGCACAGCTTCAGGTCAGAGCAGGTCTTCCTGGGTGAAGCTGGCTGAGAGGCCGCCCCTCTGTGAGCCTGGCATCTTCCCTGGGGACAACTCCCTGGGCTGCGGTGGGGACAGCATAAGCTGGCGGAAGGCACAGGCTTAGAGCGGGACCCTAACGTGGGCATCCGTCATGGCCATCCCAAAGCCAGGCTCAGTGCTGAGCGTGTTGAAAGACTGCGCGGCAGACTCTCCACACAAGGAAGACATCCGATCCACGTGAACAGTGCACACACGGCACACACTCACGTGCACATGAATAACAACGACCCTGCAGGGCGGGTTTCATTCCTGCTGTACAGGAGGGAGCTAGTAGGCTGTCTTGGGGGCAGAATCAGGGGAAGGCCCTGCAGAAGGAGGGGAAGGGGGTCTGCATGACTGAGCTCTAGACACCGGGCCTCCTCCCAGCCATGTGGGTACTCTGGCCCAGGAGGTTAGGGCAGGGGGTCCAGTCTCCTTTGCTATTGGTCCATGGGTCTGGGGGCCCTAAGGGACATGAATTCCAGAGCACCGGCTGCCTGTCTTGACCTCCCCCATCATGAGGCCACATCGTCCTCCATGACATCTTCTAATGGTGGAGGAAACACCAACAACAGCCCCCAGAACTTTGGTCTCTGCTAACGCGCCTGGAAGAAGAGTCTTCCCCAACGCTGACTGCCCACCTCTGCAGCCAGGAGGATGGTGTGTCCCGACCAACTCAGATTTGGAGCAAGCCGGCGAGGCTGTACCTGGTGGACAGGGAAGACCCCAGGGCACTCACCCCTTTCCCCCCCGGGGGTGTCCTAACTGGGATTCGTGGAGGACTCTACAGTTTGCAGAACGCTGTTGCCCCATGATCTGCTGGGCCTCAGACTCTGTACTTGTCACTCCAGGGCACCCCACCTTTGCCTCCCACTGCTCCTTCAGTCTGCAAAGATCCCCCCTCCTCCCCTCATCCTCCTGTGTAGTTCTTCTTCCTGCTCATGGCTCCCATGGTCTCTGTCCACCTGACATGCAGAGTAACTGCCCTGTGTTCATTATGACCCCCCAACTCCCAGGGCATGTAGTTGTCTTGGAGCTGCCTTCAGCACTAGTTCCCAGGTGTGATTCAGCCTAGCCGGGCTGGGCATGGTGTTTCTTGGACCAGAGGTAGTCATTGGGCCAGATGCCAAGCGAGGCACAATTCTGGGGCTCATGGTGGCTGCCCTCCCTCTCTTGGGAGTGTCGTATGTCATGGCCTGGGGAGAGCTGCTCAGGAGGAGACCCAACTCACAGGGAAGCAGAATGAAGAGGAGAGGCTGGAGAGGAGGCCTCCAGACACCAGCCCCCAGCCACACCCCAAGCCCACCTGCTCCCCTTCTGCCATGGAAGCCCTTAAACGCTGTGTTCTTGGGCCAGGGTGAGCTAGCTCACTGTCCCTCCTGTCCCTGAAACAATTGTCCTCTCTTCGATGAAGTCTCCCTCCGTACTTGGATGGAGTTCTCCGCTCAAGGTTTCCCGCTCATGCCCCCTGCAACATTTTCCCCATCCTGTTCATGGCCATCTGCCCCAATAGGTCGTAAGCTCCCAGGGCAGGGGCCATGCCCTTGTCATCTGGGAAGCCACCTGGCCTGGGAGAGGCAGAACTACGTTCTCGTGGGACACACCAGCCTCATTCTGCCCTGGTGCTCTCCAGCTCTGCCACCTTGGGAAGTGGCTGTGCCTCTCCGAGTCTTCTCCTCTGTAAGAGTCAGAGTAAGGCCGTGCTGAGCATTTGTGGAGAACACAAAGCATGGGCTGGATTTAGTTTCATGTATATGTTTAATAAGCTACAGTCTGGCACCTTGTTGGTGAGAGACAGGGTTCTCTGGGCAGGAGCAAAAACCTCACAGGTCCTGCCTTCGTGGAGCTTACAGTTTGGAGGAAGCCAGAGAAGATAAGCAAGTGCACACACAGAAAAAGATTGATGCAGGCAGTGGCGAGTGCTATTCAGACAGGAGTGCAGGGAATGTTCTGGAACAGCAGAGTCCCCTAGAACCTTCCTTGAGGATGGAAATGTTCTGTATCTGCTAAACATGACTATTGACTGCTGGTGATGTGGCCACTGAGACTGGGGACCTGTGTTTTTCATTTTATTGAATTTTAAGTAATTTAAATCTGTAAAGGGATGTTTTAATCAGGTAAAATATTTTGGAACAACTTGGGTATGTAAATCTACCTTTTCAATAGTACATTTTATCAAATCTATGTGCAGATCAAGTACTTCCAAAGAAAATGTAGCTTCTGAAGTTACACGTGCAAAAAGCATAAATTATACACCAGATTTCCAAGGCTTAGTACAATAAGAATATCTCATTCATATTTCTATATTGATTACATATTGAATGGTAAAATTTTGGACATATTAGGATAATTAAAATATATCAAAGATAAATTACATTAAATATGTAGATAAATATATAAATAAACTTAATTTTTTTAATATGGCTACAGTAAAATGTTCAAATAATACGTGGCTTGCATGATCTTTCTCTTTATGGTGCTTTTCTAGGGCTTTCTTAGAGAGGGGCACTGATTAGATTGATAGTCACAGAAGGCCTCTCTAAGGAGGTGATGATTGAGCTGAGAACTGAGTGGAAGGAGCCAGCCATGTGGAGAGCACAAAAACAGCAAGTGCAAAGGCCCTGAGGTACCATGCATTCAGCGTGTTTGAGAGATCTTTGCCTGGAAACAAGTGAGAGAGAGGGAGGCCCCAGAGGGAGAGAGGGACTCGGGTTCTGAGAGTAGCTCCCTCAGATGCATGGGTCAGGGCCATAATGTGTGGACCAGACAGCTGCATATTTCCCAACGATAGTCACCCGCTGTCTCCCATTGCGTATGCTCTTCTGTGATGTGACCCTGCCCTTCTTCCATATGTCTCCTCCCCTTGACACTGAGTGTACCTGTGCCTTCTTCAACCAACAGAGTACCATGAAAGTACTACATCCTGTACCTCCTGGGAAGGTCAGGCAAGGCCCTATAGCCTCCAGCCAGTCCCATGCCTGGCTCTCCACACCCAGTCGCCAGGCTGTGAGGAAGGCCAAGCTGCACAGAGAAGCCACCTGTAGTCACTCCTGCCGATCGTTCCAGTGGAGTCCAGACCTGACAAAGCAGAAATGAACTGCGTCCCCCCCCAGGGCCTGCCCAAAGTCCTGACCAGCAGAAGCCAGGATTACAGTGGAATGGTGGTTGTGTCCCTCCACTAGGCTCAGGTGGGTTGTTACCCATCTGGATTCTTCAGAACGTGGGACACAGAGGGACATTTCAGCTGCGTGGTAAGCTTCTTCAGCAGCTTTTAAGCATTCGAGAAACATGATCGGACTTACAACGTGGAAAAGGCTCCTTGGGCTGCTGGGCTGAGAAGGGTGGTGGTGGGACAAGCACGGGACCGGAGAGGCCAGAGAGGAGGCGGAGGCCTGGGCATAGCCAGAAGCAGGCCACACTCATGAGGCTCTGTGCTCCGACAATATTACCTCCTTTAACCCAGCTGGTCGGGACCAGACCGTGTGGATGCACAGCCTCGTATTTTCTCGGAATGCGCTTTGGCTCCCCGCCACCCCCTGATCATGAAGACAGAGAAAGGGCAGCCCAGGGAAGCTCAACAACTAGCCCAAGATCACATGGCTGGTGACTGGCTGGGAAGGATGGGAACCCAGGCAACCTGAATCCAGAGTCCACTCCACTGGCAACTGTGCTGTGCCAACCCTCAGGAGGAAGACAGAGCCCTGCCAATAGACCCCCGGGGTCAGGGCTCAAATGCATACCAGCTGGGGGATGCCAGCCACTGTCCCATGCTGGATGAGTGCAACTGGTAAACAAGCAGCGGGTGGGGGTGGCCGCGAGGGGTGCGCTGCCTCCCTCCTCTCCTCCAGAAGTCATACTTCATCCTGCCTCTGGCTGCTCTCCGCTTCTGGGAAGGATCCCAACTACATCCCACCCCCCAGGTCCCACAGAAGGTTCTCTCCCAGGAAGGTAGACATAAGTAACCAGAGAGAACCATTAACATTCTCACCAATGTTAGGCTCATCACCTCCCATCTCTTGGGCCTCAGTTTCCCCATTTATAAAATAGGAGAGGGATGGAAGAAAAGACCTTCTAAAATCCTTCTCAGCTCCAATGCTTCCAGGGGCAGGAGACCTGAGATCTGGGCTGCCCATCAGGATCTTGTGATTGCAATGGGCAGAGACCTGGTTCCACGTGAATTAAGCAGAAAAGGGGGAATGGACCTGCTCACATAACTGAAAAGTCCAAAGAGAGGCTTCAAGTATGGCTAGATCCAGATGCCTGCCGGGTGTCATTAGAAACTCATCCTTCTCTCTGTCTCCATCATCCTCAGGGATGGCTGGGATGGTGTTTCAGGCAGGGTCTGCAGGGCCTGGAGGTTTTAGGCTTACTGTTTAGGGCCCTCCCTATAGCTTTGGCTGGTGCTTCACGGCTCCTATGTCTGCTCAGAGATCAACCAGCCCCCCTCCAAGGGATTAAGGTATTCATGGTGGCCAGCTTGGTCACATGGCCCAGTTGACAAGGAGATGAAGTCTGGGCATTCCATCACTTGGGGCGGAGGGGCACTTTTGAAAGGCAAAGGAGCAAACAGACAACATCTACATAGGCCCCTCCCCCTCCTTATTTATCACGGGACTAGGGAGAAGTCGGGATGGCCTGTGGGGCCATGTGATCCAAAGTGGCCTCCTGGCCAGCCAACCCTGGCCACCACAAGGTGGCCCACCCCCTGGAGCCTGCCATCCCCCCAGCCACTGGAGCTCAGGTCTGCACACAGTAGGATCAATGTTGCCCAGCGTGGCGCCTCCCGTTCCCCAGCAGCCACCCATATCTGTCTCCCGAGCCCCACTAAAGAGATTATGGGCCTGTCTTTTAGCAGAAACACCAGGCCTCTGGGCTGGCCCCACTAATCCCAACAAGGATAACAGGCCCCTAATTAATTCTCCGAATCTGATGGCAGTGCGAACACCAGCCAGTCCACCCGCCTTAATGAGTTTAATCGACTGGACTTGATGATTTTATTCGAAACTTAGGGCCGCAAATTAAGCTCTTAAAAATGCACTTGAACTTGATTGGCAGTGGTAATCCCAACAAAGTCTGTTTAATCCTTGGGCTGCCTGTGCAGGGACAGCCCGTGCACGTGCATGACCATGAGCTCGAGAGTGCCTGCTGCATGAGCTCCCTCCTACCTCAACTCCGGGCTGGGCTAGCTCTGCCTTCTACCTCCAGGCCCACAAGGGGGCCCAGGAGTCAGGAGGACTCTGCTCGGCCCCTGCTGCCTGCAGGTGAGCTCCTACACGCTCTTCAAACTCCAGCCCGACCCTCTCCCGGGGAACCCTTCTCTCGCCTTCTCCCTCAGAGACCGTTGCCCTCCCACTTTTGGGTCTACGGTGTTGTCCTCGCGCATCCTGCCCATCACTGGGGCCCAGCCCCAGGTTAGGGGCCGTGTGCTGAGTGCCAGTGGTCAGCTCTGCACAGACGGCCATGAATTCCTGTCCTGCTGCAGGAGATGGATTGCACAGCCAGCCATAGGCCTCCTGCCCCTCACCCCCTGCCAACACCCTGGGCACTATGACTGTGCAGGGCCTTCGGCAAGGGGTAGGGTCCTTGTGCCCACCCTGTGAATCTGGCCTGGCCTACCACTTGCTCTGGCCAGTAGGATGTGGTGGGCACGACGTTGTGCCGGTGTCAAGCCTCTGTTTCTTAGAGCCTATCTCTGTCTGAGAACCAGCCAACCAGCAGGACCAGAAGGCCCCACGAGACAGAGTTTAGTCACCCAGTGGAGATCATCCTACCCCAGTCAATCCCAGCTGACCCAGCAACTGACCACTTTGTTTGAGGAAGCTGAGCCCGAGGTAGCCCACCCTAGCCCACCCTGGCTCAGCCCACACGAGCCCCAGTCCACACCAGCCTCAGCCTGGCCCATGCCAGCCATACCAGCCCAGCCCATACCAGTCCTCAACAGTCCCACCCAGCCAGCTCAGCTCGCTGATCTTTGCAGAAATAGTATCCGCTACTGTTGAGACCACTGTGACCAGAGGCGGCGCGCCCCACAGCAGCTGTGCACAGGCTCAGCTCCCTGGCTAGCCAGCTCTCTGCACAGCTGGGCCGGGCTGCCTTTGGCCTCCAAGGCTGCACGTGTTTAGGAGCGCCCCACCTCAGCATGCCCTCTGCCAGAGGCAGGCCAGCCCCACGGCCCAGCCTTAGGGGTGCCCATGTCCCCGCCCCGCTCTCAACTTACAGACATCCTTTTGCCCACCACCTGCTCTGGGGCTGGCCCCTTGGCACACAGACCCTCCCCCAGCCAGGTCACCCTAACCTCAAGTCTTCCCACCCTCAGGAAGGCACTGGGGCCCCCTTCTCCCCTGTGACTGGCCCCACAGATCCAGAGGTGGGGGTGCTTTCAGTGAGACACACACCCCGATGTGCTTGTGCATGCGTCCATCCATACCAACCCGCATCCACGCACACGCGATCCAGACAGCCATGTACTCTGCTCACGGGAGTACATGTCTATTTATATTGTTTCAAGTGTGTTTTCCCTATCAGATTGGCAAGTGGCCAAGTGTTTGCAACACGCTCTGTTGGTGACAGCACGGGAAGCAGACACTACCGCAGGAGCTGAGTGGCCAGGAGGGCCTGCCGGAGCCCCCCCATGCCGAGGAGGACGTGTCAATGCCATTGAACTCGCTCTGGCTTCTGCTCTGTGACCCGGCCATCCCGCTTCAGGATTTTACCTGAAACTACGTACCTGTGCACATACACCCCGTCATCCTGGCAAGGGACCCACACGATGCTGCTATGATAGCAAAGGAACAGGAACAGCCCAATGTGTCCATCCTTCTTTTTCAACCTGATCCCCTCTATGCACTCAGCCCAGGGGCACCCCGGGCCCCCTTGCCCGAGCAGCTCCCCATCCCAAGGCCTGGACAACTCAGAGCCACGTCCAGCCCTGACAGAGGAGCACCACTGCCTGGGGCCCGTGGGGCTCCCAGCACCGGCCTCCCGCCGGGGAGCCAAGGAGACAAGCAGCTTTGATGAAATTTTCAAACTGCATGCATCTTTCAGGAGGAAGCTAGGGAGGAGGCATATCAGAGAGGGAAGCTCCCCAGAGGCTTCCATGCGAGGTCTGGACATGGGGGCAGGGCTGGGGGCGGGAGCAGCATCAGCCAAAGCAGACCAGCAAGCTCCACCATTCAAGCCCAATCTGCTGGCCTTGACCCTGTGGGGGCCAAGGGCAAGGCCCTGCCCTTGCCCCATGCATTGGCCCACACGGTGGGCAGTGAGCAGGCACCTGGTCATCTGTGTCTCAGGAAGTCTCCGGATCGGTCCCTGACCCTTTCCAACGGTGTGGGCCTGGCTGAGCTCACATGTCTGTCTGAGAAGGGGCAGGACACACACCTCCAGCAGCTGGCCAAAGCGGGAGGAGGCATAGCCACCCTCCATCCATCCATTTCCATAAACCTGCTCTCTGTGTTCACCTTTTCCTCCCTCCCTCTTGGCTTGGTGTGAAGCCCTGAGGGGACACTCCAGTTCCCTCCGCTCTGGAACACCCAGAGGCCCCAGCATAGGCCTGCGAGGCCCAGACGCTTCCCCAGGCTACAGGCAGGTCACCTGCACAGGTGGGACCTCCCTGCCTCACCGGCAAGCAGAGGCAGCTCCTCAGCCCCCACCCCTCCCAACCCTCACTCAGACCAGCTGCCTCCTCCCGGCTTCCTAAAGATTAGCCGAGGATTCACTGTGAGTTGTTTGCCTGGGGGGCCGGACCAGGATGTCTTCGAAGGGGAGTGGAGAAGTACGATGGGAAGGGGAAGCTTGTGCAGAAGGATGTGCGACCGAGGAGGTGTTCACTGAGGGAAGCTGGGCTCCGTCCTGCTGGGGACACTGGAGACGCGTGGACATACGCCTAGTCTATCCACCGGCCCTACCGCCTTTCACAGGTGACAAACCAAGACACAGAGAGCCCAAGCGATCTGCCTGAGATCTCCCAGTATGTAAGAACAGAGTCAGGGCTGACACCTTGCCTGTCCATACCAGACGCTACACTGGGAGACCACTCCAAGGGCTCTGTGGGGCCATCTGGGGAACAGACTCTCTCTGGCTGGTGCCCTCATCTTGCCTAACTGCGCAAGCCCTAGGCTTCCGTCTTTCCAGCCCTGGCACCACTATGTTGGGCCACCCCAACCCCTGGTCCCCCTAGATGGGGCCTGGGATGTCCACAAGACACGCCTACTGGGCCTCTTCCAGATCCTAAGCCATGGAGCCTGTGAGTCCATTCAAGGGTCAAAGCACGCCACATAGAAGGCTGACAGGCCCCTCGGTCTCCTCCCAGCCTGACTACGAGCACCTGGACGGCAGGAGCTGAGCCGTGTCTCGGGGGGTGGGGGGCGGCTGGCCTCTGCGTGGGGCAGTGACCGTCCTCTGTGATTCACAGCCTTTGGTTCTTAGCCAAGTGACAGTCCTACTGGCTGCGGGGATCCCACACCAGGGCTGAGCAGAGCACTGGGAATGGCTACAAGATTTCCGATCCTGAATAGCAGCCCCAGCACACTCCAGTGTGGCCCCCGCCGCTAGTGTCACGTCCCCCTGCGGGTGACGACAGCTGCACCGCAAAAACGGGGCTCCACACACCCACCCCCAAACCTCTTGGCTACAGGCTTGGCCCCCAGGACTCCTGCCTTCTGCACCGCCATCCAGCCGACCACCTGTCTATCAGAGAAGCGGGACAGCCATAGATCGGCGCAGACCACGGGGTCCACGCCCAAGGGGAGGGACACAGGGGTCACAGGGATGATGCCAAGCCGGAGTGCGCTTGCCCCACACCAGTGTGCAACGGGCAGTCCTGCCAGGGCTGAAACCCGGCCTGTCCGCACTAGACACCACCCTGGGACCCACGCAGCAGGTGGGAAAGAGTGGAGGGCGTTGAGGGTTTCTGGAAATTTCCCCTGTTGTGGGTGTGGGCTTTGGAAGGAAGAAAGTGGGATTTTTACCCAAGCTTTGTAACTCGTTACCTTTATGTTACTTCCCTGATAAACAAACTGACTTCTCCTGCCTTCTTACTTGAGCGGACCATTTCTCGTCTTTCCTTAGCGTATTTGCTTTGAAGGTGGGCTTGCTTTTGCATTATTTGAAGGGGAGGGAAGAGTTTCAAGTGATGTTTTTCTCTGCAGGTATCCTATTCCTCTTCCCTCAGAACGACTTCGCCCTGACTTCCCATTTCCGATCTACGGTTTCATCTACTTCAAAAACTATTTCGTGGATATTAACTTACTCCTTGTTCTGCATCTTTGCTCCTTTGTGCCCCAGCCTCTGCTTGGTGCCTCCTTGGTTTCTCGCCTCTCATCCCTTTGTCCTAAATCTCATTTTCACAGCTTTTAGTTTCCTATTTTTTATGTTCCAAAGTTCTCATCTTTGAAGTCTTTTGTTTCAAAAGCTAATGTCATCCGTGATAGTGATCTCCATTCTTTTACTGGTTTGCTTCCTTCTTTACTGTAATCTCCACCAGCTGCCCTGCTGGCTTCCCTTAATTTGCATGCCCCCAGTCTCAGACACACTATTGGGCAGACAGGAAGTGCGGGTCAAAGGGTCTGCAGCGTTGGGAGGAGCCAGTGCAGTGTGGGGAGGGCCTCTTGGACTTCACCCAGCTCTGCCTTCAAGATCCTCTCTGAGATGCCAGCCCCATGAAACTTCTCTCTAAGGAGAGGTCTCATGTTTTCCAAGAGGGAAAGTCTTCCCAGATCAACTAGACCGCACATAGGAGCGGCTGCTCTCAGGCCCATGCTTGGTAGCCATTGTCCTGCAGGTCAGACATGGCCGTAGAGTGGGGAGGCAGGTGTGCTGAGCTCCTGACACCGCTGTGGAAAGGGGCCTGAGTCCACGGGCAACCTTGGTCCAGCCTCTACCCATGCCTTGTGCTCTGGGTAGATCTTTCCTCAAAAGGTCAGAGAGAGATTTTCTCAAGTGGAACGTCCTGGGATTCATTTTCAACATATTCGAAACAATAGCAGAGAAAGGGGGGTGCTAACTACCATTGCTAGAAACAACTTCCAAGAGAGGATGATGCAGCCATGAAGGAGAATGTGTTCATTTGCTCTAACGTGGGGAAATGCCCAAAATATATCACTATTGCACAATAATATTTGGGTGGTCCATTATGTGTAAAAAAAAAAAAAAGTGTGTACACACATACATCTACACACCTGCATAGAAAAAAGACAGGAGTGAGTTAGACCGAACCACCATCACTGGTTATCTAGTCACGTTGAGAGGGGTGCATTTTTATGTTGGGTTTTATATATGTCTTTATTGTTTAAATGTTCAAGAACGTGTATACATTTATTATTTTGTAATTAAAATTTTGATTTTTAGTAGCATATTGAAGAAAATATCTAGAATCAAGGTCATCCAGAACAGTTGTCAAAGAACCTCTGTTGAAAAGCTCAAAAAGGGGGCGCCTGGGTGGCTCAGTGGGTTAAGCCGCTGCCTTCAGCTCAGGTCATGATCTCAGGATCCTGGGATCGAGCCCCGCATCAGGCTCTCTGCTCAGCAGGGAGCCTGCTTCCCCCCCCCTCTCTGCCTGCCTCTCTGCCTGCTTGTGATGTCTGTCTGTCAAATAAATAAATAAAATCTTAAAAAAAAAGAAAAGAAAAGCTCAAAAAGTATCAAGGCCTTTCGTGGGCAACCCCATCTCACCTAGAACATGAGACCCCCAGGGGAAGAGGGGGTGCCCGGCCATCTCTTGAATTGATTGCAATTTTTAAGTAGAAGTGACTGAAAGTCTAAGTTGGTCTAACAGGTCCTGACAGACAGATGTGAGTGAAACCCCCTCAGAAAATCAGGGAGAAAGCTTTGCCCAAGTGGCCTCCCACCCGCCCTGTCGAAGCCCCCCCAGAAACCCAATGGCCAAGCCCCGCCCCCCAACCCCATTCCAGAAATGGTGTCTGCGCCCACTCCAGGCTGGTCTCCCGCAAAGGGGCACAGATAGCCGGGACTGGCTTCTGCCACCCGCCACTCTGCCCTTGAACTAGGCACATAGTCACCCAACTGACACAGTTTCCTCTGTTGGCAAAGAAAGAAGGAAATGGCTGGCGGGTTGTCACCACTGGTAACATCAATTGACTATAACTCTTCACAGTTTACAAAGCACCTCACAGTGTATAAAGCTTCACAGTTTGTAAACCACTCTGTGGTTTGGGAATACAAACACTTTGCCCCCTGGGAAGCTGTAGGACCTTTGAAAAGCTCATTTCTTCAGTGAGTTCCCATGATCACGCCCAGGAGAGGCGTCCTCAAAGCTCAGAGTGTCCATGGCACTCACAGTTCTTCTCTGAGCAAAACACACATTCCTTCCTCATTCCTCATGTGTGTGCCTTCCTCCCAAGTGGCCACCTTCCCTGGTCACTTGATGCCACTCCTTGGGCCAAGGACAGACACCCAGGCAGGCTGTAAGGTGAGCAAGGAACAGGGAGGAGCTCTGTACTGGTTGGGCCTGGACCAATCAGATCCCGTTGGTGGCAAAGCCTGGGTGTGAAATGCACGCCTGAGTGGGCCCTGGGGCCAAGGCTGCGGGTGGAGAGGGAGGGGATAGGGACACAGGGGCACAAGAGCGAGGAGCACAGACTGTGAGGGTGGTGTCCAGATCTTGGCTCCACTACTGTTCCCTGGTGTCAACCAAGTTGTCGAACTCCTCTGGGCCTCAGCTTCCTCTTCTGGAAACCAGGATGGTGACAGACCCAAGTAAGAGCGGTGTGGCACATAGCAAGGGTCATTCAGTTACCCATAATCATGCTTGTTATTTTTCTAAGGGACCAGGAGTAGGCAGGTCCACAGAGCTAGCACAGGACATTCTCCCAGCGTCTGGAGTCCTGCCAGAGGGACGGGACTCACCCAAGATCGCACTTTGAGGCAGCAGTCTACCAGGAATAAACTCGGGGGCCCTGGCTCCCAGCCTGCGGCCCACCAGCCAGCCACCTCTCCGTCCTGCCTGAGGGGGTGGGGGGTTGTCCAATGATCCAGAGTGAAGACACTCCCTATCCTATCAAGGTTCCTTGGTTGCAGATTTGGAGGGAAATGGCAACGTACAGAAGGATAATGGGTTATTCACAGAACCAAAGAAAAGCAGAAAGTGCAGACCTTATGAAGGACCAGGCTCAGGTCAGCTCCGGGGGTCTGTAAGCGGGACAATTTGGGGTGAGGGTGTCAGGATGAATCAGCCTGTCCTGGCCATCCTGAGGCTGAGGGTCCTCTTTCCCCACCTAAGGGGGGTGGGGGGCAGCAGGACAGTGGTGGGAATGTCAGCTTGAGACAGACAAGAGCTGGAATGGAGAACATGGCTTTGAACATTCTTTGTCTCAAGCCCTCCTTCCCAGTCTCGACCTTGGGGCAGCCACGGTCTGCAAAGTGCACCTGACCACCTGGACAGTGGGGGAAGGCAAAAGCAGATGACCCACGAGGGCAGCCTGGAAGCAGTTAGCTCTACCCTACCCAAAACCAGGACCATTGGTCCTTTCCCTCGTACCAGGGTCCTCGAGTCCTCCCCGGGGATTCGGGGAAGAGAATGGGTGCAGCAAGAAGTCACGGGTGTACCCCTAGAGAAAGACCTCCCTGTGGAAACCACAAGAGCAGAGAACAAATGTTCCTACTTAGTACTTGTGACCCTTTGAGCAAGATCCACTTCCAGAGGATCTGATCAGTCTAGCTTGGTGACAGATCTGCACTTGGGGAGATGGTGACTAAGGGCCCTGCCCAACTATATGCAAACAGGAAGGTGAGTCCTGGGATGGAAATCTTCAGAAGTACTAGATGCCATGAGATGGCCCCCACACTGCCCGGCCCAGGGCTTACCCTGCCCCGAAAAACCTATGCCTGAGAAAGCTAGAGCCCAGTGGGAAGCCTTAAAAGCCACATAGACCAATAGAAGAGCTGGAAATCTTTTTCCCTAATCCTTTAGCTGACACGAGAATCAGGAAGACTCAACACGCACCTCAGGAGGCACCCACTGAGAAAACTGGAATGGTCCGGAAGCTTTATTTTGCCAGCCTTCCCACAGCTCTGCTAGACCTCTGTGTGGGTTCCATCACCTTGCTCACCCCCTGTGGACTCTTCACCCACAGATACCCCCTGAACAGGCCTTGCTCCTCCTGGCTGTGTGACCTCGGGCAAGCGACAGCCCGTCTGAGCCTCATTGCCTCATCTGCGAATGGGGATCGGGATCCCCACCTTGCAGGACGCTCCTGGGAGCTCATTTGTAAGACGCTGGGCACAGCCTGTCTCCCTTGGTGCCTCTTGGTACCAGCAGCCAACTGTAGCCCCGAGGCTATTCTTAAAAGCTGACCCACCATCCCCTCTTCCCAAGACTCATGTATGAGTTTTCAATGCCACTTGACAAATTACCAGAAATGCAATGACTTAAGACAACGCCCCTTCGCTATCTCATGGCTCCTGGGCACAGGTTAGCTGGTCCTCTGCTCGCAGTTTCCCAGGTTGAAATCAAGGTGTCAGCCAGGGCTGCAGTCTCCAGCGAGCTCCGCAGTTGTTGGCAGGATTCTGTTCCTTGAGGTAGCAGGATCGAGGTCCTCATTTTCTTACTGGCTGTCCGTGGGAGACCCCTCTCCGATTCTGGAGGCCATCCTCGTGTCCCAGACATGCAGCCTGTTAGGGTCCGTGATCAAAGGAACGAGACTGATGCAAAGCGGAAGTCAAGCAAAGCTTTATTTCGTGCCAAGCATCGAAAATCAAACCGACTGGTAGGGGCCGCCTCTTATGAAGAGAAGACGGTGATGACCCCGACAAGGCTGCTCCCAAGAAGGCTGCTCTGGACAAGGCCACTCTGGATGAGGCCTCTCCCCAGACGAGGCCACTCTGGATGAGGCTGCTCCCAGGACGAGGCCGCTCCCAGGATGAGGCTGCTCCAGACGACGAAGAGGCGATGACGACGAGGACGACAGCCCTGACGACACAGACTGTGCTCCCCATGACGCTGCTCCCGACGAGGCCGCTCCCAGGACGAGGCCGCTGCCGACAAGGCCACTACCCGGACAGGGCCGCTCCCCAGACAGGGCCGCTCCCCAGAATGAGGCTGATCCAATGAGGCAGCTTCCCGGACAGGGTCGCTCCCCAGAATGATGCTGCTCCGGCAAGGCCGCTCCTGGCAGCGCTGCGGCTCGGGGCCGCGAGGCCGCTCGCTGTGGTGAGGCTGCTGGCGGCGAGGCCGTTTGCGGCAGGGCCACAGCCCCGGGCGGCGAGGCCACTCGCGGCGAGGCCGAGGCTTGGTGGTGGTGAGGCCACTCGCTGTGGCAAGGCTGCTGATGGCAAGGCCATTTGCCGTGGCGCCGCTGCCTACGACTATGATGACCAGGATGACCACGATGCTCCGACTCTCCTGAAGACTACCCTAATGGCTATCCCAACGGCTATTCTAACGGCTATCCTAACAGCTACTCTAACGGCTATTCTAACTCCTCCTACTACTCTAACGGCTATCCCAGCCTCACAGACTAACCTTTATAGAGGTGGTTGAGCCCGGCCCACACACAGGTGTCCAACGGGATTTCAACTCACCACAGTAAATATATGCGTGCCCCACTGATTGGATGTCTCCATCTGGCCTGGCCCGTCCCTATATCCGGGGTTTACAAGTAAGTTCCTCTGGCTAACCAGGCCCTTACATTGCCCTCCAGCAGCACGGCAACCGTGGTTCCACAGCTGGCAGGAGCACCTATCTCCGGGCCGTTGTTACCCAGTCTAAGCGAATGCACTGTGACAGCAGGAGTGGCTCCCACCGCTCTCCCTGCCATGTCCAGTCACCTCATTAGGGCATGCCTTCCCATCTTACTCACAGCTCCTGTCCTTTCCTGAGGACAGTAGTGTATCTAGGGTGTGCACCCTGGGGACAGGAATCTCAGGGCCGTGTCAGACTTCTGCCCACCTCAGCCTGCAGATGCCTCGACATTCCTGAGGGTTTCCAATCAAGAACCCTGAACTCTTCATTAATTATGAATTTCACCTAGCAACTGTTGCCAAGCAACAACTCTTCAGAAAGAGACATTCAGAGAATAAGGTGGTTGCTCACGTGAGGGATAGAGGAATGTGGGTCGGTGGGTACTTGGCCCGGGCCTGCACACGGGTTGCCCTCTGACCAGGCCAGGCTGGGTGTGAAAGAGTCTGGCTAGTCGCATGAACCAGCTGTGTGACCCGGGAAAGTCACATCTCCCCACTCTGGATGTCAGCTTCTCACCTGTCAAACTGGGATCACATCTGAGCTATCACCCTTGAAGAGTGAGGGAAAGCCAAGATGCTTGGCTCAAGGGTGTGCAACACTGCTGGAACTCTGTAAGGGTATGGCTTTGTCAGGAGGAGCTCTGGGAGGGTTTTCCCCAACTGCGTCAAGAGAGAGGCTTGGCATTCCCTCGAATATTCCTCCGCTCAGCGCTCACTCAGGACCTGCTTTGTGCCTGCTTTGTGCCTGCTGTGCTGGGCCCTGGGGGCAAGTGACCCTTCTCTCTCACTCATTTGTGGATTGTTACTGCGCACCTGCTTCCGATTGCCTTTGAGGGAGCCAAAGTCAGTCATCTGGGAAAGAGGAGAGAGTGTTCACAGGGGGTCAGGAGGTGGTGATTTGAAGAGTGGCCTGGGAAGCTATCACTGAAGGAGAGATCTTTGAATACAGACCAGAAAGAGGTGAGGGAACTGTATAAGCATCTGGGAAAAGTGTCATAGGCAGAGGGAGCAGCAAGTGCAAAGGTCCTGAGATACAAACTGTGCCCTGCCTGAAGGAGGGGGAGGCAAGCTGGGAAGGCAGATGTACCCACAAACAGCGCAGTAAGGGCATCTGTAGAAGGAGCCCCCAGGAAACGCCTTAGGGAGGGAAAAAAAAACACATGAGGAGGAGCCGGCCCACTGGCCTAGCTACATCCTGCTTGTGAGGCAGCTCCCAGACTGGTCCTTGCTCCCACACAAGCCCTCTCCAAGCTGCAGCCATAAAACAACCCAGTGAACTCTCAAGAATCACATGTTGCGATTCTTGAGATACCCGCTTTGTTACTTCCCAGATGAAAATTTGTCTGTGGTTTCCCCACACCAGACCCTCACCATGGCCTTCCCATCCTCCTCCTCAGCCCTGGCTGCACTGGGGCCAAGGGAACCTGGACACCCCTATCTTCTTCTGACAGTGAGAGAGAACGCAGCCCCTCCCACCACAGCTACCCAACAGGGGATCCTCCCAAAGAGACAATGGGGGTAGGAGGAAAGTTGTTCACTGAGAATAGAATAGAGCCCAGAAACAGAGCTGCAAGTCTAAGGAAACTTGATGGCTAACCAAGGTGACATTGTGGATCAGTGCGAAAGGACAACCAGTCAAAAGCAATTGGTGATGCCCATGAAAACCACAAATAATGTTAGATCCTGGCTTACGCCCTATACAAAACCAACTACAGGGGAATCAATGGCTTAAATGTGAAACTTCCAGGAGACTATATGCGATAATGTCTTCATGACTTTGGGGTTAAGAGTGGTCCTTTCAATGAATAGAAAAAGGTAAAAACAAAGTCAATTATATTAAAAGGAAGAATCTCTGTTCAGCAAAATCTCGTAAAAAGGTGAACTGATTGGGTCACCGGGGTGGCTCAGTCAGTTAAGCAGCTGATTCTTGATTTTGATCTCGGGGTGGTAGGATTGGGCCCCATGTGGGGCTCCATGCCCAGTGGGGAGCCTGCTTGAGATTGTCTCTTTCCCTCTGTCCCTCTCCCCATTCGTGTGCTCTCTCTCTCCCCTTCTCTCTCTTTCTTGCTCCCTCTCTCCCTAAAAATAGATAAATAAATCTTTCTATAAAAAGTGAAATGATCAGTCACAAACTAATAGAAGATATCTGTAACATGTATCTGCAAAGGATTTCTATCTAAAATATACGAAGGGCTCGGACAATCAATAACAAAACGGTGTAATTAAAAAATGGGCGAAAGACATGAATAGACATTTCACACAAAGAAAATCTAAATGGCTAATAAACATTATTAGTAACCTTGGAAACTTGAGTGAAAACGATGGTGAGATCCATTTCACACCTACCAAGTGGGCAAAAATAGATGTTGGACAAAACCAAGAGCTGGTGGGAGTAGAGGAAGGGGGGTGGGCATGCACGGCTGGTGAGGCGTGTATTACCTCCATCCCTTGGGCAAACAGGCTGCTATTGTTCAGAAAGGTCAAAACCACAGCACCAACCGCCAGCCATTGCTCTCCTGGGAATAAACCCAGGAGCACCAGGGGCTGTTTGGGAATTTCACAGTGGCCCTGTTCAAATAGCCTCAGAGCAAAAGCATCCATGTGTCCGTAGATATGTGGGCCGTGGTCCATTCGTGCCACAGAGCACTCCACAGCAGTGACAATGAGCAATACCTTTCCCAGGACTGGCCCCCTGGGAACCCCGGATCCCCTTAAAGAAGCCCCAGCTACACACCAGCACCACTTAATCTCAAAAACCGGATATGAAGCAAGAGAGGCAAATCACAGCAAAGGCACAAAGTACGACTCCATTTATATAAAATCAAAAATGGACAGAGCTGGGGCCCCTGGGTGGTTCAATGGATTAAGCCTCAGCCTTTGTCTCAGGTCATGATCTCAGGGTCCTGGGATGGAGCCCCTCATCAGGCTCTCTGCTCAGCAGGGAGTCTGCTTCCCCCTTTCTCTCTCTGCCTGCCTCTCTGCCTACTTGTGATCTATCTGTCAAATAAATAAGTAAATAAAATCTTAAAAAAAAATGGACAGACCCAACAATATATTGCTTGGGGATGAAACTATCAACAAATGCCAATAAATATTTAGCATAAATTACGGGACAGGAAGTTACTTTTGGGGGAGCTGGCGCCCACAGGGGCTTCAAAGGACTGTCTGTCGCCTTTGTTCACCTGAGATGGGGTACACGGGGTTTTGTTTTGTTCTAAATGTACATGTACGCATCCATGTCACACACACTCTGATGTGTACAAGATGCTACGTAGTTTTGTAAAACAGAAGAAAGATTTTTGTTAAGAAGATTTTTGTTACGTGTGCTTGCTATACTGTTCAAGAGCGTTTAGCTCTGCTAGAGAAAGAAGAAAACACACACGGGAAGGATGATGTTCAAGAGCAAGCACAGATAAGCGAGGTAGTGACTCATGAGATGTGTCAGAGGACGTGAGAACACGCATGTGCTGAACAGAGCTGAAAAGGGGCCAAAGGACCAAGAGGCACGAAGTGTTCATGACACACTCTATCCAACATTGAATTTCCGTGATACATTAAATGCATGAATCCCTTCATTTTGGGGAGGTCTTAAATTGGTTACTGTGACACGCATTCGGGAGCCTCTTGTCCTCTTCCAGATAAAATCCACAGCTGTCGGTTGGCAAGCTGCTAAGTAGCTAGTTGGCAGGTGGAAGCCCTTGGCCAGGCCTCCTGGCTCGTGAGCTGTCAGCAGAGCAAGTGTGTGTCCTTGGCCCCAGGCACCTTCTGTCTGTGGGATCCCTGACTGTCTTCAACTCTGGTCCCTGTACTACACCATCCGCTGGATGGGGCCTGGACTAGGGACAAGGCATACCAGGACAGACATGGAGAGTAGCAGCCTCAGCTCCCTGCACCGACCTCGGAGGTGTCACCGCCCCAACTCTGTCCTCTAGCTTCTCACTCTGGGATTTTTATTTAAAAAGCTTTAGTGAGATACCACCTCACACCAGTCAGAATTAAAGGCTAAAATTAACCAGGCTAAAATTAACAAGCCAGGAAACGACAGGTGTTGGCAAGGAGGTGGAGAAAGGGGAACCCTCCTACACTGTTGGTGGGAATGCAAGCTGGCGTAGCCACTCTGGAAAACAGCTTGGAGTTTCCTCAAAAAGTTGAAAATAGGGGTGCCTGGGTGGCTCAGTTGGTTGGGCAGCTGCCTTTGGCTTGCGTCACAATCCTGGAGTCCTGGGATGAAGCCCCGCATCAGGCTCCCTGCTCAGCAGGGAGTCTGCTTTCCCCTCTCCCTCTGCCTGCTGCTCTGCTTACTTGTGCTATCTCTCTGTCAAATAAATAAATAAAATCTTTAAAAAAAAACGAACTTGAAAATAGAGCTACCCTACGACCCAGCAATCACAGTACTGGGTATTTAAAGATACAAATGTAGTGATTCGAAGGGGCATGTGTACCCAAGTGTTTATAGCAGCAATGTCCACAATAGCCAAACTACTGAAAGAGCCAAGATGTCCATCAACAGATGAATGGATAAAGAAGATGTGGTCCGTATATATAATGGAATACTATGCAGCCATCAAAAGAAATGAAATCTTGCCATCTGCAACGACGTGAATAGAACTAGAGGGTATTATGCTGAGCGAAATAAGTCAACCAGAGAAAGACAATTATCATATGATCTCACTGATAAGAGGAATTTAAGAAATAAGACAGAGGATCCTAGGGAAAGGGAGGAGAAAATGAAACAAGACAAGAACAGAGAGGGAGACAAACCATAAGATACTCAACCTCAAGAAACAAACTGAGGGTAGCTGGAGTGGTGGTGGGGAGGGATGGGGTGGCTGGGTGATGGACACTGGGGAGAGTATATGCTGTGGTGAGTGCTGTGAAATGTGTAAGCCTGATAATTCACAGACCTGTACCCCTGGGGCAAATAATACATTATATGTTAATTTTTTTTTAAAGCCATGTGTTTTGAGCGTCTGACATGGCCCACAAGACTCTGTTGGCAACCTCTGGGGATGTGTGCCCATTTTGCAGACTTCTGCACAATGCCTACTACATGAAGAGTAGAGAGGGGCTGGGAGGGGCACCAGACTGCTAAAGAAAATGTCCATCATCCTCTCACGAGTTTGCTAGGGAGGTAGAGGAGAGTCCATGAAAGGGTCCAGGGGAAAAAACCACCCACCCCAGAGGGGGCAAATTGAGAAAAGGGCACCCCCACAGGACATCAAGAAGAAAGAGGCAGAGCTACGAAGAGAAGCTCCTAAGAGGTAAAGGAAAGACCAGATGATCTGTTGAAGTGTGGCATGACAAGAATGAGAAAGGGAAAATATTTTTAAGAATCAAAATGTAAGAAAGACCTGTCAAAATCCTACAGTGACATTTGAGGAGAATAAAAGTCATATTTTTAAAAATTCTCTGGTTTGTGTAGCAATTCAAACAGAGCTAAAAGAGCGGTGTCTACCAGAAGCTTCCTTGGGGGCCAGCCTTAATGAATGGGCAGGAATGGCATATAATTATCTTGTCGTTCCTTGGTGTGTAAACAGCCCTTCCAAAGCAGAGCGGGAGGAAGCCAGGGGAGCCAAAGAACCTCCAACACTTCACCACTGTCTCCAACTCATTTCCCTTCTTTCTGAGGAAAATGGTCTGCTGGGGGTCTCCTCTGCACATACTCCTGAGTGAGAGGTCAAAGAGAAAACAAACAAATGCATAAATTGTTTGAATTTATCTGTTGCGCTGAAATATACATATTTGAAAATCACAGGATTTTTAAAGAAAAATTCGAGCACTCTAAAGGTCCATCAGAAGGAGAATGCTTATATGTTTATAATACATCCTTCCCCCAAAATACTATAGAGCTATCAAAACCGATGGTGCAGGGGCGCCTGGGTGGCTCAGTGGGTTAAGCATCTGCCTTTGGCTCAGATCATGATCCCAGGGTCCTGGGATCGAGCCCTGCATTGAGCTCCCTGCTCAGCAGGAATCCTGCTTCTCCCTCTGCCTCTGCCGGCTGCTCATGCTTTCTCTCATGCTCATGCTCTCTCTCTCAAATAAATAAATAAAATCTTAAAAAAAAAAAAAAAAGGATGGCTCTATGGGCATTGACATAAAAAGGAATCCCTAATAAACACTAACTGAAAAAGATCAGGGTTTAGAATGAGAGTGTTGGTTGGATTCTGAAGGGAGAAAATGCTGTGGCAGGATGGTACTGAAGGTCTGCTGGGGAGACTGCTTGCAAAAGGAAGGGGGGAGGCAGGATGGAGTGGAGGAGAACTCAGTCTCCATGCAGACCTATGGTCTTGCCGTTCAGTGGGATCTCCAGAGCCAAGCTGGCCACTGGAGGAGTCCTGCATGGGGCACCAGCAGGCAGGAGCCATGCCTCCATCTTGCTGGTTACTGGCTAGGGTTGCCTCAGGAAGACTGTGATCTTCCCTTAGGACCAGAGGCATGTCCAGGGGTGACTGAGTGACTCAGTCATTTAAGCGGCCAACCCTTGATTTTGGCTCAGGTCATGATCTCAGTTTGTGAGATCAAGCCCCATGTCAGGCTCTGTGCTGGGTATGGAGCCTGCTTAAGATTCTTTCTATCTCTCTCCCTCTGCCCCTCCCCACCTTTGGGGGGAAAAAAAAAAACCAAGGCAAGTCCTGATGGAGGTCATAGCCCATCACTGTCACCCACTCACCACACTCCTCCTAGTGGGGAAGGAAGCTATTTCTAGAAGAATCTGAGGGGCCCAACTCCATGTCTACCCAAGTAGCATGAACATATTTTATGTGAGAGAATGAGTTCACACAGGTATGCAGTCTTGGGGTGTAATGATTCATGTGCACAGACAAACACCTGAAAGGATACATGCCCAACAGTTAATAGTGGGGACATCTGGGAAATGGAAAGGTGGCAGGAGATGGTGAGAAAAATGTCACTCTTTTTCTTTTACTTTATGTGCTTCTGTAATGTTTAAAATATTTCTGTATCTAGTAATCTTATATTTATCAAATACTTGAGGGATTTCAGTAAAGGTGATGGATTGACCATGAGTTTCTTTCTGCTTTCATCCAAGATCATACTAAAAGAATGTTAAATGTTTTAAAAACTTAAACCACAAAGGCATAGGAAACATAAGAGGGAATGTCAGTGGATAGAGATTTTTCTCACTTTTTGAGAAATGTGAAAAAGGACACTGACTTAACAGGTTGTACAAGTCTCAACCTCAAAGACAAGCTAAGAAAGACAGACAACAAATGAGCCCATTTTCCCGGCACAGAACCCAAGATAGCACCAACAAGGAAAGGGATGAGGAGTCAAGAAGACAACAGAAGAATGGGTTGAAAGTCTTTCTTCATTACAGCCAATCTCTTACCAGACCCATGCCCCCAACACCCTGGCAGACGCCAACCCCTAAGCATGAGACTTCAGGCATATTCTGCTGGTGTCTTGAATGGAAAATATGAGAGAGACCAGGGGTTGAATACAAGAATGAACACTTGAAAGTCTGGGTATTTAACAATTGACAATTTCCCCAGACCTTCTCCTCCACCCACATACAACACCAGCAGGAAAATCTACTCACCTCCTCTTCCTATCAGTAGAAGAGCAGAGAGTTCTTCTGCAGACATTTGGCAGTCTCCCAATAAAATAACTGCTCTTGCTTGCAGTTAACCAAAAAGTATGCCCGCCAAGCAAAAAGCCCAGCCCCTGAGTACAGAACATCCAATTATCTCTTGATTATGAATGGAAAACCAAGGATGGCCAGATGTATGCAGAAAGCCCCAACATGAAAGATGGGGAACAAAAAAAAATAGAAAGGGAAATTAAGAAACCAGAGCTAAAGTAGGAAACAGATGGAAACTTTTAAAAATGCTAATTAATATTCTTATAGAGACAGGAGAAATTCTACATCCATAAAACACAAACCTTCATTTTTTCTTTAAAATGTCCCTGGGTTATTCTTTTTTTTTTTTTTAAGATGTTATTTATTTATACAAACCTTCATTTTTAAAACAATGCAGGGCGTCTGGGTGGTACAGTCATCTGAGCATCCGACTTTTGGTTTTGGCTCAGGACTTGATCTCAGGATCATAACATTGAACCCCACGTTGGGCTCTTCTCTCAATGCAGAGTCTCTGCCCCTCCCCCCACCCTGCACTCACCCTCTCTCTCAAATAAATAAATAAATCTTAAAAAAAAAAAAAGAAAACAACGCAAACGCTGGTGAGGATGTGGAGAACAGAAATTCTCATTCATTGCCAGTGGGAATGTAAAATGGTAGACTTTTTATGGAAGACTAGCAGTTTCTTATTAACTAAAGCTAGCTATAGTTTTACCATATGATCTAGCAATCATGCGCTTAGGTATCTACCCAAATGAGCTGAAAACATACATCCACATGAAAACTACTGCCATGTTTATAGCAGTTTTACCGGTAATTGCCAAAGACTGGGAGCATCCAAGATGTCTGTCAATAGGTGCATGGATAAACAAATGTGGTACGCCCATACAATAGAATATTATCCAGTGAATAAAAAAGAAAGGAGCTATCAAGTCACAAAAATAAATGGAGGAATCTTAAATGCATATTGCTAGGTGAAAGATACCAGTATGAAAAGGCTACCTACCATATGATCCTGACTTTATGACATTGTGGAAAAGACAAAACTATAGAGACAGTAACACTATAGGGACAGCAAAACTATAGAGACAGTGTAATGATCAATGGTTGCTACAGCACCTTTTTAGGTCAATGAGACTATTTTGTATGATACTGTAATAGGAAATTCATGACATTATGTTTTCTCAAAACCCACAGAATGTACAACACTTAGCATGAGCTATGAACTTTAGTTAATAATAATGTTAATACATTATTATTGGTAATTGATAATATTGATTCATTAATTGATATTGATAATATTGATTCATTAATTGTAACCATAATAATGCAAGATGTTTAACAATAAGAGAAACCATGTGAGGGAAAGGAAGAGTATACGGGAACTCCCTACACATTCTCAATTTTTCTTTAAATCTACAACTGTTCTAAAAATAAAGTCTAATGCTTTTTAAATGATAGCTGTGGAAAGCCTCAACCTCACACATTATGTAAATATGAACTCAAAATAGATGGACTTAAATGTAAAACTATAAACTTTTATGTAAAACTATAAATGTACTTAAATGTAAAACTATAAAACTCTTAGGAAAAAGCAGGAGAAAATCTTCAGGATCTAGGGCTTTGCAATGAATTCTTAGACTTGACACCAAAAGCATGATCCATAAAAGGAAATTTTGATAAATTAGAATTCATCCAAATTAAAACTTCTGCTTGCAAAAGTCCATATTAACAAGATGAAAAGACAAGATACAGTCTGGGAGAAATATTTGCAAACCACACACCCAACAAAGGACCAATTTCTAGAACATATAAAGAACTCTCAAAACCTATCAGAGAAAAAAAAACAAAATCCAATTAGAAAATGGGCAAAAGACATGAACAGACAGTTCACCAAGGATATGCAGATGATGAATGAAAGCATAAAAAAAATATCCAACATCATCAGCCATGAAGGAAAGCAAGCTCAAACCATAATGAAGTATGCCATCCACCTATCAAAATGGCTAAAATTCAAAACAGTGTTAATACCAAATGCTGGTGAGGATATAGGGAAATTATATTGCTCATGCCTTACTTGTTGGAATGTAAAATGGTACAGCCACTCTGGAAAACTGTTTGTCAGTTTCTTATAAAACTTAACATGTGACTACCATACAACCCAACAAAATTTGGGATTTATCAGAGAGAAATGAAAGCTTACATTCCTATAACAATCAATATAGCACAATCATGGTAACTTTATTTGTTATAGCCAAAAACTGAAACAACTCAGATGTCCTTCAGCAGGTAATGGCGCATCCACACCATGGACTCTTATTTGGCAATAAAGAAACAAAGCATTGCTGCAGGCAAGAACTTGGGTGAGTCTCTGGGGAAGTATGGTTAGGAAAGAAGACAATCACAAAAGGTTACATACTATATGGTTCCATATAGTATGGAATGGAATGGAGTGGAATGGAATGGACATTCATATGCAATGTCATACACATTCTTGAAATGATAAAAATTTAGAAACAGAGAACAGATTAGTAATTGCCAGGGATCAGGGATAAAGAGAGGGAGGAAGGGAGGTGAGTGTTGCTGTAAAAGGATAGTATGAGGGATCCTTGTGATGGAATGTTCTGCATAGTGACTGTATTAATATCAATATCCTAATTATGATATCTGTGCTATAGTTTTGCAAGACGTAACCCCTGGGGGAAACTGGGTAGTTCATACGCAGGGTCTCTCTCCATTCTTTCTTATAATTGCATGTGAATATAATTATCTCAAAATTAAAAGTTTAATTAAAAATACAAATATATAATAGCTGGGTTTTTAAAAGATTACATAAGGATTGGGAAATAAAGTTGAAGAAATATACTAGAAAGCAGAACAAAAGAAAAGAGAGATGGAAAATACGAGAGAAAAAATAAGTCTTAGTAAATTAGTCCAGATGGTCCCTCACTTACTAATAGGAGGCTCAGAAAGACAAAACAGAATATGCAAGGAAATAAAGATTGCTTGGGTGCCAGAAATGGGGAAGCCAGGCAGAGTCAAGCCAACTCCTTTGCAGAGTTCCAGAAAGTCTGTGGAATTAGGGACACCAGATACCTTGGAGATGGGGTCTGGCCACTTGGATCCCATTACTTTCTACCCCACCTGTGCAGCTAGGGGACTCTCTCTGCCCCATCCAAAGAACACAGGAGATTGTCTGTCTGCAGAAAGTGAACCAGGGGCTTGCTGGGGTGAGGGAGCTCGGCCCTTCTGGGGGCAGAAGTGAGGCTCCTTACTGAAAAAGTAAGGAACATGAGAAAGTCTGCACATGGGGTCATGAGACCCCAGCCCCCTTCCCCATACAGAATGGGGTCACCAGGAGGACAGCAAAAGGTTCCTCTCTAGTGGAACAGCTTGGCCCTGTGGGGTCACCACCAGGAGACCACCCATCCACAAGCCCCACCCCCAACACAGTTTCATTTTTATGATGTTAAATGTATTAAACTATAATCAATGCAATGCACTCATTGTAAGCATCCACCAGCTAGACAAGTTTCCACTAACTGAACACACGTGTGACCAGTACAAGCCCAAGAAATGGAACACATCAACATCTGGGAAGTCCCCTCACCCCCTCCCAGCCTCCATCCCATTTCAAAGATAACCACTATCCTAACTTCCGGCGGCATAAATTCATTTTGCCTGTTTTTACACGTCGTGCAAATGAAGCCATGCATGTGTGCTGCGTCATATCTGGCTGCTTTTATTGATATCATGTTTTTGAGAGTACAAATGTGTGTATACGTCATTCATTTTCACTGCTGCTGAGTATCCTGTTGGGGGAATACGCTGTTTTATTCTATTGTACTACTGATGAGCATTTGGGTAATTTCCCATCTCTCCTCTTACAGATATTCATTATGTGTTTAATCAGCTTTTAGTGCCTCCCTTTTAACTATGAATAGACAGGCAAGGATCACCCAGAGAAAGCCTCTAACATGGAAAATAGAAAGTAAAACAGAGGGTCTCAGAGGCCGCCTGATGCAGGCAGCCAAGCAAAACTTCAAAGAAAGATTGAAATGAATATCTTCAGAGAGATAAGGGAAGATCCAAAAAGGAAACACAGATGCCCTAACAAAGAAAATTCAGAGAACAATGTCTAAGTAGATCTTGGAAATTAAACATGTGGGAACATAAGTTTAAAAATTCAATAGGATGATTAGAAGAGGAAGATGAGGGAATCTTCCAGAGAGGAAGATAAAATAATAAAAGGGAAGGAATCATGAAATCAGAGAGGCGATCCAGGATGTCTAATGTCTGAATAATAGGAATTCAGGGAAACTAAGGAGAGAAAATCATCCGAGAAAACAATAAAAGAGAACATACCAGAATGGAGTAAGTTTAGTTCCCACATTGAAAGTCCTCATGAAGGACCCAAGGAATGAAAGACCCACAATGAGGCTCATCACTGTAAAGTCTCAGCACTGTAGGCAAGAGACCATAAACGCATCCCAACAACCAAAACAGATCCTGTGCTGACCAAGAAAGCACTCCCTACAAATTTGAACAAAAAGGCATTTATTGGAGCAATTCGAATTATTAATTGGGAGACACCAATTCAGGCAGCAACTTGACTCGGGCTCTGAGGAAGACACACAGCAGGCGGGGTTATAAAGACGAAGGTCATGAGTTCTCATTCAGGCCCTCTATGCAAAATAGGGATCAGAACAAGGTGAACTGGGATCCATTGGGTGAACATCCAAATGAAGTGTCAAATCACATTGGCTCCCTTAAAGGGAAGAACGCAAAGGATTCAGCATCATGATGAGGAGGGAGGTAAGCCCAGGCTGAGGGTCTGTGGCTGGCAAAAGTTCAGTTTAGGGGCACCTGGGTGGCTCAGTGGGTTAAGCCTCTGCCTTCGGCTCAGTTCATGGTCTCAGGGTCCTGGGATCTGGCCCCACAACAGGCTCTCTGCTCAGCGGGGAGACTGCTTCCCCTTCTCTCTCTGCCTGCCTCTCTGCCTACTTGTGATCTCTCTCTGTCAAAATAAATAAATAATTTTTTTTAAAAAGTTAGTTTATTCCATAAGGATATGCATAAATTTCTCCTTCCTCGTGGCCTCCCGGCTCCTCTTCCCTAGGCTTGCTGGCTCCACTGTGAAGTCTTCTTGCATAACCCAGAGGGCCAGGACCCCTGTGGCATCCCCCTGCTCTGCAGCAAGCCTGGAGGCTGGAAGACAAGGATCAGATGGCCTTGAACGCTATAGAAGAACATATTCCTCCTTAGAACCCAAAACCCAGCCGAGTGATTATCAAGTGTAAGAGGAAATCCATACTTTATAAATGTAAAATACCATATTTTTGGACACATAGGGTTTCGACTATTTTGCCTCCTCCATATATAGGTATGAAGGAACCTGCCAGAGAAACGTTCAGTCTGTATGTGGGCACAACCATGGAAGAAGGAGGCATGGGGACCCCACGCCCATTCTAAGGATGGGACCCTGGACCGAGGTGAAGGGGATTTCCAGACCATGAGGAAGGGGAGAGACCACAGCTATAGCCAGTCTAACCATCTAGGTTCTGGGGGGATGTCGTCAAGAAAAAAATCTAAATTTGTGGGTTATGACTATGTTTGAATCATGATAATAGTGACTAAGCGAAAAAAAAAAAAAGGGGGGGACAATTCCAGGGAAGAAATCGCACAAGAAAAAAATAAGATTGCGGTATACCATGTGACTCAGCTATGGACAATGCTCACACAACCAGAGCAATATAAACACTGGCCATTGATTTAACCAAAACGTGGGACATAGCCACAAAGTGGGCCACGGAGATGGGAGGGAGTGGGGCCATACAGCGCGATTTCATAGAAGTGAAGTTCAGCAGACAATGCCTAATGTTCACATGCTTAGAATTTGTAGAAAGTTCTGTTATTGAGGCAGATGATGATGGGGGACAGAAAAGGCATCTGAAAGAGTTGAAATGGTCAACTTGAGTGTGGACTTAGGTAGGACAAAGGACAAAATTTCTGTTTCGAGCTTGAGAATGCCACGACCTGAGTTTTTAAGCTATACCCATTTCGTGGTGTTAAAAACTAAGGACAAAAAAGTCTCTATTCACAATTTAATAAAACTAGATATAGCTAACATTGAGGCCCTTTGTCTGGAAATTTTAAAGCTCTCTCTTAAGCAACATTTGGATCAAAGATGAAATCAAAATCCAAATTTGGAATATCCAGGAATACTAAGAATACTCCATGGGAGCTAATGTTCCTCAAAGGAAAATTCATAGCCTTTTTGTGTATATTAATTTATATTAACTTATTATGTTAATTTATATTCATTAATTAATATTAATAAACAAGACGCAACGAAAATAATGGAGCTCTATGTAGCCCCACAATCCTGATAACAACTTCAATTTATGTGTTTTGTTAATACACCACAAGACAATTGTCATCAGGGCCTTGGAAGGGCAGGAAAACGCAGGCCTGGGATCTAGGTCGTTTTAAGCAGGAAGCAGGGCGAGTCTGGACACGGGGCCAGGTTTGCTGGGCATGGGGCAGTAGGAGGGGGCATCATTTTTCCACCTGGGAGCGTACGAAGATGCTCCCCCACTTCCTGCCCCCGGGGGACCCAACGGCAGGGAACAGGCATCCTGCATGGCCAATGGAGACCTCTGGTCCAGATAGCCCAGCACCTTGTCAGTGCGACTCCCCCACTCGACAGACACTGTCAGAGTCTGTGACTGTAAGCAACAGCAACTCCACAAGTCGACGGTCAGGCACAGCTCACAGGCTTTCCAGGAAAAGAGAGGAGAGCCAGGAGGAAAGGGGACCCAGGCAGGAAAAGCCACATTAGGACCACAGTCACGGTCTCACTGCATGCCTGAGTGGCAAGGCCACAGGCTGGACGGAGCCGTGAGCACCAGGCCTGCAGTGCCCCCACCCTGCCAGCAGGTGGCCTGGGCCCAGGCTGCTTGTGAGCAGGGGCGTGTGCCCAGTTCTGGCTGTGAAGGTGGCTGGGAGAGGGAGCCTCAACCTTCCAGCTCTGAAATGGAAGCCTCACAGACTAGGAGGGGGAGCCGGCCAGCCGGTGGCAGGATGGAAAGGAGAGCAATGAGCATCCCTAGCCACTCCCCCCCACACCCCACACCCCACACCCCACACCCCCGCCGGCCACCACGCAGGCCCAGGAGGACAGCTCTGGGCAGGGACTCAGAAACACTAGAGGAGGGGAGGGCACCTTCGGATGCCAGCTGTCTTCTACAGCCCATGACCCAGCTTGGACTGTCAGGACCCCCTGACCTGGGGCGTCCTGGGGAGACACCCACGTGCTCGCACCTGATAGAGGACCCCGTGCTCCCCTGGGAAAGCAAGCTTTCGGCCCAAACATACATTCACTGGGGGATAGTCTCCCAAACAGGAGCAGAAAACAGCCTCCTGATTCTACACGCACAGAATCGGCCGCACGGTTCCCTAGGCTGGTGAGAACGGGGCGCTGTGTGGACCCCTCCGCTCTGCCGGCCCAGTGCAGCTCGCCCTGGAGGCGGTCCGGGGACAGAGCAGGGCTGCTTGCGCAAGCCGGGACAGACGTGCTAAGTGCTAAGTGCCCCCTGCCCCCAGAGGTGACACAGCCATAGTCCCTGTCCACCTATAGGCCCTGGCACGTAACAAGCACCACAGATGGAGCAACTTAAACAACAAACATTTACTCCCTCTCCGTTCTGGAGGCTGAAGGCTGCGATCCAGTGTGGGCGGAGTTGGTTTCCTCCGAGCCCCTCTCCTGGGCCTGCAGATGGTGGTCTTCTCCCCACCATCTCACACGGTCGTCCTTCTGTGTCCTGTCAGGGTCTCCTTTCCTTATAAGGACACCAAGTCAGGTTAACCAGGCCTATGACTTCGTGACCTGCCTATGACAGGCCCTATGACTTCGTTTCAATTTAATGACCTCTTTAAAATCCGAACTGTGAACAGCCACATTCTGAGGTACCAGGTGAGGCATTTAGGACTTCAGCAGGTGTATTTGGGGGACCATTCAGCCCATACCACTCTGCACCCCCTGGGATTGCCAGACGTAAAGAATAAAAACACGGGACACCCTGTTACATTTAAATTTCAGACAAGCAACAAAAAATGTCCTGTCTTTTATCTGAAGTTCAAACATAGCTGGGTATCCTATATTTTATCTGGTAACTCATGCCTAACAAACCACCCCAAAACTCCAGGGCTCAAAAACGCGAGCACTGATGGCTGTGCCAAGGCCTGAGGGTCAGCTGTGCGGGTCGGCCGGCTCCAGGCAGGGTTCAAGGGTTCCTGACTGGGGCAGCTGGCCTCTCTCCCACATGGCCTCTTACAACTTAGCAAGGTGGCCTTGGTTTTCCTCTCGATCCATAAGAAAGTGAACCCCGAAAGGCATCTTGGCCTGGCCTCCAGAGTGCGCACGGACACCTCCAGCAGCTACCTCTTGAGTGTCTGACTGAGTCCCCGGGAGGCCAGATTTCTGGGGCAGGGAAGTGGCCACCACCTCCTCATGGGAGCGGCGGCACGGGGATTGCAGGGAGCTGAGAGATGGGGATGGCTTCGCTATCCATCTACCTCAGCAGGCTTGGAGCCCGCACCTCTGGACCCAGGGCGACTTCTGCAAAGACATGGATGGGGTTTGGACCCAGAGCTCTGGGGGCAAGTCAGGGTGGAAAGCCACAGTCTTGGTGCGGGCGAGGAATGGCCCCCAGGGCAGGAAGGCACAGGATTTCTTGGAGGCACAGAGATGGGTGGAGTTATCCATCATCCCCCCGAGCCCCCAGAACAGGCTATGGGAATAGCTCATCCTGCCCCAGAAAGGCCATCTGTCCTCGGTGCTGAGGGGAGCAGGCCCGGCACAACTGCCTGGCTGCAGACAGGTGAGGACGCCCCGCTCACAGCGGGGCCAGGCGTGCGCAGAGATCAGGCCTTCATGCGCCACCCACCCATTGTTCTACAGCCGTTCGTGCGGCCCCACTGTGTGCCAGGCACTGTTCCGGGTTCGAGAAGGTATAGCCAGGGACCGAGACAGACAAAATCCCTGCCCTTACAAGGCAGTGAGAACATAAATGGCGGTGACACATGCTTTGGAGAAAAAGTAAGCAGAGGAGAGATAGAGACAGCTTTGGGGAAAGGGCCCTTGGGCGTGCGGTGGCTGGGAGGGCCTCCCTGAGCAGGAGGCCCCGGATGGCAGGGATGGGGAAAGCAGACTAGCCAGCTTTAGAATTACTACACCGTGCTGTTGAGTCTAGAATTCAGGGGTTGTAAGCAGGGGACACCCCCCCCCTCAGGGTGACACCATTGGTTCTTCCTGCTGCTCCCATCCCAAAGGATCTTTGAGCCCCACCTGCCAAGAGCTTGGGTAAATTTCTTCTGCTGACTCCAATCCGGCCCACAGTGGGAGGCATTTTGAGAGTCAGTTGCTATGGGAAGTATTTTAACTGGCAGGAATTCAAAAGTCAAGAGTGACTGCCTATCTGCCTTCAAGGACCCCCACCTGGGAGGTTTAATGGGCCCTCGTGGGGCCTGCCGGGGAAAGCACCCCTGGAATGGAGTGGCTCTGTAGCTAGGCAGCTGCTTCCTAATCCAGGCTTACCCTCCTTCATCCCCTTTGCCTTGATGTATGAGCAGTACCCCCAGCCGTCCACTGATCCGGGTGGGTGGAGGCAGAAGGGGACAGTCTCAAGGGCGGGCAGTTAAGGGAGGAATACTCTGATCTCTCACCTGCTGGTGGCCGCAATGGCTCTAGGCAGAGACCCCTGTCATGCAAGAGGGTCCCGGGCTGCAGACAGAAATAGGGGCTTCTAAAGGTGAACCAGAGCCATGGGGCTGTTGGAAATGCCCCCAAGATTTTCAGAAAGGCCAGCAAGGAGCCTTGATGGTTTGTAAGGAACTGTCAGAGGCTTCAGCAGCAACAGGGGCAGTAACACTGCTCAACCACGTTCTACACCCTGGATCACCCACAGAAATAACCACGATCTGCCAGATGGCCAAGCTCCAAGGGGGAGCTACTGGGGAGCCCTCTTGCCTCTCCCACAGGGCTCCAAGAATGGGTGGGAGGTTAGTAAAAGCAAGGGAAGGAAGAGTGAACGGGAAATACCCGGCTAGGGTAGAGACCCCTCACCCCATGGGAGCATGAGCTCCAACCCCAACACCTTCATCACAGGTGTTGGGGGTCAGAGCTTATGGGACTCAGACAAAGGGCAAAAATGCAACTCACAATGTGGTGATCAGGGGCTGGGGGCCCTGTCCCTGTGCCAGCTTGTTGCACAGAACAGGAACCACTCCAGGGATTTCCAGGGGAAGGTGTTGAATAAGGGAAATGAAGTCCTTGCACCATCCCTAGAAAGGCTGAGATAGGACCCCCACAGGAAGCTTCATTATCCAGAACATTCTGTTGTAACTGACGCAAGGATCAGGAAGATATTGGATCTAAAAGCCAAAACTCCAAAGATGAAAAGCAGATCCTAAAAATAACCAGAAAGAAAGAATACCACCTTCAAGGAAAGACCACTGAACTGATGGCCAACCTTTTACAGATAATGACGGAGGCTATAAAATGATGAGTTAAATCTCCAAAGTGCCAAGAGACAATAACTCAGCAGAATCGTGTACTCGGCAAAACACCTTTCAAGAAAGAGGATGGAATAAAATAAAGACAATTTCAAAGGAAAAAAAAGAGTTTTTAACATCATTGCATGGGCAGCAAAAAAACAAAAAGACAAATCGTGCCTCATGAAAATTAAAAACCTTTGTGCATCAAAGGTCACCATCAACAGAGTAACAGGCAATCCACAGAATGCGAGCAAATATCTGCGAATCACATATTTGATAAGGGACTGACTAATATTCAGAACGTACAGAGAATGTACAGAGAACCAATAAAACCGAGAACAAAAACCAAACAACTCACATCAAAAATGCGCAAAGGACCTGAACAGACATTTCTCTAAAACAGATACGCGAATAACCGAGAGGCACATGAGAAGATGCCCAACATCACTCAGCATCAGAGAAATGCAAATCAAAACCCCAGTGAGCGATCACCTCATTGGGAGGCCACTGTTAGAAGGGAAAAAACAACAACCCAGCAAACGCTAAGTGTGAGCAAGGTTATGGAGGACTTTGCTGGTGGGAATGGAAAATGGTGCAGCCACAGTAGAGAACATTCCGGCAGTTCTTCAAATGGTTAAACATGGAGTTACCACCTGACTGAGCAGTCGTGACCCTATACTCCTAGGTATATAGTCAAGGGAAAGGAAGATCTCCATCCCACGAAAACTGTGTACACAAAGGGTCCCAGCAGCTTTCCACATAATAGCAAAGAGTGGAAACAAACCAAGTGTCCATCAACTGGGGAAACGATAACTATTTCGTGGTCTATCCATGCAATGGAAGATGATTCAGCCATGAAAAGGAATGAGGGGCAGACACACGTTATGTATGACATGGATGAACCTTGGAAATGTAACGTGGAGGGAAACAGCCTGGCACAAAAAGCCACACACTGCACAATTCCACTTATACGAAACATCTAGAACAGACATCTCTGGAGATAGACAGTTAATGAGTAGTTCCAGAAGCTGGGGGCAATGCAGGGAGCGGGAGGTGGATGCAAAGGGGTGTAGGGTTTCTTCTGAGCCTATGAAAATGTTCTAAAATTGACTAGAGTGACAGCCATACAATGGGTGAATATACTAAAAAACACTGAATTGTACACCCTAAATGGGTGAATTGTACAATATGTGACTTACAGCTCACTGAAGCCATTTAGAAAACAAAAAGTAGAGTGTTTCCTTACTTCCCCAGTTCTCACCCCAAATTCACATGTGCTTCACCCATACAGAGCCACCCTGTACAGTTGTGCAGGTTGTGTAGTGCACAACTCCATGGGCACCTTTAGCATAGACTGCATACATAGCCTCAAGCCTTTTGTCACACACTCAGAAAATCAAGAACCCCTCTGGTTAGCAGAAATCATTCTCCTTAGAGAACTCTTTTTAAGCAGTTGGCAATAAGACAGACACCACACACACACACACACACATACACACACATTCACAAAGCATATTCTTTCATCCCTAGAAAATTAGTCTAATCCCACTCTGTCCAATAGAAATACAATGTGAGCCAGAAATGTAATTTAAAAATCTCTAGAGGCCATATTTTAAAAAGTTAAAAGGCACAAGTAAAATTAAATTTAATAACATATTTTACTTAACCCTGTCAATCCAATATATTATCACTTCAACATATAATCCATGTAACCAATTTTAATGAGATATTTCACAGCAAATGTGGAATATTTACTCACAGCACGTCTCAGCTCAGACTATAGACGCGCTTAGAACCCTTGGTGGCCACACGCGACCAGGGGCTATCGCATCAAACAGCACAGGTCTGCACTCTAAATCACAACAGCAGGTAGATTTTTTTTTAATTTTTTTAAGATTTTATTTTATTTATTTGACAGAGATCACAAGTAGGCAGAGAGGGAGAGAAGGAAGCAGGCTCCCTGCTGAGCAGAAAGCCCGGTGTGGAGCTCTATCCCAGGACTCTGGGATCATGACCTGAGCAGAAGGCAGAGGCTTTAATCCACTGAGCCACCCAGGCGCCCCATCACAACAGCAGGTAGATTTGAGCAAGACCAGGAACAAAGAATTTGTTGGCAAATGTCACCAAAGGCCAGAGTAGATTAGTACTAGTTCAGGCATAGCTGGATCCAGGAATTTAATCTCTCTCTCCCCTCTCCTTCCTTCCCTTTGTCCTCCGCCCTCCCGCCATCTCCCTCTCTCCTATCTCTTCCACCTCCACCTCTCTCTCCTGTGTCTATCATCTCTTGGCGCTGCACTCCTCTGAGTTGGCTTCACATTTAGGCAGGCTCATGAAGTGCCCCCCCACCAACCTGACCTTGGTTTACAAGCTAACCCCATATCAAAGAGCATTTTCTCTTTTCAACAGTTTGGTGGGGAGGGGAGGGAGGAATGGTCCCTGCTCAGGTGATATGCTAAGCCTGACCGAGGAAAAAGATGCCCTGATTGACAGATAGGTGTCGTGTGTCAGCCAGGGGGTGTGGCCAGCCCCACTCCTGTATCTGCACTAGGATGGAGACTAAGGACTGGAGGCAGTGGGCAAAGCCCACAGGTCTCCACTCTGCATGCTAGCCTGGCGTGGTCTCTAGGGTTGAAAATGCACACAGCTCTGCTCAGGTATTTTTGTTAATGCAGCTTCTTAATTGTCTGTAGCTTATCTAATCTTGATCCCAAGCTTCCACCCTACTGGGAAGCAGGAAAAAAAATAAATAACAACTCAATTTAGTGATATTTAAACAATCTCTTTTGTTTTAATACAGTCTCTTTTGGAAAAATGTTAAATCCAGGTCACAGTTCACCTTCCTAACAGGGCTCTTCCTCCCTTTTCTTCCTTCATCCCAAGATGGCGCTGGGGTCTAAGGCAAAGCTTATAGGGCTTCCTGACACTAGGGAAGGGAAGTCAGTACTTCTGCCGGCCTCCAGTGAAAGTGCTTCGCCCATGCAGAGCCACCTTGAGCAGTTGTGCAGGTTGTGCACTGCACAACTCCATGAGCAACATTAGCATAGACTACAGTGTATGCAATTCTCTCTGGTTGTGTGGGCAGCAGCCTTGCTCCCACTCACCTTGGCTTTTCAGCCTCAGTCCTCAATGAATGCCTCAGCTTTTGGACATGAGCTTCTCCCCTGCTAAGACTCTGGATGCTACTCTGCTCCCCACCCCACCCCAGCAGCCTTCTCTTCCTGACTCCTCACTTCCCTGCTTCCAGCGCTGCCCATGGTGGTAGGAGTGACTGAGTCCTCTCTGCATCACAACTTAGCTTGTGGCCCGCAAGGCAGCTGAAGCGGCATTGGAATGACCTCCCCGATGCCCATTGCCTTGGCCTTGTGCAGTAAGTGGAAGCTGCTGCCACACATAATGCAAGATTCCTTTTTCTGGGATAAGGAGGTTTCCAGGCTGTGAAGACATGCCTGTGTGTATCTCCAGCACACTCCCTGTGACTCTTCCACAAGCCTTCTGATACAGTCCTACCACCCACCCTGGCAGGGCCCGCTGGAGCTGTTCTCCCATTGCACAGATGAAGAATCTGAGGCCGCCCTGATTGCATGACGCCAAGTGCCAGACCCTGGATTCCAGGCCATGAAGGCCTCTTCCCCCTTGCAGACTGATCATTTAAAAAGGAATTTGTGCCTTGAAACCTGTTTGTAGGTAATTTGTTCCAGCAAGAGAAGAGCGGCCTTTCTAGCTCTCTTGCTTGGTGGAAACACGAAACACAGCTTCTGTGTTCTCCCCTCTGTTGTTTCAGGCCCTGAGAATATGCAAAGAATGACAGGAATGCCACACACCTGGCTGTGTAATGTCAGAGAGACCAGGACCCCTGGGAGCTATCGTCTAACTCAGGAGCAGACACCCTGGGTGGGCATGCTCTTTGTCCCGGGAAGCCCTGGGGGGGGCTTCCGGCAGCAGGGGGAGCATGGAAGCCACAGGAAGGAGGGAGGAAAAGCTCTCTGGGGCTGCTGAGTGGAGGCACTGCAGGAGCAGGGACACCCTGGCACCAGGCCAGCCTGCAGGTCTGCTAAGGCTGGGCATCTAAACAGTGTGGGATGAGCACCTTAGGTGCTGTGTGACAGTTCTGGGCAGGGCAGACCTGACATTAGATGAGCCTGAGGTGTCCTCTCAGGCAACATTCCGTCAGACAAGGAACAGGGCCAGAGAGGGAACGTAACACAAGGGGCGAGGCCAAGGGCGTAGGAGGCAGAATCACCTGGCTAGAGGGTGGTGGGCGGGGGGCTGGGCTGCTGGTGGTGCCCCGCTGGGGGGCATCTACCCTGGGGAGAAGCAGGGACTTCTCTGCTCCTACCCCAGCCCCATCCAGGGCAGCTGGCCAGGGACCCTGGAAGCAGAATTCTCAGGCTTCTTGAGGAGCTGGGGCGGGGCAGGGTTCTAGAGGGTCTGAGAGCCACATCTGTGCCTTCAGGAGCCCTGGCCTGCACTTCCTAGCTTCTCAGACAGGACTTCGTGTGGACAGCTACTGCTCCAGAAAGTCATATTATTTTTACTTTCATTGTATTATTTTTACAGTCACCTTCTACCTAACGGCAAGCGACCTTGGTCATACACTTGGGATAGTGCCGTCAAGTTTTGCTTTCCGTAACTTCTTCAAGCTAAAATAGGAAGAGTGTATTTAAAGAAAATTTCCAGGGGCGCCTGGGTGGCTCACTGGGTTAAGTGTCTGCATTTGGCTCAGGTCATGATCTCAGGGTCCTGGGATCGAGTCCCACTTAAGGCTCCCTGCTCAGCGGGGAGTCTGCTTCTCCCTCAGCCTCTGCCTAGCCCTCCTCCCGCTCGTGCTCGCTTGTGCTCTCTCTCTCAAATAAAGCAAAAAAGTCGTAAAAAAACAAAACAAAAAACTCCAGGTAGGTGGAAGGACTGAGTACACAGCCAAGGTGAAGGGAGACCCTGAGGCAGTGGGACTCCTGGGGCCATGACAGGAAAGGGCAGGCTGAGGCTGGGCTCCTGTTCAATGTCAGGGTCCTGTGCACTCCTGTCAGGGAAGCGAGGGGCCCTGCTGGCATGGAACCCCAACCCTGAGCTGTCACACTTCCAGATCAAGAACTGGTTTACGGCCACAGAGGGCCAGAGTGTGTGGCACACCCGCCCCACACCCTCACTGCCTCAGAGGTTCCGATTCTCCCCAAGAAATGGCTTAAAGACAGACGGAGGGCCTGTCGTCGGAGCCGAAGGGGATGTGAAAACGAGCGGGTTCCTGGGGGTCCTCATTCAAACAAACCATCTGTGAAGATGCAGCTTTGAGACAATTGAGGAAATTTGAATATGCAAATACTAATTTTGTTAGTGTGATAATGACACGATGGTTATATAAAGAAAAATGTGTATTTTTTTTAACATTTATCTATTTATTTCAGATAGCGAGAGCAAGCATGAGCAGGAGGGGCGCAGAGAGACTCCCAAGCAGGCTCCCCACTGAGGGCAGAGCCCTACATGGGGCTCTGGGGCTCTGTCTCATAACCCTTAGATCGTGACCTAAGCCGAAACCAAGAGGCGGACGCTTAACCCACTGAGCCATCTGGGCACCCCTCTCTTCATCTATAAAAAGGCAAAGAAAGGCTCACGAACCAAGAAGAGAGAGGTTTTGAAAGCTGGCCTTGGAAAGGCTTCACCTGCCTGCGAGGACGTGGATGCTGGGGCTGGAGGAACCGACAGAGTCCCAGCGCTGGCCTGCGGGGCCCAGAGACACAGGACCTAACTGCCCGGGTCCGGTGTTGTGTCTGGGCCAGAGGGCTGGGCTGGAGGCTTCGGAGCTGCCCTGGCTCAGCGGGGCAGACCTGCCCACAGATGGCAGTGCGCTGCTGGCCAGGAGCCAGGGGCGGGGGAAGTGGGAAGCAGGAGGTAAGGCAGGCTATGGGACATCTGCGGGGAGGTGAGAGGGTCTGTCCCAGGGGGAGGTGTCCGGAGGGCAGTCTGATGAGGACAGAGGTGTGAGGCCACCAGCACCGCCGCTGAGGGAGCAGATGGGACCACCAAGCCCCAGAGACAGAGTTCTCCAGTTCCGGAATGGTCTGTGGCCCTCCTAGCACACAGTAAAGCTCAGATTCTTTTTAAAAATTGTTTTCTATAAGGGCGCCTGGGTGGCTCAGTCGTTAAGCATCAGCCTTCGGCTTGGTTGGTAGACTCGGGTCCCACAGTGGGCTTCCTCCTCAGCGGGGTCTGCTTCTCCCTCTGCCTACCGCTCCCCTACTTGTGCGCTCTCTTTCTGATAAATAAATAAATAAATAATTTTCTATTATTTTTAATGGAGACAAACAGACATAACAAAGTTTACCATAACCATGTGAGGAACACACTTCAGTGGTACCAAGTATATTCACACTGTTGTGCCACTGTCCCCACCATCTATCTCCAGGACGTTTTCATCTCCCCAGACAGAAACTGCCCCAATCAAACAACTCCTGTGTCCCCTCCCACCACCCCTAGTGGCCACCACGCCATCTCCTGTGTCTGTGCGCCTGACTACTCGAGGTCCCTCACGTGACGGCAATGACACAGTGTGCTGACGGCCACCTGGGCGGCTTCCCCTTCTGGCGGTTGTGAGTGGGTGTGCAAATACCTTTTCAAGTCCCTGCTTTCAGTTCGTCTGCGTATCTGCCCAGAAGCGGAACAGCTGGATTCTGTGGAAGCTTATGTTTAACCTTTTAAGGACTCTCTAGAACATTCTCCACCATGGCTGCACCACCTTCCACTCCTGCCAGCACAGCTCTAGAGTTTCCATTTCTCCACACCCTCTGACACTCGGAGGCTCAGACTCTCCTAAGTTCCTGCTTCAACATCACACAGCTGAAGAAAAAGGAGGGCTGGATTGCCAGTGGAAGTGGGTGGATGGAGAAGGATGGTGTCAGTGGGGTAGTCTGGTAGGTGGGTAGGATTGGGGGGGCAGGGATGGATCCATAAGGGGTGTGTGTATGGGTGAAGGGGGGGGGGGGGGGGGGGGGGGGGGGGTGGGGGGGGTGAAGAAGAGTGATATCACTCAGACCAGAGTAGTCCGGGAAGCTCTAGCCAACCCCATCCCCAGCCCTGGGGGGTCCCCACTCCTGCCCTCTTGTGAAAATATTTCTGAGCTAGGGACTAGAATGTACTATCGTGCAATGTGTGCTTGGGGTTGATCACCCCTCATGGTCAAAGATGTGTAACTGCTTCCCTATCACCCCCCTCCGTGCCTGGCCCCACCCATCACCTGGCAGGGTTCCCTGGTATCCTGGGCAGCCTCCGGCCAGATCTCTCCCTCAACCAAGGTCATGTGGGCAGCAGAAGCTGGGGGGCAGGAAGGACTCAGGTATTTTAAGTGCATTTCAAGTGGGCAGTCAGCAATTAATTATGGGCCCCCGGGGAAGCAGCTGGATAATCACAGAAATGCCCCAGGCACTTCTGACTATGCATTGCCTCAGGGGTCCTGCACACAGACAGGGCCAGAACTTACAAACTCCATGAGACTCCCTTCTCCTCAAATGCCCAGGTCTCTACAGTTTGCAAACCCCTGAGGTGCAAAATGGAAATAGGATCTGAGTCTGGCCAATCAGAGCACCTCGTCCTTTAGGCCAGAATGATTGGTTAAAATAGAGACAAGTGTGCTAAAGTTGGCTAATGAAATCCCTACCTGAACATGTGCTGACCAAAGGTGTTTTCTTCCCACCGTGTTGCTCAGTTGGTAAGTCTACAGCTGCTGGGCAGCCATTGGTGCCTCCCACTTGGGAAGAGCCTGCCTAAGAATGAACCCATACAGATGACCAAGAAGAAGACAGATTCCTCAAGCCCTCATGGAGCTCCTGGATCCAGCTGTGCCTGAAACCAGCAAGACACACCCTTGGAGTTTTCTATTACATGAGCCAACCAGTTCCTTTTCATGGCTGAAGCCAGTTTAGGTTAGGTTAAGTTTAGGTTAAGTTCTTTATAATGGAGAGGGCCCCCTAGAAGAAAAATGTGCTGGGTTATTTGTCCAAGTGGTTTTCAGCTGCAAGCAGCAATGATGGCTGGAAGGTTGATTTCTCCAGCTAAATAATTAAGACCCCAAGTAAATTGATAGTCTGAGTTTGAATCCTGGCTCTGGCACTGACAGCTCCGTGTCTGGGGGCGAGTGATTGATCTCTCTATTTGTCCCCAGGTCCTCAGCTCTCAGATGTGGCTACAATGCTAGCAGCGTCTATTGGTCACTATAGTCTGGGCTGTCTCCCGAATGCCCAGCTTGAGCTTGTTTTGTGTTCAAGCCCTTTATGTAATGCAGGCTGGCTAGAGGTCCTGCTCTCCAGAATCCTCCCTGCAGGACAACTAGATGCCCAACCTAGAAGTGTCCCAAGCCATTCCACTGACCATCCAGTGACCATCATGAGCCACATGACCCCACCCAGCCCATTTTCAGAAAGGCCACCCATGCCTCATGAAGCAGCACCATCTGACATGCTCCCGAGTGTGCAGGAAGGCCCCAAAGGGGCACAGAAGGCCCAAGGCCCCTCGGGGACATCTGCAGGAGCCTCCCACATGGACTCTAGCTCTTCCAGCTTCTGATTCTCTAGCCTAGTGGCTGCCCAAGTGCAAACCAGAGCTTCGCCCCTCTGCCGTCCACAGCCCCACTGACATGCCCTGCTCAGTGCACCCCACAAACCCTGGTATTAATAGCTGATGATTTTAATACCCTGGATGAGCCAATGTGTGCAGCAATCAGAAGGCGCCTGCCTCCCCCCCCACACCGCCCCCCGCACCGTGCTCGCTGTGTAATTACGCGTGATCACGGTGCAGTGAGCGCTGATTGCGACTCAGAGGCCATCGCTTGCTTTCGGGCTCGTGGGGCTGGAGCCCCCGGCGGCCTAACGAGGGTAATTGAGGCAGGGCTGATTGTGCCGGAAAGCTGGAGGGGACTGAACCATGAGAACAGGCCACGTCACACCCCGAACGGGACGCATTTGCTAAATTTGTTTCCGATGCAATTTCATGGTGATTACACTGATTTCTCTTTAGTAATTGAGCCTGGCGCTGAGCTCAATGCCTGCAACCCGGCTGTCAGGACGGGCCCATTTTGGAGCAGGAGGTATTGATTATGATTTATGGACCACTGTCAGAGCCCTCAGGAAGGGAGGACAGTGCAGGAAGGCGGGCCGAGATAGTGGCCGGGGCTCTCTGGGAAAATCCCTCCTGATAGGCTGTGGCCGGATTTTGCTCTGGCTCTGTCACTTCCCACTGTGTGGCTTTGGGCAGTACCTGTGTGCCCCCCAAATCTCCATCTGTTGAGGTAAGAAGCCCTACCCCACAGAGGTCCAAACCAGTCCGTCCACCAGCCATGCTCGGACAGCAGCTGGGTTACAAGTCCTCCAACCACAGGAATGTCCTTTGGGGACATGTCCCACCTGTCCCACCCAGAGACAGGCCTGCTGCTTCCAAAATCACCACCGCTGACCCCCCCATACCTACCCTCTGGGCCAGCAACAGCCATCCCTTTTGGGCCCTGGAGGTGATGGGCCTCGAGACAGGGCCACTGGTCAGAGCCACGCACCTGCAGAGGCTGTACCCACATGGTTTTCGTCAGAAAAGTACCAGCCCAGGGGGCCTGGGTGGCTCAGTCTTTAAGCATCTGCCTTCGGCTCAGGTCATGATCTCAGGGTCCTGGGATCGAGCCCCACATGGGCCTTCCTGCTCAGTGGAAAGCCTGCTCCTCCCTCTTCCACTCCCCCTGCTTGTGTTCCCTCTCTCACTGTGTCTCTCTCTGTCAAATAAATAAAATCTTAAAAAAAAAAAAATACTGGCCCAAGTCTTCATGGGATGGAGGAGTGTATCTATGCTGCGGAGGCCAACACTCCCTACTAGGTTCCTCAGCTGCAGGGTTCCCAACAAGAAGAATGCTCCTGGCTGAGAGAGTCTGGTCAACAAGGCTACCAGCCCTCCCCGTTCAAGGTGGCCTGGAATCCCCAGGACAGCTGGGCCGCTCTGGGCTCTCTGGAGCGGTGTCTGCGTCTCAGCAAGGCCCCCCAGGAACCAGAGCTCCAAGCCAGGTGATCGTAAGCTGGCTGCCCAGGAGAAGCACCGGGAGAACCTCTGGGAAGTCGTGTATGGGGTCCCCAAGGGGCTGAGGCCTCAGTGGCCTTCCGTCTTGCTGGTGGCTCCAGAGTGCATCCGAGGTCCCCAGACACCCAAGAGCCTCCTCTTGCGGGCAGTTCTGGAGTGATGGTGCTATGCTGGTGTGAACCCCACTGGGGGCCGACGGGCACCCAGCCCAGCAGGCAAGGGGCCTGGCGCCACACAGGCAACAAGGCTGGAGCATGGGGTGCACCTGCTGGGCCACAGGCCCCGCCCCCAAGCGCTCCCAGCAACCAACACTCGGAGCCAAGAGGTTTAGCAAAAATGTTTAATCTCTCCTTAATGTGTGTGTGTATTTACAAGTACTAAATCTGAAGAACAGTAAAATAGGAAATAGCCGTATATTTACACAATCCGCGGGCGACCGCCCCGCCAGCCGCGCTGCTCCTGCAGGACAGCGATAGCTGGGCGGGCAGCTCCGGCCCGCCAAGTGATCACTCTTCTTTTGGGTGGGGGCTCTGTGGTGTTAAAGGACAGCTAATTGTGGGCTTCGTCTTAAAAATATCTTTCTTTCTCTCTAAATATATCTATTCTAGCTTGTGTAGCACCAACGACGTGAGCCATCAGATCCAGAACTGGGGAACCGGGGTGGGGGTACTCTGAGCAAGGCCAAATCAGGGAGGGCAGGAGGGAGGTTTGGGGCCATCCATCTGGGCCCCCCAGGTCCCTCTTCCACAGCTCCCAGTCCCAGCCCCTCAGGCCCTGGGTTGGGGAGTACAGGGCAAGCTCGAGGTATATGGAGAGACCAGGCTCCCAGACAGAGGTGTAAGTCGTCTGGGGGCACTCCTGAGACCCTGTGGATCGGGGAAGGGCAGGGAAGCACAGGGAAGGCCAGGTAGGGGGGTGGATAGGCGTGGCCTGCAGCAGGCAACAGCAGCAGTGTCTGGGACAGGCTAGGAGCCCTTGCTTCCCACACTGAGGCCTGGATCCCCCGAGCCCTGGGGCAGCAGAGGGGCCTTCCAGGCAACGGCGCCCACCCTCGTTGCGCAGAGCAGGGCTTCAATTCCAGGCCCCTGCCAGGCCCCCGTGCCAGTGCCAGAGCCTGGAGTGAGAGCCCCTGCCAGAGGGACACGCAGAGGGGCCGGCAGGGTGCTGCAGAGTTGGGAGGGCCGTGGGAAGTAGTGATGAGGAAGAGGCAGGGCCTAACAGCATGTACCAGCAGGAAGGCCGGCATGGGACCTGCTGCAGGGGTGAGGCAGGCTGGGGACCAGCTCCATGGGCTCGCATGTAAACAGGTACTGCTAAAGTGCTTGGCCTCCCTCTGCTACCACTGCCCTGCCTGCCCACCGTCCAGGTGACAAGGGCACAGGGAGGGCCCCACCCTTGAACCTGTCGCCTCACAGAGGCAGGCACAGGCGCTCGGCTCTGCGGGGACCAGGGAGGGCAGAGGAAGGGGCCAGAACTGGATTCTGAACAGGAGGGACACAGGGGCTGAGGAGCCCCAACCTGACCCTCATGGAACTGGAAGAACGGGGGCTTCGCATAGAAGCCGGCACCCTGGGAAGACTTTCCGGGGGGAGGGGAACGGAGGCTTGGCCCCAGGCCCGGCCAGGCAACATCAGAGGGGAGGCAGGAGTGCACCCGGGGACGAGAATCTAGGCCAAGGCGAGCGGCTACCAAATACAGCCAGATCTCCAGCCGGACCAGCCTCAACTCGGCTGCCCAGGGACGAGTCCACAGGGGCTGCGCTGGGGCAGGGGGCTTGCCTGAGCTCCAGCAGGGCACATACTGCAGCGGGAGGCCCGAGCCCTGCCCGGTGCCCATGGGAACCCCTGTCTGGCCTGTTCCATTAGCTTCCTGCACCAGGAGCGCTCAGCCTTCATGGAGCTCCCCCACGGAAGGAAGCGGCCCTTGACCTCATCTCCAGGGTGTGGCTCACGCTGCTTAGGAGGGGGGACCCCAAGACGGGCAGCCCGTGGGCGCAGGGCTGGCCACAGTTAGCTGTCCCTTAAAGTCCATGGGAATCTTGAGTACCGTCAAAAAAGTGAACATGAAAAGGGGCCGGGCCGCTTGTTTGCGCTCACAAGTGACTGATTAATTAAAAAAACATAAAAAACGGGGTCTAACAACCTCTAGTATTCAACACTTGCAGTTTTAAAAAGTTCAAGTCAGACTAAACGCTAGCACGGTCATGCAGGAATCCACGGCCCCGCGCCCTGGACGCTCGAGGGGCCGGCGAGTTCTCTCCTCTGTACGTCACAACGAAAACAGGGTGGCCCGCAGGTCGGGCGGCAGAGGCCTTGGGGGCGCCACTCAGGGAGGCCCTGGCCACTTCCACGACCATTTGGTATTGCTTTCCCACTGCCTCAACTTCCTTATTCTACATCGTAAAATTTCTCCTCCTCCAGTTAACTGTACAGGACCCCACTGGGGCTGGAGACTGAGGCTAGAGCCACATATATATATATGTGTATATATATATATATATGTACAGAGTTCTTTTAATTAAAAATGTGTTCTTTCTTGCTCACTGAGGGCCGGATGGGCAGAGCCGACCTCCAGGCCCTCTGGTCACTGTGTCCTACTCCCAGGGGCCCTGCCACAGCCCCGAGTGCCCACCCAGAGAGTTCCCCTAAAAAAAAACCCAAAACAAGTCCCCCAGATGTCCCGCCGCCCGTGAGGGGCACTGCAGAGATGCTGGACTGGAAGCCGCTGAAGGTGGGCATGGAGAGCAGGGGACACAGAGGGGTATGAGGGAGAAGGGTGGCCGGGGGGTGCTCCCAAGCCCCACTCAGCCGGGGAGAGCACAGCCCACCCAGGGGCTGGTGCCAGGAGCGGCGTTGCAGGGGAATAAATAATGGGAACGTGCGCTCATGGCCCGGAGCCCCAGGCCCCAGTGGCTCCCAGAGGCACAGCCCTGAGGACAGGAGAGGAGTCACCGAGTCCTTCTGGAAGTCACGTAGGGGCGCTGAGCAAGCCGTTCTGCAGCCCCTCCATAGGAGGGAGCTGGGGCCTGTCTGGGCGAGGTTGACGTGGCGCTCCGGCCTCGGCCGCGGCCGCGGAGAGCACGCGGTGAATTGGGAGGACGGCGGCGGTGGTGCAGCAGCGAGCGTTGGGGGTGCCACACGCAGCAGGTGGGCGGCGGCAGGTGGACGACTTCAGCAACCCTTGGCCGGGCCCCCGGCATTCGGCCTCCCCCCCCGGGGATGCCATCCGGGGCCCGGGCCTCCCACTCCGCGCAGGAAGCCAGGAACGGCGGGTGCCCTCCTTACCCCTCGTCCTGGCCCTTCTGACCTCAGCAGCACAGCCTCAAGGAGATGGACCAGGCCGGCTACCCCCTTCCCAGAGGGCTCCAGCCATACCCCCAGGTCCTTGGTGGTCACCCTCTCCTCCCAAGAAGTCCCTGGTCACACTGGGGCTCCCCCCACCCGCCCTGTGGTGAGCAGCTCTGGGCACGGGAGGTGCAGTAGGCACGGTCACCCACACCACGAAGAGTCGGGGCCCTCGCCAGGCAGGAAGAGGAGGTGGAGGGCCAGGAGGATGCTGGACCACACGCCCGGCCCCGAGCGCCCTGGCATAGGCACAGTTGAGGGCGAGGCTGCCTCCGAGGCCTCCCAGCTCTGGCTGCCAGACAGAGGCCACCCATGCGGGCCCTCTTGCTCAACTCCCGCTGGGCGGTGACGGCCAAGGGTCTCAGCTGCTCAGGGCCATCGTGTCCACCACCTGCTCCAGCTTGCTCCGGAGCCGCTGCCGCCGTGCCTGCTCGTCCTTCTCCAGGGCTGTCAGGATCTACAGGGGGAGGCGGGGCGTCAGCGGGCCCAGCCGGGGCTGCCTACTCCCATGGGGTGGGTACACGGAATCTCGGGGTGGGGGGTGCCCAGGAAGCATGTCACCCTGCCACAACCTGCAGGGACTCTGGAGCTGGCACCACGCTGAGGGGCCTGGGTTGAGCCTGACTCCCAGGATCCCCGTGTGGAGAACGAGTCCCCCAGGTCAGTATGCCGACCCTGGCCCCCAACCCGGGCTTTCATCAGAGCCCGCCCTGGAGCCCTCTCGGTGTAGGTCTGACTGAGCAGGGACCGGCCTCCTGGGGCATGGACACCTCTCACAGCCTGCTCTGCACCCCAGCTCCGCCTGAGGCACTGAGCGCTTGCTGGACCCTCTGCCCATGCTCCTGGGTCCTGTTGGCCGTCAGCCCTCCAGCACCAGCCTGCCACCACCTCCCTGCACCCAAGTCCCCCAACCTACCACCTGTTTCTCTGCACCCCTTACAGGAGGACTTCTCAGAAAGGACTGCTAGCTCCTCCCGGTTCCCCTTGAGGGCCGCAAGAAGGCGGGCTTCAGTACCCACCCTGCAGGTCACTTGTCCTCCTCGGCACTTGGCCATCGGCCGTGGCCTGTCCCCGGCTCTCAGTCCCAAGGCTCTGCCTGCCCCTCCCGGCTCTGGACTCACCTCTGCGGCTGCCTCCTCCACGCCTACATAGGTGCCTCCTTCTCTCAGCTGCCGACCCCACACTTGGGCCCAGAGCCCGAGACTCTTGTACTCTCCAGTCTGCCCCCTCATGCTTGAATAGCTGGACGCCCCTGAGACCCATACCTCCTGCAGCCTGCCCTACTTCCTCTCACTCAGCCACAGGTCTGGAGATGGGCCCACACCCAGTCAGAGAGGCAACACCCAGCCCCTGAACCCCACGGCCCAGGAGCATGGCTGCAGCCTCTGCTGATCCCTGCCTCCCTCTCGTCCCCTGCTATCTGGCTCCAATTACGGCTCCAAACCCTGACTGCCCATCTCACTCGGGGAACAGCCCAAGTTCCCTGAGGCCTGCATACCAAGGGACGAACCGTGCCTCAGTCTTCCCTACTCCTCCCCCAGGGCCAGCTGATTCAGCATCCTGGCCTCTGTGGTCTTGCCACAGAGCCCACACTGGCCTCAGGGCCCTAGCACTGGCCAGGCCCATCCTGCTGCTCCAGGCCTTTGTGTCCTCTCCAGTCCAGCCTATAAGTCCATCCTTGCTCCCCAAACAGCTCACGGAGCCCCAGGTCGGCACAGATGCCTAGGAGGCCTCCTGAAGCCTCACTCCAAGTCAATGGGGGAAGGTGCTGAAACTTGAGGAAAGGCCCATTGCCCTGCCCTGGAGACAGCCCCCCAGGCCAATAAATCCCGCAAACAGGGCCCTCAGGGCACAGTCACTACCTGACCCACAGTCTCCACCTGGGAAAGATACAGCCGTCCACTCCCCCATGCCCCACGGTGACAGAAGCACGATCCCTGAGCTAGTGTAGCCCAGGCCTGGCAGGGAGTCACGACAGCATTCCCTCCCTGCCCTAGTGAGTGAGGAGGCCAGTCGGGGTGCAGAGGGGGAACAGCAGGAGGCGCCCGGCCAGCCTGAGGCATGGGGAGGGGCCGGGGTAGCTGCAGGGGCTTTGTCAGGGGGCGTGTGCCTGGCAGCATCGGGCAGGGGTCTGAGCCGGGCGGGCCAGAACCAGCGCACATGCTCACCTCATCCTTGTACTTAGTGATGTAGGAGTAGATCTCGTGTAAGGCGCTCATGCTGTTGAACTGGCTCAGGTGCAGCCGCGACTGCTCCGCCAGGTAGGCGCTCATGTCCTGGTCGCTGATGGCGGGCATCTTGGCAATGTCTGCGTAGTACCTGTGGGGGGGCAGCAGGTGGGCCAGGGCAGCCGATGGGCCGAGGGCGGCAGGGGGGCGGTGAGCGGGGTCCTGGCCCCTCCCCCGCCTGCCGGCCCATCAGGTGCTGCCTACCTCTCCACCCAGCTCTTGTAGTTGGGGATGTCCTTGGCGTAGAGCAGTTTGTTGGAGGGCGAGTCCTTGCCCAGCTTGTGCTCAGACGTGGAGCAGGAGTCCATGAAGGTCTGGGCCACCACGGACAAACAGGCATCTGTGATGCTGCTCTTGTGGATGTCGAACACGAACTGCGGGTTCTTGATCACGTTCACCCAGAAGCGCAGAGGCAAGCTGTGGGTATGCCCAGGTGCACAGTCAGACAGGGCCTCGGCACCCCTTCCGGTTGGCATAGGGAAGGGCCCATCCCAAGGGCCTGCAGTCCTCCTGGCTCCGACCCTCACACTGGTCATGGACGTCCACAGACGTAGGGGAACTGAGGCCCCGAGAGAGCCAGGACTCCCGGTGAGCGCATCCTTACCTCCCAGGACCTCCTGAAGGGTAGCCCCCCCGCATCCACAGGCATACATAGATGAGACGTACAGACCCAACAGTGCCCCCTCACCTTTGGGTTCCCGCTGCACATGGCCACAGCCCTCCTAGGCCTGCTCACATCAGGGTCACACACATAGCTGGGCTGGCTCACCCCCATGAAAGGCACACACCCATGCAGGCACACCACTAGGGCTGGCTCACACCTAGACAGGCTCCCCTCCAGGAGAAGGCTCACCACCAAGGCAGGTCACACCTGGGCTGGCTCACCCCTCCTGCCCAGATGGGCCCTGGAAGCAAGACTGGGAAGGGGTCCAGGAGACAGAGCCCCACAGAGAGCTGACCTCTTCATCCAAAATCCCCCTCTGGGACAGCTATCAGCTAAGGTATGCACAAGCCACTAGCCCAAGTTAACTGTTTAAATTAAAAAGAATTAGGGGGTTATGGACATTGGGGAGGGTATGTGCTATGGTGAGTGCTGTGAAGTGTGTAAACCTGGCGATTCACAGACCTGTACCCCTGGAGATAAAAATATATTATATGTTTATAAAAAATTAAAAATTAAAAAAAAAAAAAAAGGATTAGGGGCACCTGGGTGGCTTAGTGGGTTAAAGCCTCTGCCTTCGGCTCAGGTCATGTTCCCAGAGTCCTGGAATCGGGCCCAGAGTTGGGCTCTCTGCTCAGTGGGGAGCCCAATTCCTCCTCCTCCTCTCTCTCTTTCTCTCTGCCTGCCTCTCTGCCTACTTATGATCTCTGTCAAATAAATAAATAAATAAGTCTTTTAAAATAAATAAAAATAAAAAGAATCAAATGAAGTTAAAAATCCAGATTTTTGGTTGCACTCATTCTGTATCAAATGCTCAGTAGTGATACATGGCTGCTAGCCAAGGCTCTGAACAGCACAGATCTAGAACGTGCCATCATCACAGAAAATTACCCTGGACGACGCAGACCTGTATGGCGCTGCCTCCTCTCCAATGCCCCATGGAACCCTCTCACGGAGCACAGGTGGAGCTGGAGGCCCCAACAAGGGCCAAGGCTCCATCCCAGATTTGTGAAGCAGCAGCGTGTAGAGCTCAAAGTCCTAGGAGGGCTAAGGTCACCAGGGGACAAGGGAGGAAGAGGCCAGAGGCCAAACGCACAGGAGCTCCTGTAAGGATAGGGTGAATGGTGCTGGGGCCCAAGGTCAAGTTCAGAGACAAGAAAGCCAGCGTGGGCAGTGGCTGTTGGCCCTGTGGGGCGGGGAAAGAACTTCAGGAGCGCTGGCTCTCACTGTCCTCCTACTGCAGCCAGCCAGCATGGCCCATTCCACTGCTCCAGCTTCTCACACACAAGCCCGCACTCACATACCCTCACACAGCCACGCACACCCAGAGACACTAGTGAATGCACAGGCAGACACACACACACACACACACACACACATGTCCACCTCCCCACCCCTAAAGCAAGTCCTGAGACACTAGTGAATGCACAGGCAGACACACACACACACACACACACACACACA